>NW_006290034.1:11011723-11072207 GCF_000327345.1 Myotis davidii
GCAGGGAGTGTCCAGAGCACAAGATTGAGAGAAACGCTGGTACAAAGCAGGGATGGAGAGGGAGGCGGGGCCATAACATGTAGGGCCTGGTAGAGCTTGATAAGGATCCTAGATTTTTAACCTAAGTGCAAAAGGAAGGAGCACGTGTTTAGAGATGGGTAGACCCACCCAGCCGGCATGGCTCAGTGGTTAAGCATCAACCGATGAACCAGGAAGTCATGGTTCAATTCCTGGTCAGAGCACATGCCTGGGTTACAGGTTCAATCCCAGTGTGAGGCATGCAGGAAGCAGCCAATCAATGGTTCTCTCTCATCAATGATGTTTCTATCTCTTTCTCCCTCTCCCTTCCTCTCTGGGTGTGCATGTGTGTGCATATATATGGCTTAAAAAAAAAAAGAAATGGGTAGACCCATAAGGTGACTATTTCAGTGATGATGGAGGGGTGGATGAGAGTAAAGAAGGTATTGATGAAGAAAAGTCAGCAGATCTGAGGTGTGTCTGGAAGGGAGATTTGGTAGGAATCTTGGGTGGAATAAGGGTTCATTCCACAACTTCTGGAAGGAATACCCAGGTAGATGAAGGTACCATTCACTAGCATAACCCAATATACAGATAAGACTAGCTCATGTATATGTACAAATGCTAAGTCATGACTAAACTCATTAGCAAACCTATTCTGAGTTTTGGAGCATTTCCCATATTGTAACCCCTAAGGTAGAGCCAGAAGTCGCTGTCCCAGACTCCCTTGCAGCTGCCATCAGACGTGTGAACTAGGTGTTGCCAATCAGATACACCCATGTGAGTCCTCAGCTTGGAAGCTAATGCTACAAGGAGGCAGGTATGAATGGCATCCATCCCACGTGAACATGACCACAGGGGTTCAATGGCTCAACTTCTGGCGTCCAAGACCAAGCATTATAATGCAAGCTACAGTGTCTCTCCAAGAAGTAAAGTTGTTGCCAAGTGTTGGCAGTGATGGTGTTTTCACTGGAGCAAATGCCACAGTCTCATTTAGTGTTGTTTCTGGCCTCATCGCTTCTAAGTCTGGTTCCCTTGCCCTCCAGAGAATTCCGAGTTGCTTAATATTTATAACAAATTATTTTTTCTGTCTAAACTAGCCAGAGTGGATTACATTTTTTGCAACAAAGAACTGTGCCTGATAGTATTACCTTTATCCCCATTTTAAAGATGAAGACATTGGGTTTTCTAAAAATGGAGAAAATTTCCCAAGATTACACAGCTAGTAAATAGTGAGACGCAAGACACAAGTCCCAGACTTTTGAATCAATCTCTAGGCTCTTTAGGAATCGAAAATGAAGATATTCCAATATTCACCATGAAGAAAGCTTGTAATAAAAATAAAGCTACCATTTAATGAATAATTACTATGTGCCAAAATTGCACATCAGCTGTGAGAAGAATCCTGGAGCTCATGTAACCGCTCTAACTAAGGAGAACAGGGCCCAGACCATGATGGAACTTGGCCACTGTCACTCAGGGAAGTAATGGCAGTGTGGGAGAGAAACCCAGGTTGGTTGATGTCCATTTCCTTTACATCCGGGGAGGGTGAAGCCCTTTCTTAATCCACATAGAAATGCGTATATCACACAAGTCCAATGCCTAAATGTAAGTCTTGTTTAAATGTAAGAAAACATAAATATGAAATGTATGAGGAATAACCACACTTAAAATATTGCCAACCAGACATATGGACACTCTGGACTATACCACCATCACCCCTTTGGGGAGTGTAACTGCGAAGCCTAAAATAGCTTTTGAGAGAAATTTCACGAAAACATTGCCTGGGGAACTGAGATCACATTTCCACCTGGCTCTGAAATACAGAATTTAATTGACCAGGTTTGATGCAGGAAAACTGTCATTTCTGCAGAAATTGGAAAAGTTGTTAGAACCCTTGTTAATCTGTAGAAAAAAGTAAGATTGAGTGTCTAAATATTTTTAAAGCAAAATATTTTAAAATAGACATTACTATCTGCACATACATAGATAATAATTTTTGTTTCAATAAAATTCAAGATTTATTTTACCCGAAGGGCCATTTCTATTGACTCTGGGGGAAAAAAATCTTGTGTCATACAAGGAAAACTGAACCCTTAAATTTCTGATTCATTTCCCTTTAAATCATCCAAATATTGCTTTTTATGGGCTATGTAATAGCCAAACAGTCTCTAAGGGGATATTAAAGCATTTCAAGCCTTGCTTCCCTTAAAATAAAATAAAATAAATGTTTAAAAGGAGGAAGTAGGCTCCCAGTGAATCCACTTGGACTACAAAACTTCTCATCAGCCCAAGATCTAAAATGTCTAAGGGGGCTTCGGAGTTGCTAAATTCTCCTTTTCTTGTTAAGACTTGACCCCTGCATGGAGGCTGCTTTGAGTGCTGAAACCTATTTTTCTATCAGAAGAAAAAGAAATTTTGTCCCTGAAACAAGAGCACCCTGTTTTTCCCCATCAGAAATTATCTCAAGATGTTTCAGGGTGAAGCTTTTATACCAATCTAAACCATTTTCTTGTTTACATCTAATCCAAGAAATAGTCATTAGAAAGCTATACTTAATGAAGAGAGTCTACTTTTTCAAAACCATCAAGTGTCTCAAGTAGTTCAGTATGCAGTTCATTAAGGGTCAAATTAAGTAGAGTCACACATTAATATAATGGGGACTCCTTCCCTTCTTTATCACTATTTTTGAGATGAACGCCTCTGAGTTGTTGAAAGAAATCAACTACTAAGGTCATTTTTGCCTTAAATTCTCCTTTATTTCATTCTCCCATGAGCCTACTTAGATGAATAACTTGGGTAATTTGGAAGAAGGTTTAAGAAGTCTAATATTAAAGAAGCCTTTTTTCAAGCAACAGTTTAAGACACTATGCCAGTTTTTATGAAGAAATCCACCACAAATTCCCCATTTCCAGACAATTGGAGAACTGGCCATTTGGATTTTTGGGTAAAGACTACTTTGAATCTGAGGGCATGCTAGCACAGATAACAATATAGCATCTTAAGCAGAAGTCAGAGGAAGCCATTCAGAAATTAACACATCCAAGAGGCTAAAGAAAAGATTAAAGCATGTCAGGTCTTATCCTTGAATATATTAGCTAGTAGGTCACTCAAATAGAAACCAAAAGGGTCATTTTTAATATCATTTTCCTCTTTCTTATTCCTCACCTAAGGATTTTTCCATTGCTTTTAGATAGTGTGGAAGGCAGGGAAGGAAGGCAGGAGGGTGGGAGGGGGAGAGAGAAACATCAATGTCATAGAAACACATAGATTGATTGCAAGCCAGGTACATGCCCTTGACCAGGAATCAAACCCGTGACCCTTAGGTACACAGGCCAATGCTCTAACCACTTAGCAAACACCAGCCAGGGTAGTACATTTAAGTTTTGTATATGTTTCTATATATGAGTGACATAGAAGCAATAGATTCTGCTTCCCTCTTTCTAGTACATTTAACTTTTAAATTCACGAGATTTGTGCCTGTGACCTATTTCCACATGTGGCTTGGCCATAAACTAGGCACAACTATCACTTCCATGGCTACTTCCAGGCACAGTTTGTTCTCATAACAGAAAATTGGGCCTTAGCTATTTCCCCTTTCATGATTACAGCCAGTTTTGTCTAACAGAGCAGTGGGTTGGGAGTGGGTGGAAATAATGAAGACCTTCCCTGGATTATGGACTAGAACAATGGTTCTTAGTCAGAGACAACCACACAGCCACCCAGGAGAGGTGAGGAATGCTACTAAACGTCCTACAACACTCAGGACAGCACCTCCCTCCCTGCCCACCCCCCAAAACAAAGATTATTTGGCTCAAAATGCTAATCATGCAGGGTTGAGAAACCCTGGCCTAGAATAACCTTAAAGAGAAACTCAGAGAGGAGAGAAGAGAGTTTGGGAATATGCCCAGTGATTACAAAAGTAATCAGCAGAAAACAAAAGCACACACATACAAATGGTTGGAAGAGATGATGTGAGATCTCAATTTATAATAGCAACCAAAAAGAAATAAAATGACCAAGAAATTGGCACAATTCACAAGGATAAAACTTCAACATGCTACTAAGAAACACACACACAAACACATATAGACAAATGGGAGAGAGTATCATGTTGTTGGGGAGGAGCAAGCAATATCATAAAGATGCCTACTTTCCCTAATCTATAAACTTAACATGCTCCTGATTTTTTAAAAAAATATATTTTATTGATTTTTTACAGAGAGGAAGGGAGAGAGATAGAGAGTTAGAAACATCGATGAGAGAGAAACATCGATCAGCTGCCTCCTGCACATCTCCCACTGGGAGATGTGCCCGCAACCCAGGTACATGCCCTTGACCGGAATCGAACCTGGGACCTTTCAGTCTGCAGGCCGACGCTCTATCCACTGAGCCAAACCGGTTTCGGCCATGCCCCTGATTTTTTAAAATTCCAAAATGATATTTTTTGAACTAGACAACCTGATTTTAAAATTCATATAAAAAAGGGAAACAGAAAAATTCTGAAAAAGGAGTAATAAAGGTGAGCTATTTCTATTAGATAATAAAAATTTCTGAAGCCACAGTTAAAATAATGTGATATTGGCATGACCGATAAATGGAACAGACTAAGAATCTCAAAAAGAAGCACAAGTGCAATGGGAATTTTATATATTATAAAAGTAACATTTCAAATCTATAGATAAAGAATCTATTATTCAATAACTGACATTGGGACAACTAGGTAGCCATCTGGAAAAACATAAAACTTGACTTATCTGTCATTTATATGAGTACTAGAAGAAACCATAGGATTTTTAAGAAATAATCTCAAAGTAGGAAAAACTTGTCAAAGTATGTCACAAAACCAAAACCCAGGAATCATTTTCACAATGTCTGGCTGGCATGGCTCAGTGGTTGAGTGTCGACTTATGAACCAGGAGGTCATGGTTTGAATCCTGGTCAGGGTACATTCCTGGGTTGCAGCTCGATCCCCAATGTGGGGCATGCATGAGGCAGCTGATCAATAATTCTCTTTCATCATTGATGTTTCTATCTCTCTCTCTCCCTTCCTCTCTGAAAGGAATAAAAATTTTTTTTAAAAGTGAATATATCAATCTATGTAAATAGAAAAGAATGACAAACAGGAAAAACATATTTGCAATTTATGTCACAAGGAGCTAATCTCCCTAATATATAAATAGCCATGCTAAATCAATAGAAAGCCAGCAACTCAATAGAAGTGTAAAGAAAGGAAACGGACTGTCCACTGAAAAGGGAATTCAAATGGCTGTTAAATTTGTGAAAAGAAACCAACCTCACTCACAATAAGAGCAATACAAAAAAAAAATGACTTACTTTTCCCCTATTAGATTGTCAAAGTTCAAAAAATTTTGTATTTGTGTGGGTATGGGGAAATAGGTATTCTTAGACATTAGTGGTAGATATCTATATTGACAAATCAGACTTGAACTAGACACCCTGTTGTACATAACTTTTAATTCAGGAACTTTATCCTCCATATCTACTCACACATGTGCAAAATGTGTAAGTTATTCAGTGAGACACTGTCAGTAATAAAAAATTTGGTAAGATCCCTAAATGTTCATTGATAGTGACTATAGAAAATCAGAAAGAATATAAATGCTCATTAATTGTGGACTACAAAATTATAGTACATTTATAGTATCGATCCTATGTAGCCATAGAAATACTAAAGGAGATATTTATGTGTGAATTTGGATTAACCAATCTCCAAATCTCCAAAACATATAGCTAAGAAGAAAAGCAGAGAGGAGAGCAATGCATATAGTATCTCACCATTCGTAAAAACATGGGGGTGAGGAGATATACAGGCACACATAGATATAATACATACTTGATTGTATATGCATGAAATATCTCTGGAGAGGTATCACTCCATAGAAGCATGCTACTTGGATTGCTGCTTCAGAGTTGGGTGGGTAGGTGTCAGGAATAGAGGCAATACTTTCTGTTCACTATATTAATACTTCAGTACCTTTTAGATGAACCAAATACAACTATCACCTATACCAATCACAAATCAATCAATAAGAACATTTGAAAACAAACCCTGGCATAATCATCATGGCCTCCAGCTCTGGCCAGCCAAGTTTCTTGCCCCTTCCCTATCTCTCCTGCCTTGCACAGGTTGTCACTGCTGAGGAAAACTGGGAATAGAGAGTTTAAAAACATGGGGTTATCTATCCTCCACATGCATCCAACCAAGGCTAGAGCTCTGCATGGGTTCCCAACAGCCTGCTTTTCAATCCACAGGGGTGGAGAACTTAGCTTATTTTTAAATTGGGTGGAATTCAGAAAAGAACTGCCAAAATGATTAAATAGACTAGAGAGACTGGTTCATAAAGAAAGATGAAAAGACCTAAATGTGTGTAATTTGGCTAAATGACAGCAGGGCCAGGTCGTGGTCAGCACCTACAAGTATTCAACAAGTTCAAACACCAGGACAGGAGAGGAACAGTCGAGGAGGTGAAGAGGAGAAAGATGAAAGTACAAAATGAAAACAGTATCTCGGTCTTTTTGTCTGTATCTCCAGAGCAGCCTCCCCAGGAAAGCGAGGGATATCTTGTTCCTTGGATCACATCCTAGAAAACCTTTACCGCTGCAGAGTTATGAGCCCACACCAGCTCCTGGCCAGGGGTGAGATGTCACCACCCAGACCTTTTCATCTCTATTAAGCTCCCCTTTCCCACTACCCGTCTCCTTGAACTGGTTCTCTCCTGGATCCAAGTGGCCACTTTGCTTGCTTTTCCTCCCTTCCCCATGCATACCCAATGAGGGTCAGTGTGTGGACGCTGTCTGTGCACAGTATATTCATCATCTGCACATCTCAAAACCTTGCTGGGTGCCTATGATCAGACTGGAAACAGAACTGCAGTTCCCTGCTAATATCATGAAGTTCACGATAGCTCATGATCCTTCTGCCATCAAGAAGTGACCAGTGAGGTGGCCAGGTTGCCACAGAGCAGGTTAGCAGCAGCACTGTGGGCTGTGCCCTAGGTCCATCTCCATAATCAGGCCCTCATTAAGCCTATCCCTGGAGCATACAGACAATGTACTTTATTGCACTGTCATTAAAAAATGAGTACCATGGGGATGCTTTGTTCTTTTGTAATCTACCTGCCTTATCTTTTTAACTGCATTTCTTATATTTTCTTTTAGCTGAACCTCAATCCACATTCCTTTGAGCTTGTGTATCAGTGTGCCAGAGTATATGTATCAATGTGGGAGTATATATAAAAGTCTATGTGTGCATACATGTGTACATGTCCCAGTCTGTGTGCATTTCTGCGTTTATAATTCGTGTTGCTGTGCATCTAAGAAGATGCATATCTGGGTAAGATGAGCCAAAAATAAGGTGAGTTACCTGCCCAGCATGGCTCAGTGCTTGAGTGTGAACCTGTGAACCAGGAGTTCAAGGTTTGATTCTGGTCAGGGCACATGCCTGGGTTGTGGGCTCAACCCCCAGTGTGTGGTGTGCAGGAGGCAGCTGATCAATCATTCTCTCTCATTGATGTTTCTATCTTTTTCTCCCTCTTCCTGCCTCTCTGAAATCAATAAAAACATATTTTTAAAAATAAGATGAACCAAAGATAAAAGTAAAAAAAAATAAAAAGTTAAGAACCACTTTGGTAGGGATTCCAAAACTATGCCTAAGAGTATATTTTAAAACTATTTGTGGTTTATGTTTATTTAAAACTAGAGGCCCAATGCACAAAATTCATGCAAAGGGCTTGGCCCTTGCAGCCACAGCAGCTGCCTCAGCCCTCGCAGCCCCGGCTTCGCCTGGAAGGTCATCTGGTCTAATTAGCATATTATGCTTTTATTAGTTTAGATTTTCACCATTTATCAGATGAAGGAACTGAGCTGTGGCTAAAACTTGAGCCTGATGGACCTACTATTTGGTAGCATCAGGTGAGAGCACACCCCTGTGGGCAGAGAGTAGGATCTGAGGGAATAATCGTTATAATTCTCAATTATCCTGGAAAAGAGACAGCTTCTGGGTCAGGAGATGAAAAATTGGCAGCTGGGCCTTATACTGTGGTAAGGAGAGAATTATTTCTCTCTGAGCAATGGTTCTCTTGGGAAAACGCTCTGAGGAGTCTAGACACACTAAAGGGCTTTCCCATGTGAAGGAGAGAAGCTGGGCTCTGTCACATGCAACCAGGTCAGGAGCTAAGCAGCCCCAGAGCAAGGGAGGGAGGCTGGCTCACTGCGCTGTGCTGTGGTTGGGTTAGCCTACACATGACAGAGAACGCAAACACACACCAAGGAGTCCGTCCCACAGTAACTGCTCCAAGGCTACTGCGCTGACTTCCCAATGTAATCAGGGGTTCTATGACTTTCTCTCTGCTCTACCATTCTCAGCACCTGAATTCCAGCCTCAAAACCACCTCCTGCTCTAAGATGGCTGCTGGCCCTCCCATCATCACATACTCACTTTGGGCAACGGAAAAGGCAAGTGAAACATGGCCCAGTTGTATCAGCTCCTGCAAGGAGCCTTCCCAGAAGTCCATTTCTGTTGTGTTAGCCAGAACTTACTTTTGTGACCATGCCTAACTGCAAGACAGGCTGGGAAAAGTATCTTTTTTAGCCTGCTTCATCTCCCCAGCTAAAACTGTTTTTCTGTATCAAAAGGAGAGAATGGATTAGGGGGGTGGAAAGTTTTTCTGCCATAGGTGAGCAAACAGACTGCATAAGGATGTACAGCTGCCAGCTGGAGAATGACTTTGGTATATACTTCCATTCGGTTATACCTAAGGCTGTACACACACACACACACACACACACACACAGTGATAGTAAATGTTGCAACCACTTGGTGGATGTACTAAGACGTATTAAAGGAAGGATCTGTGTCCACTCTTGGGCACAGGGGAGAACAGCACCCATAGGCAGTGTGGTGGTGGCGGTTGTGGCCTCAGAGAGCACTGGTCTGCACCAAACCACAGAGAACTTTCTGTAGCAGCAAATCCACTTCACACTCAGAGACAATACGTCTGAGTTTTTACTGCTGAGGGGACAGTGGCAACATAGCAAGACACTTCCTAGAGATCCCCTGAGAAACACTGCAGGGTAAGAACACCTCCAAAGTTGGCCCGGGTCCTGCCATTCCACAGGTGAAGGTGACCAGGTCAGTAAGCTTTGTGTGAACCATGTATACCTGCTCATGTATTCATGAACCATGAGGCCTGGGGGATATCTGAGTGATCATAAATAAAGGGTGCATATAAAAGTATTTGTCCTATAAAGAAAGAATTGGTTAAGAAAATGTGGATGCATGAATTCTAGACTAAGTCCCAGCTTTTTTTAAGTGAACTTTTAAAAGGGGGTTGGGGCTCACTTTGGTGGCTGGTAAGCTTGGTGATTTTCAAGGCATGTTTCATGGAACTGTCCAGTTTCATGGAGTACCTCAGTGACCAGAGGGAGGCCAAGTGGTCCGACAACTCCCATGGTTTATACCATATTCATATTTTTGTATTCCATATAAATTTTAACTTGAAAAATTAAAAATTACTGGCTTAGGTATTAAACTTATTAAGGATGATTATTTAATAAAATTAGTCCCATTATCTTAAACAGAGAAATACTGCAGAACAGCTGAATAAAAGAACATGAATATATACCAACTCTTCTAAAAAATAATCCCAGCCTACACCGACATGAACTGAAGTATGCAATACTAGGCACTATGATTTAGGTACTAAAGAAGGTCCTGAACACCATCATTTAGGAGGAAAGGAAGGGATTCTACATGAAGACAAACTTTGAAAATTCTCATTTACCCATGTGAAGGGAATGGACAGATGGGTAGAGTAAGTAATAAAAATCTGATTGAAGTTTTCCAAATTATGGAGGATTTAGAAGTGAACCATAGACTTTTTAAACAAATCATGGAGTTCTCAAACCTGAGACAACTAGAGTTTAAAAGAAGCAGATACAACAAATAAGAGGAAGTACTAGTCACAAAGCAAAGAGTGAATTTATAAAACCTATTATCTCAAGTGGGCATACAAGTGGAATATAAGTTAGGCACGGACAAGATTTCAGTACATTGTAGATCACATGAGTTCTTTAGGTCTTGACTTCTATGAATGGATCTTAGAAACCGGCAACAGGAAAACTGAGATAAACTAGAAATGGCTTGAAGCTCATGCTAACGTTTGTGACCAGTATTTTTTTTTAGGGACTCATTACTTTTCACACACAATCCTGGAATTCTTTTAGACTCAGATACTGGTCTGGGTGAACCCTGGACTGACATGTATTCTTATTGGTGTTTATATACTGGCAAGTTCTAAAACTTCCTCTACAGCCAAGTTTTCCCAAAGCAATGGGCTAAAACATCAACTTATAAGACATACACTGCTGTTACTGGCCATGTGAGAACATATGCCCGCTTGGCAAGTATTTATGTCACACTATGTTAATGTGTGGCTACAGACAGGCCATTACTCCTGATTAAAAATGAAAAGTCAATGAATGCTGGCTTTGTGCCACAAATTAGGGTACTGTAGCTATATACTTACAGCTTTTTATTCAAACTACCTTTATTACTGAAATCCCAGCAGGAAAAAAAACACATCAATTCTGTTTCTGAAAATTTAAGCCTTAATCTTCTAGCACTTTGCTTTGTTCTGAAACAATGGGACTGGGGGCGCAGGAGGTGACTTGAGATATAATTCTTGCATGACGACAGAGCCGCCTTCAATGGGGAGCTTTGACTAGACACACATCATTATCAGCAGGAGATGTGATTCATTAAAGAGAAATAGCTGGGCTGTGGTTCAGGCCACTGTGGAGAGTCTGTTCCAACACTATGAGAAGTGTGGCCCTTCACAGAGAAGAAGGGGATCACTGCTGAATTAAAAAGCTGCAAGTGACCTTCCAAGGTCATCTAGTTCATCCCCTTCAGGCAGAAACCCTTTGAACCCACAGTGATTCGTTGCTATGGCGGCCTGAGCCTGTGCGTGCATTCCAGAATCACTCCAACATTGAGAACTTCATTGCCAAGAAATTCTTCCTGATGGAAATTTAATTTCTCATGCTATGGCTAATTTGCTTTTGTTTTTGTTTTCTGTTTTCTTTTCTTGAAAGACAAATAAGCTGGTCAGGTAAGACTACAGAATCCAAAGAATACAACCTGGCCAGAGGTGGTGAATTCAAATCTAGAGAACTCATTATATATCCATTCCTTCTCCCAGGTCTAAAGAACAGCAAATGCTATTCTTGGCAGGCAGAGGACACTGGCAGGAGGCAGCTGGTCTACCTGTTAGTGGATAACTAAAATTCTTTACAGCTCAGGGTACAATGCACCAGGGAATCATTTCTAGTGCCAACCAAAAAAAAAAAAAAAAGGTATGAAAAAAGGAAGGAGAGCAGCAATTTAAAAGTCTATAAAAATATAAAACACGAAGCTCTGTGGGTCTGAGCCTGGTGTTTGAGCATGAGGGTGAGCAGGGGGTCTCTTTTTCACCCAGGTAATGATCGTATGAGCCCCATAAGGAGATGGTTAAATCAAACACTGAGATGACTGCTCTTAAGAGGGGAAAAATATGTCAATCACACTTTGCCTTTGACACAAGGAAATTCCTTGAAACTGAGAATGGAGAGTGGAAGGGAGGAGAATGTCTCCTGATGTGGGTGGCCAGGAAACCAGGGGCCAGAAAAGTATGAGAGGAGAGAGGGAGAAAGAGACAGAGAGGGAAAAAAAAACACAAGATTGAATTCTAATCAAAATGCTATGAGGCGTTCACACCAGGCCTTGAGAGAATATTAACAAGGTTACCCAAGGGGGGGCCTTTAGCCCCAGGAATTATTAGTGAATATGGAATTATATTTGCACAAACATTACCAGATGCAAGGAGCTAAATGTCCTGCAGATGTGGAAGGAGCCAGCGTATGTTCCAAATAGGCGGCAGCTTTATTTTTTTTAACCTTCTTACAAGAGCCTGGGCAGCACGCTTCTGAGGGGATACATTCTGGAATGGCCACCCCAGCACTTGGCCCCTGTTTCAAATACCAACTGCTGCTCGCACAGGCCTCTAAAGTATCTCTAGCCAGGGCGAGGTGGAGTGGCCCCTGGGCAGGTTTGACAAACTTACCAGCTCACCTCCACCCCGTCCAGGTGCCATAACACTCCAAGGGATCAAGGTGCTCCAAGAGGGATTTTCTAAAAAAAAAAGAAAGAAAAAAAAAGAGTTCAGAGTCAGGTAAATCACAACAATTTAAAAGAGGAGTTTTGAACTAAAATATAATCAGCTGATTCTGAGGGAAGAAGACAGCAAAATACAAGAAAAACAAAAAGTTTCTTTCTGATATGCCACTATCAGATCCTCAAAATTCGATTTCATTTAGATCCACCACTGCTGAAGGAGACCTATAACATCTCTGTGGTTAGAAAGTCGTAGCCTTCGGGGAATCTCCCGATTTTGTAACCATAAATCCCCACCGCCATCTTGCTCACTTCCAGCAAGACTAGCCAGAGTGAAGGACAGAATTCTTCAGATGTGGATATGACACAGAGGCAGTGACTATGAAGCGAATGGCATGAGTCCCTTCCAAGTCTCTGGTGGGGGCTCTATCCTTGTGTGGGTCTAGTTATAAGTTTTCGTAAAGTTTATAAAACTAAGGTATTTACCACCAATTAGTTAATACTGCCCTGCCTGTCCCTCTGTCCCATTTCACTTTGTATGGATTGATTTTGGAGTTGAAGATACATTTAGCTTGAGTGGAATGGAATATATTATGTGGTTCATATCACTTCTGTGTATGGTTGATTGCTAGCCACCTGGTTGTGGAAACCAATTCTAGAAACACTCCTATCACTGTCATTGCTTCTTCATCCAGGGAGCTGGGAGACCAAGGTATGTCATGGTGGGATGTGAATGTGTCCTACAATGCCCAACCCTGAAATCAGGAGGATAGTGTAAGAGAAACAGGATTGGAAAAGTACAGAATCAGAAGCTAGTCCATGGAAGACTTATCTAAATCTTACCACTCTTTCATTAAAACCGTGATAGAGCCCGGCCGGAGTGGCTCAGTGGTTGAGTATCGACCTATGAATCAGGAGGTCACAGTTCGATTCGTGGGGGTGCAGGCTTGATCCCCAATATGGGGCATGCAGGAGGCAATCGATGAATGATTCTCTCTCATCATTGATGTTTCTATCTCTCTTTCCATCTCCCTTCTCACAGCTTGTATATTTAAGAAGCATCTCTGAAAACAGTAACACACACACACACACACACACACACACACACACTCACACTTATATTTATATATACAAACAAATAAACAAAAAAACCTTGGTAGAAGTTTTTCCAAATTTAACAATTATGAAATTTTGCATGTGTTACAGAGAACAAGTTGTGGTGCTGAAAAAAATTTCCCAAACTATCAATAATAAAAAATAAAGTTTGATGAATCATACTGGAGGAAAGTTGAAATATGTTTTTGTTCTCTTCATACATATTTACAAGATATAACTTTTTTTCATGTGAAGAAGCCATCAAAATATGTAGCATATGTATATCTGTATATGTGTATTTATAAACATACTTGTATATACACACACACACACATAACATAGAGGTATTTCAGGTAGTTAATAAATTAAAACTTCATGTTGTTTTATTGGAATTTGTTATATTTGTTTGTTGGGCACCTTTTTAGTAATCTGTTGTGATATCTTTTCTCATTCTAAGTAAATGCTAACTAATTTTATAAACAAACTGTGTATTCTTTTTTTTAAAGGTCTCTAATAATGTATAAGCCTAAGACCCAATATAACCCAAATTTGCCTCTGGTGTAAGCAAATTTCATTTTATTTTACTTCACTCACCAACTTATTAGGTTGGTCTTATTCAAACCATTTTCCCCCTTGAAAACCTTTTTATTTTTTAATCATTTTTTATTTTTCAATTACAGATGACATACAATATTAGATTAGTTTCAGGTGTACACACCTGACATTACATAACTTACTAAATAATCATCCCATTAAATCTCATACTCCTCTGACACCATTCATAGTTATTAGAATATTGTTGACTATGTTCCCTATGTGTACTTTACATCCCCATGACTATTTTGTAACAACCAATTTGTACTTCTTAATCCCTTCACCTTTTTCACCATCCCACCACCCTCCTCCCATTTGGCAACAGTCAAAATGTCCTCTGTATCTATGAATCTGTTTCTGCTCTGCTTCTTTGTTTTGTTTTTTAGATTTAATTGTTGGTAGATCATACCATTTTTAAAAAGAGGCACCTGAGACTTTAATCACATAACTTCTAAGTGGATTTGAATACAAGGTCTGTCTTATTCCAAAGGAAGTCAATTAGTCCTGGCCCTCCCTGTATTTCCCAGCCCCACCAGAGGGCATGCTGATCCTCCTCTGCTTTATCTAGTTTGGTTTAATGGCTTCCACTGACACCCTTCCCCCTGCCACTCGAACCCATCTGCCCTTTGAACTACCTCATTGTTAAGAGATCTGAAAGATCTCACTGTCAGAAAACTTCTTCATTTCCTCCCCATTACTCTGAAATGTGCCCTTGTGGACCCCTCAGTCAATTCCTTCTTCTTGTGATACCTGACAATTTTCTTTGTGTGGTATTTACACTGCATAGAAACAGGAAAGACATTTCAAAGCATCTGGGCTGAAGAACACACCATCTTTGAAATAGTTTTTTTTAATTGAAATTCAAAGCACACCCTCTCCAGGAAGCCCACCAGATTAATTCCAGGCAGCAAAATCCCCATGCCATCCCCTTAAAAGTCCCTTTATAACTTGCTATTGGCTATTCACAACCACATTGGATGTGTTTGCTTATATTCTCTTAGAAAGATCGAGATTAGCAATGCCTAACAATCTTTACTACTTAAACCTAATTGCATATTTGGATTCCAAAATTTTTGTGGGAACTCAGTACAATTTTCAGACGATATAAGTAAGTGAAGTCTGTTGTATTTTTTCCTTCACTACACCTCAGCATCAATCATGTTGCTTTTAAAGTGAAAAATATGCAAGTCCATTTTGTGTAAAAAACAAAAAAACCTCACTTCTGTGGTAGAACAAAAGCTCATCAAACTCCTGGCCTGGGTCTCCCAAGCTCTAATGTATGGCTTTAGCTCTTTCAGTGTGTAATAGCGGTAGACAAACATGCTTCAGTTTCTCTATCTGTAAAATAAGAATCGAGTTGTTTCTTTCCCATTCACTTCACAGAAGTCTCCCGGGGAACAAGAGTTAAATGATTAATGACTGCAAGTCCCTGGATAAACACGAAATGCTTAATAAAAATAATCCCTTCTGACCACAGTGATAGGCACCAATGACCTGATGCTAAACCTTGACTGCAATTCAGATAAACTGTGGGCCCTGTCCATGGATGCAGGCTTCTTTTCCCCTGGCGAGGACATTCTGGACTCCTGTTCCATGACTCCATCCACTGACAAGCCCCTGTTCACAACCCTCCCGCCCCCAGTGGCTCATACCCAGCCCCCAAGTAATATGAAAAGCGGTTTCCTGGTTGTGGAGGAGCAACATGTGGGAAAGTGAAATGCCCCATTGTGAGGTCACTATAACTTTATCCTCCGTTTTCCAGGGAACATGCTTGCTCAGCCCATACCACAACATTATTATAAAAGTATATGAGCCTGGCCGGCATGGCTCAGTGGTTGAGTGTCGGCCTATGAACCAGGAGGTCATGGGTTTGATTCCTGGTCAGGGCACATGCCCAGGTTGCTCCATCCCCAACAGGGAGCGTGCAGGAGGCAGCCGATCAATGATTCTCTGTCATCATTGATGTTTCTATTTCTCTCTTCCTCCCCTGTCCTCTCTGAAATCAATAAAAAAAATATTTTTAAAAAAAGGGCCAAGGAAGAAAACTATATGAGATCAAAACTCAGTTTTTCATCTAGTTTAGGTCCTTCCTAAGAGAAGTTCTTGCACAGCTCAGGAAAGGGACTCCAGGTGAAATACACTTCTTGTCGAGACTTAAAAAAACCCAGGTGTGCTTAAAAAGTATATACCTGTTTCTTGGTACAAACTGCCAAGATTATTTTAAAAGGAAACAGGGGATTCTGGCATATTTTCAGTTTACTGTGTTTATGGGCATAATGTATTCCTGGTGTTCAGGTATAAGACAGCCTCGTGAAATCACCCTGAACACAATCTGTGTGTAAATTCAGAAAACTCAAGATGCGTACTTACTTGACCTACTCTGCTGCATGTTAAACTGTCTTGTCCTAATTTACTTTCTTTTTATTCTCTTCTTTAAGGGAATGAAAGAAAAATAAGGGAGTTCCTGTTAGAGAAAAGGACCACCACGCTCCGTTATGGTTCATGAAGCAGCGGACAAAGCAACATGAGGAGCTGGGCTTTGGAATCAGACAGACCTGGGTTTGGAATCTTAATAATACCAGTTACTAGCCCTGGGGTCTTGAGCAAGTTATTTGACTTCCCTGAATCCATTTCCCTGTCTATAAAGATGGATTAAAAAAAAAGTATATATATATATATATCCTAATGAAGAGTGAATTCGATATTGTATCAAGTGCCTGGCAGAGTGCCTAACTTACAATAGACAACCAATACATAATAGCTAGTAATAATCATTATAATGAAAATAACAATATATTTCTGAATTGTCAATAAATCTATTATAGAAAATCAGCAAAAGTTTTGGAGAAACTATGGGAACTACAGGAAAGGAAAATACAATGACTTCTACAAAATAAAAATGGCCCTAGAAGATCAGACCATATAGTTTCATTTTTGAAAATGTTCGTAAAAATATCTCTTTATGCAGTCTTTGCTTTTGCTTAAAGTATATGCCAACCATAGCATAGGTTCTTAAGTTGGACAGGTTATAACGCTATACCACAATACACTCATTCCTCAGAAACACTGCATACCATAAAAATTGCATGTTAAAATAAGAGGGAAAAGGAGAAATATATTCATCTTTGTAACCAGAGCACTAACAAAAACAGTAATTATTGCGTGGGACATAACTTGAACGCCTGGGAAGGCAGATCAGCTAGAGGTTGCCTCAGGGGTAATTTTAGAATGAATAAAAGCAATAGTGTGGGACTTCTGCTTCTGACCAACATGGAGTATAAAGAATTATATTTACCCAGTTGTGTAAAATAACTTAAAAAAGAAAGAAAGAAAAGTAACTGGACAAATATATGAAAAAATAGCTCTCAAGATATTGGAAATAAGCAGCGACGGTCATTGATTTCTGAGTGATGAAAAGCAAATGAGGTGACCCCCAGGATTGCCTAGCTTCTTGAAGAGTTTCCAGGTCATCACATAGAGAGAACTTGGGTAGAGCCCAGTGATCTCCTTGAGTTGAGGAGATGGGACTGGAAGTACAGGTATGCCAATGTGGCGAGAGTTCTCAGAGCAGAGAACTACAGAGGAGACAATTGCACAGAGAACTGAGATGTTTAAAGGGTTCCCTTCAAGGTTTTGGTTGGTAACTGATCAAGAATGTGACTGAGGAAACTATCTGAGACTAAGGGATGAACTTACAGGATAGGAGCAAAAAACTAGAAGAAAGATAGAACATATTAATTAAAGTCATGAAAGATATTTTTAATTGACCTTTTACAGATAAAAACTAAAATATCTGAAATGAAAAAAATACACTGAATGGGACTGACAGCAGATTAGACATCATAGAAAGAAAGTTAAGTGAACTTGGAGATATAGCAATAGAAAATATCCAAAATTAAGCATAGAGATTTTAAAAAGAACAAGAAAAAACAACAACAAATAAAGCATCATTGAACCATGGGACAACTTCAAGCAGTCTAATATGTGTGAAATTGGAGTCACTAAGGAAAAAAAAGGCAAGGGGAGGCATACAAAATATTTGAAAACTAATGTCCACAGTATTTTCAAATTTGATGAAAACTATAAACTCATAGACCCAAGAAACTGAATGGACTTTAAGCACAAGAAACATGTAGAAAATTACACAAAGGCACATCATAATCCATTTGCTTAAAACTAGTGATAAAGAAAAAAATCTTAAAAGAAGCCTAAGAAAAATGACACTCTACATACAGAGAAACAGCAGTAAAGATGACAGATTTCTTGTCAGACACTTCTCTTGCAAGAGAGAAGATAGTGTAGAACATCTTTGAAGTACTCAAAGAAAAAATACTACTCAACTAGAATTCTGTAGTCCACAAAAATACCTTTCAAAATTAAAATGAAATATTTTTTCAGACATATTAAGAACAAAAAAGAAAAACTAAAAGGTAATCTATCTATGATCATCTCAATAGATAGAGAAAAAAAGCATTCGGCAAAATCCAGTATCTATTGGTGATTTTAAAAACGTTTCTACAAACTAAGAAAAGAAAAAAAATTTTCAACTTAAATACAATCTAAAGAAAAACCCCTACAGCTAATAATCATACTTACTTGTGAAAGACTAAATGCTTTCCGTCTAACATCAGGAATAAGTAAAAGATGCCTGCCCCATTACTTCTATTCAATATTATAATGGAAGTTCTAGCCAAATAAATAAATGGTATCCAGTTGGGAAGAAGGAAGTAAAACTGCTGTCCACCACAGGTGACATGATAACCTATGCAGAAAATCCTGGGGAAGCAACAAAAAAGCTATCAGAACTAATTAGTGAGTTCAGTAAAGTTGCAGGATACAAGATCAATATACAATAACCAATTGTATTTCTATACGCTAGCAACAATGAGAAATTTAGAAATATCATTTACAATACAACATAAAAATATAAAGTAGTTAGGGATAGACCTGATAAAAGATGTTTAATATCTGTATTCTGCAAACTACAAAATATTGCTAAGGGAAATTTTGAAAGACCTAAAATATAGAGTGATACATTGCATTTATGGATCAGAAGGTTCAATATTGTCAAGATGTCAGTTCTTTCCAAGTTGACCGGTAAATTCAATGCTTTCCCAATCAAACAAAATACCCACAGGCATTTTTCTGTAGAATTTGACAATCTGATTTGAAAAGTTATATGAAAATGACAAAGCCTTAGAATACTTAACACACTTTGAAAAGGCAGAACAAAGTTAGAGAACTTATACTCTTTAACTTCAAGACATATGATAAGACTATTGTAATCAAGACAATATGTATTGGTGTCAAAGAAGATAAATAGACCTATGAAACAGAGCAGAGGCTGATCAACTGATTCTTAACAAAGGTACAAAGGCAATTAAGAAGAGCAAAGATTCTTTTAATAAATGGTGCTGACACAATTTTATATTCATATGCAACAAGGGGAACTTCAATCTATAATTCACACCATATAACAAAAATTAACTCAATATGGATTATACATCTATATGTATAATTATAAAATTATAAAACTTCGGTTGCTTATTTGATTAATCATTTGATGTAAGTTACAGGTACCATAATATTTCAAAGTTGAAATATTGAAAAAATTGCATTTGAAAAAATTGATTGTTCTGTTTCCATGTTGCTGGTATCACACCAATAAAGTTAACACTGATACAATAATATTTCCTGATATGCAGCCTATATTCAAATCTCCTTGATTGACTCAATACTGTCCTATTCTTGCTATTTTTCAATCCAGGATCAAATCAAGTGTTATGCATTGCATTTAGTTTTCAAGTCTCTTTATCTCTATAATCTAAAATAGTCCTCCCCCTAGTCTTTAAGCATTTTTAAGACATTGATGTCTTTTAAAGGCCTATGACAGTAGTCTTGAAAGATGTCCAACAATCTGGATTTGTCTGGTTGGTGCCTCAAGTTTGGGTACAGGTTAAATACTTTGGGCACATATACTACATGGGTGATGCACACTTCCCATTGCATCACAGCAGATACACCTAGTGGCATTTGTCCCTTTGGTGATGCTAAGTAACCACTTGAGTAAGTGGCATCTGTGGAATGTCTCCACGGTAAAGATGTCTTTCATTTGTAACTAATAAGCATCTGTGGTATAATATTTTGAGATGTATGAATATTATGCATTCCATTTATAGCTCAACATTGATTTTTTTAGTCTTCATTTTTTATTGAGATATAATTGACATAACATATGCATTTCAGATGTACAATGTAATGATTTAATATATGTACATATTGTGAAATGATCCTCACAGTAACTCGTTAACAGTTAACATCCACCACTGATGATCTTTATTTGACTCCATCATTGCATGGGTGGCTGAAAAATGGTAAATTTATAATTTTATCATTCCTTCTACATAAATGAGTTGACATTCTTCTGTACAAAAGAGCTTTCCTCCCTAACCCTACCTTGCTTTCCTGCCTCTAACTGCTCTCTCCTGGTCTTCTTTTGATGAACGGTCTCTACTTTCCAAGTAAAATTGCATTCCCAAAACAGTTACAAACAAATGTTCCCTATTTCTTTAAAAAAAAAAAATTATTGATCTGAGAGAGGAAGGGTGAGAGAGAGAGAAACATCAATGATGAGAATCACAGTTCAGCTGCCTCCCACATATCCCAGGCATGTGTCCTGACTGGGAATCAAACAGCGACCTCCTGGTTCATAGGTTGACACTCAACTACTGAGGCACGCAGGCTGGGCCAAACAAGAGTTCCATATTTCTTTAATCTTTGTTAATTACAAAAGAAAACTCTGCCACTGTATCAAGTGTACATAGTACAGATGTCTATAAAAGCAAAACATTTTTCCTTGAAACTCAGAGGGAACTTATGACAGTGTTTATACAATTATTTATAAGAACAAATTCCCAGTGATGGGTGCTAATGGAAAACACTCCTGTGCACTATTGTTGGGTGTATACATTTGTTAACGTTTTTGGTGATAGATTATGAGGTAATTATCAAGATGAAAATATATATAATCTCAAAATTAGTCATTCCACTTAAATAAATTTCCCCTGCAGATATTAAGATTTATTTTCTTATATGTACAAATATGTATTCACAAAGATGTTCATGGAAGCTTTGTTTGCAACAGTCATGATTTAAAAATAATCCAAATGTTGACAGAAAAGCGATTGTATAAACAGATTCTATTCTCACTCAACAGCATACTATGAAGCTTATAAATTTCTTTTAAATTGAGATATTGATGTTTACTGATATGTACAGATGCTTAATGCATTAAGAGAAAAAATGAAGTTGTAGAGGTTGTAGGAAAAGAAAGCAAGTGGGTATTTGTGGCATCTTTGTAGTATGCACAGGATGCTTCTGGAAGGATGAGCGGCGGCTAACAGTGATTCTGTGGCACTGGGATTCCGGAGTTGGGGTAGGATATTGGAGATCAGAACTCTGACCCTTTGATTTGTACTTTTCTTTACAATTTGATTTTTTTTTTACCCTGTACATGTATTCTTTTTAAAATAGAAAACAAAAGGTATTTTAAATAATCAATTCCCATGTCCTTGGGCATGGCTTCTATTTCCAGTTCCCTGTTAAGCAGATCATGTCTTCATTTCCCACTTGTCCCAAGAGCTTTCTTTTTTCTACATCTTTCCTTTTCAGCAGCCATTACACACAACAGAGGAAACACGGGTGAGTTTTGTCTAAGTTATAGCAGGCCCGGAGGGGACACGGTGAGCAAGCTGGGCTTTGTCTTACATAATTCTTTGTTGTGCTACCATAACACATTTAAACTCCAGGCAACACACCAAGATATGCTTAAGCAGAAAGGACGAGATCAGGAGGTTTGAAGTGGATTGCCTGGGGTGGAGACGTGCCCAACATCTGCCTCCCTGACCATGATCCGACCATTACTAATTGTTTGTTCTGTTTGTTTACTTTTTCAGCCCTGGAGACCAGAAAATAGTTTTCTCATACCAAAATTACAGTTGTGAGATATGCACGCTTATTTACTTTCTTATCAGGACATATTTGACCAGTCTTTACTAGAGAAAGATTAAGAATTACTAGAATTTGTAATGTACAGCATAAGGAATATAGTCAATAATATCGTGATAACTATATGTATGGTGCCTGGTGGGTACTGGAAATATCAGGGAAACATTTTGTGTTTTGCTTTTAATTTCAGAGAGGAAAGGAGAGGTAGAAAGAGACAGAAACATCAATGATGAGAGAGAATCATTGATAGGCTGCCTCCTGCACACCCCCAACTGGGGATTGAGCCTGAAACCTGGGCATGTACCCTGACTGGGAATCGAACCGTGATCTCCTGGTTCATAGGTCAATGCTCAACCGCTGAACCACACTGGCTGGGCTCAGGGGAACACTGTGTAAAATACAGCCACTATGCTGTACACCTGAAACTAATACAAAATTATATTGAAGCAAAATGGGGACCCTATGAAATATGGGAGCGTGGGGTGCTTCACTGTAATTGAAAAATAAAAATTACAAATACTAAAAATAAAAATAAATAAAACAACAAAAAAGAATTTACTAGATCTTACAAAACTAAGGCTTTATGAAATAATATCTGACCACCTTGAACCTATACAATATTTACAGCCACACAGAAAGGCAAGTACCGGCTAACCCTCAGAACTGGCCAAGGTGAAAATCAAGCAGCACTGGACTGCAGGACCATCAGCATCGTCTTCTGAGGAGTCCCAGCTGCACCTCAGAGTTGCAGCAGAGGATGGCTGGCCATGCCATTCCACAGCACTAACATCGGCTACAAGCACTGGATGGCATATTTAAATGAAAATAAAATGAGTATTTAATTCCATGTTTAGAAGTATTTTGTAACCCCCCCTGGAAAAGTTCGGGCTCCTTGGACCATTGCAAAGCCAGGGCCAGCAGTCCCTGCCAGAGAAGAAACTAGCGTCAACTGCTTCTGAGAAGTCAGGAATGGTATGAAATGGCACCAGGGTGTGTTGCTGTCACTTTTGTGATTTGACTTTTAGAAATTAATCAAGAGTTGACCTCCTTAACTAGGTCCTGAACAGTGTTATAGTTCTAAGATTTCTTGAAATCCTGCCCTGCTGATTAAGTGAAGGCAAAGCCTAAGTACTTCCTCCGTCATCTCTGACCCACTCCAGCGACGGAACGCCATCTGCCTGAGCCCAGAACAAGTCACTGCTCTGTGCAGCGAACAGCCACTCCTCCCACCATTCCTGCCTTCCATCCAAACACTGGTGTCCGCCTCAGTCTGCAAGCGACTGAGGGAATGGGCAGTTTCTGTTGCAGCTGTGGGAAACCCTAAACATCTGCAACCCACTTTAGAGTTTCAAAGCATTTTCCTTCATATATTGTGCTCCTTCTCATACACAACCACAAGTTAGAGGGCGATTAAATGTAGTGTGTGTTTTTATGTATTCAATCTGTACCACCACCCCTCAGCCTGTTAAATAAAGCTGAAATGTCATTGGTGAATGTTTATTGGAGAATTGTGGGAACATTTTTATGTTTTCTTAGAAACAATCAATTCAAATTAAAAACCATTTCCAGCCTTCTAAGATGAGAGTTTGACTTCAGATGTTTCAAAATTTGCCCAAACCAGTACCTACATTGTTTTGTACTATTCAATCCAATGAAACAGTGATTTATTGAGCACTTCTTGGCTGTTCTAGGAGGATCTTATGGGGGTCTGTGGAGAACAAAGACAGTCAGGAGACGGGATAGGGGGTGAGGGACCCTATGATATATGGGAGCGTGGGGTGCCGATGGAGCACCGGGAGGGGTGCTAACCCCATCTGGGAGAAGAAAGTGTCTCCTTTGGCTTCACAATCAATAGCCATCACATCTTCACAGTATGTTAAGGGAAACATGCTGTTTGGATTATGGAAAGTGGTGTGAAAGCATACTGTTCGAGGAAAGCAAATGAAAACATGCATATTTCCCTCTTGGCTTTGCCCTTGCTCATCATATTTTCTTCCAAGTCCCTCCCTTATCTCCTCATGGGCTCTGACTCCTCATGAGCTGCACAGGATGCTGGCTCTAAATAGATGGCTGGGAAAGGGCCTGAAAATGCCTGTGTCATGCCAGGTCGTGGGAGGCAGTGGTGAAGGAAACGGCACCCATAAAACAGCCAAGGCCAAGGATAAGCAAGCCCAAAGGGCCCAAACCTTGATATTGATCAGATCACTCAGCTGAGATGTTGCTTTTGGGATCCTCTACTTGCCGCCTCTCCACCCCAAGGCGAAAGTGACGCTTGTGTTCGATGATAATTTCTGTTCAGTTGTCACCTCTATTAAACTGCATGTGTAGTTCAAGAATTTTCTTTATCTCCAGTGTCTGCCATCATGCTCGGCTCAGAGTATCACTCAAAAAACCTTTGTTTCTATTTTTTAAATTGAAAAAATGCTGGAAATTCTCAAATTAAAGTAAAGGATACTGTTAATCCCACTGCTTTTTAAAAATATTATATAGACATGTAAAAGTTCCCCTTTCATATCCTTCCTTTTTCTTTTGCTAAAACACATAGATCAATACATATAGTAAATGCTGGTTGAATGAATTAATAAATGAGTGAATCAATAAATCTAAAGAGTTGAAGAGACTGAGAGAAAAAAATGCCAGAAGTTAAGCCAACAATCAAAAGAATCATCCCCATCTCAAGATGCTTACTTCATCACACCTGCAAAGTCCCTTTGCCATGTTTCTGGGCATTAGGAGGTAGACTTCTCTGGAGCCCATTATTCTGTCTGCCACAGAGCCAGGGGGGCAGAGAGACAGAAGATCTAAGTGCTTAATGGTCCAGACTGTTCTTTTAAAGAGCACCTTGACCTCATACACTTTCCTTCTCTGGATCTTAGTTTTTTCATTGGTAAACTGGGGAAATTCATTCAACAAGTGTATTATTAGCCACACACATGCTAAACTTAAGGATTCGTATCTAATAAAAAGGTAATATGCCAATTAACTGTCACTCCATCACAAAAGATGGCAGCGCCCATAGCCACAAGATGGAGGTGCCCAGTCCTCTCAGCCCTGCCAGAGTCCCCCAGTCCCAGAGGGGCAGCCACTGAGAGTGGGCAGTGTGAGCGACCTGGAGGAATGCTTGCTTTGTTGCTGCAGGTACAAGGCAAGCATTCCACCCCGGATGCGGAGGGCCTCTGTGCAGCGGGCACGGAACGGTTTGGGGAGGGGGAGGTACCTTTCCACGGCCGGGCATGGAATGCTTGCATTGCGGAGACTCTTACAGCAGGGAAGAGGAAGTCCCACCCCCACAGAATCAGCCGTTGGTCAGACAGCTCTCAGTGGCCTGACAGCCAGGACTCTTATTCACCTGCATCTCTGACTGTGACAGCAGGGAGGTGGGACTATGTCTAAAGAGCAACCGAAAGAAGCCAGTGTTATTGACAGAAAATGTCTGAAGACCAATGTGAGTCTGATCTTTCAAGATCAGGCAGGCAGGCAGAGGCAGTTAGGGGTGATCTGACAGGCAGGCAGAGAGGTTAGGGGCAATCAGGCAGGCAGGCAGGGGGATTAGGGGCAATTAGGCAGACAGGCAGGTGAATGGTTAGGAGCCAGCGGTCCCAGATTGTGAGAGGGGTGTTCGACCGGGGATATAAGTAATATAAGTAAAATATATTAGATGGTGCTAAATGTTGAGTCGTGTGTGAGGAGACCAATGTGTCCTGAGCAGAGCAATGCTGGGGGAAGAGAGGCTGGGATGAAGAATGCAGATCATTTGGGTCCTATAGGTTTGGGGAAGGACTTGTTTTTTCTCCCAGTGACATGGAAAGCCAGAGGAATGACTATGATTTGACATGCATTTTAATGAGTTTCTCTGGCTGCTGATTGAGAGAATAGACTGAAAGGGACAAGGATGGAAGCAGGGAGATGTGTTAATACCTTATTCTCTTGACTTCACCTTTTTGTACACCTTGTTCAACTACAAATCCAGGCTTCCTTCATGCAGTTCCCCCTCTTATGAGCATCTTGCTCCTCTTTCCAATTCAAAATTCCAGCTCAGTACTCATCTCAGAGTTGTAAGGGCATCCGAGGAGCTCATTATCCTTTGCCCCCATTTTTGGATGTGGAAACTGGGGCTCAGACCCTGTCCAAAGTCATTCAAATAGTAGGTAGTAGAGCCAGGACTGTCTCTAATGTGTGAATTGAAGGAAATTAAAAGATCTTCTTGATACAAAGATGTTTTCCCTGAAATTCTGTTTGCTAAATGCAGTCTCCCCCATTAAATTGTGATCTCAAAGAGCGTGGAGATCTTATTCAGCTTTGTGTACTTAGCTCTTAGCATGGTGTCCGGCACATGACAGGCACTCAGTATTTGCTAGATGAGTAGATAATAGAAAGGAAAGCCCTGGAGAGTCTGTGTTTATGTGTTGGTAACATCACATCTCCCTACTCCACCCCACCCCACCACTTCATGTCAGACAGTGGAAAGGTCTAAGACTCTATGAGAGCAAATGTCAGACAATGGAAAGGTCTAAGACTCTATGAGAGCAAAATTGAGTGTTCTAGGAAACGATACCTTACTTTTTTGTTGTTGTTAATCCTCACCCGAGGATATTTTCCCATTGATTTTAGGAGATAGTGGGAGGGAGGGGGAGAGACAGAAAGAGAGAAACATGGATGTGAGAGAGACATATCGGATGATTACCTTCTGCACATGCCCCAACCAGGGCCAGGATTGAGCCTGTAACCAAGGTACATGTCCTTGACTGGAATCAAACCCGGTACCCTTCGGTCCATGGGCCGGCACTCTATCTACTGAGCCAAACCTGCTAGGGTGATACCTTATTTTTTAACAACAACAACAACAAAATGTGGCAACAGGACTAGAGTGGGATCTTCCTAACACAGTAGCCATCAGAGCGAGAGAGCCCCTTCTTTTCCTTCCCTCCTTGGTTGCCAAGGGTAACTGAGATAAAATAAGTTCTAAAGAGATGTTATTATTTGAGAAGAAACCCCAGTCCAATTTCCTGTGACCTTCTGTGCCCTAGGCATGTGGGCCTTGTTCTTACTGAGGTGAAACTAGCAGTGACAATATAACTGATAAGTGTAGCCAGGGCTGGTGTGGGAGCTGTTCCTGTGACTGGGAGAGAGGCCCTGCAATGTACATGCTTGTTCTGTCTGTGAACTTGTGGACTCATACTGTTATCTAATTGCCAATATTTTAAAACGTGGGGGTCTTTACAGTACCATGTCTGTTCTCTAGAATGACAGCTACCCTGTTATATTTTAACAACTTTACAAAAAATCTTTCTCACTATACTCAGCTTCTCATGGTGAAATCCATGTCTTTATCCTCTGGATCCTCAGTACCTTAGCTTTCCAGGTTAATAGTAGGTGTGGGAAGGGAGGAAGAAGAATGGTAGTGAGGAAGGAAGGAAGGAAGGGAAGGAGGAGGGAGGGAGGGAGGGAGGGAGAGAGGAAAGGAGGAGGGAGGGAGAGAAGAATGCTGGCTTTCTAATTCCACTTGTCTCTGAGGTTTCAGAGTGGGAACTAGGCAACTAGAGCCAAGAAAAGGTGAGACATATGGTGACATATAAAAAGAAGTATACGTGGTACCTGTGGTGACACAAGATTACCTTCTAGTCTTTAGTTTTATGCAGTAAGCATGCATTAAAAATTTTACATGAGTGAATTGTATGAATGAATAAAAAAGTATTGGCACCTTTGCCTAACAACCTTTACATGGTTCTCCCATCTCCTCCAGTTCTTACTCTGCCTCCAGGCTCTCTCCTCTGGTACTAGCTCCCAAACACCCACTATAAAGCATATGATAATACTAGAAAACTCATTAATCTACCTTTGTCTTATTATCCAATGACTTTCTCACTAACTGCTCTCTTCAAGTCAGTCAGTTCAGGTTCAACTTCTCCAATACTTGGTTAGTGAGACACAGTCTGAGTCTTCCACAGATTGACAGTGTTACAAGTAGAGAATCACTGAGGTCCCAGCAGGACCATCTGTCACAAGGGGAGGATGTTTCACCTGACAGCCTTGTAGGTGTTACGTCCAAAGTACTGGAAGATCCTTGGGTTAAAAATGGGACACCTGCAGGAGCAGACACTTACAGAATTCAGGGCGGGAACCTTGATAATCAGTTGGTCCAACCCCTCCCTTTTTTTTTTTTTTAGATAAAAAGCAGGCTGAGAAGTTAAAAAACTTCCCAGTGTCACCGTGCTAGTTATGGCAGAGTTGGGATTGGGAATTGAGTCGTGTTCTTTTCAGTAACCTGCTCCCTCCTGGAACGCAGTCTCTTCTCCTCTGTCTTGCTTCCCATTGTCTCAACCCTCCTAATGGAAGCTGATCCTCTTAGATGCAAAACTGGTATGGATGTTTTTATTTTTTAATGATTGAATCCTCACGTGAGGATATGTATTTATTGATTTTTGGAGAGTGGAAGAGAGAGAGAGAAAGAGAGAGAGAGAGAGAGAGAGAGAGAGAGAGAGAGAGATGTGAGGAACATTGATCAGGTGCCTCTCATACGTGCCCCCACCTGGGATCAAACCCACAACCTAGGTATGTGCCCTGACTGGGAATAGAACCTGCAACCCTTTGGTGCATGGGATATTGCTCCAATCAACTGAACCATCCGGTCAGGGCTGGACAAATCCTTAAAGAGAGATGCTGGCAAACAGAAAACTCGATGATAAACAGGGAGATGATGCAAGAGAAAGGGCTGAATCCAGAAATAAATCATATCTTCACATAGTGTTTACAAAAATTGTGTTTTGAATAATTTCCATAGAAATTATTTTACCCACCACAGGAATGCTGCTCCCTCCCACAGGGATTTGACCAAACAGAAAGAGAAGCAGAATGAAGGAAAAGCAGTAATTTAGATTTATATATAAAACATTAGTTGGAACCTAAGTAATAACCCTCGACTAATCAGAATATTTTATGCATTCTGCTTTTTAGTGGAAAGAGCAAACCACAAGAAAGCAAGCATATATCAGAGATTTAGAAAATGTTTCCAGGGATTATTTTAGGCTTTAAATTTTTTCCCCCAATTCCCTGCACTGTCTATCTTTAAAATATCTCACCGCACACCTCCCTCTTTCCCCTCACATGTGTTCATCTGTTCATTTAATCAACCTGCCAATATTTATCGAGCTGTCCTCTGATGTCAAGTACTCTTTTGGTCAGAGATGAAAATGTGGTCTTGCCTTCAAGTTTAATGCCTGGTTAGAAAGTTATCCTAAGACTACTCAGATTTTTATCACTTTTTTCACAGTTATATTTCTAGTTCTATACTAAATATTTCCATCTGGCCTTCCAGATCCACTGTCTACCATTTTTGCATCCTGTTTTCTGGGGAACAGTGGGGGAATGGTGGGGGGCAAGGGGGAAGGGCTGACCTTTACAATTCTGATAAACAAGTTCCTTTGCCCTGAGGTTCAGTGAATGGAGAAATCAAAAGATCAGAAGATCAGAGGGTGGCAAGAGAGAAGCAGGGCTGTTGCCTCCCCCGCCCCCCAACACACACCTCATTTCCCACACCTGCCAAGTTGTGGGGGGGACAGTGGATATATTCCTCTCCTGAAGACACCAGAACCTATTGGATAACCCTCTCATGGATTAGCAGCTGTCAAACAAATCATTGTGATTGCCAATTACACAATAATGAGTGCGTTTCTGAGAAACAACAGAAAGCAACACAGTTGGAACAAAGGAACTGTGACCTAAAGTAGCCAGAGAGAATGAAAATAGGTCAAAATGCTCTTCCAACTTACCCTCTGAAAAGAGATCTGTGGAAAGCCACTTCATGTTCACAGTTGGGTGAGAGAAGTTTCATATTCTCTGTCTTTCATACACCTAACCCTGCCATGACAAGATGACATAGAGGGGCAATTTTACTTGGTTGAGAGCAGCTGCGTGGTGCACAGTCTTGAGAACATGTTGTGATCCATTCTCGGTATTTGTATCTCGGTATCTGCCATGGCAAAACTGAAGCTGTCTTACTTTGGGCACATCATGAGAAAGCAGGGTTCTCTGGGAAAGACAGTAATAGTGGGGACAACAGAAAGCAGCAGGAAAAGAGGAAGACTAAATATGAGGTGGACTGACTCCATAAAAGAAGCCACAGGCATGAGTCTACAGGACATTGTGGACATCACTCATTCATAGGGTCACCAGGGAACAGAACTGACTCAAATACATGTAACACACACACACACACACACACACACACACACACACACTTGACATGGATAAGAGTTCAGGTGACATGCTTTGCAATATGGATTCTGACTGTAATATCTATCTTTGCATCTCTAAATGAATCTAATTTGGAACTAAATGGAAAATAGTTCCTAGAACCACAAGATTTACAATGTATGTCATCTAGCCCTCCTATTTTTTTACTCTTTTCACAAAAAGTACATACAGGTCAAATGATTCACAGAGATCAGTAATGGGTCCAGCACAGTGATTTTTCAACTTTTTTCATCTCATGGCACACATAAACTTATTAGTAAATTCTGCAGCACACCAAAAATCATATTATATTTTTTTGCCAGCCTGGCCAAAAAAAAAAAATAGGTACAATTTTGATTCATTTACAGCAGATGGATTTTTTATTTTATTTTATTTGACAATCTAAGGGAAGAGAGGTCAGTGCCCCTGACTAGTCAGGTATTGCATGTTTTAAAAATTCTTATGGCACACCAGTGTGCCTCTAGCAGCAAACCAGTTGAAAATTGCTGGTCGAGCAAACAAATTTTCTCTGAGTTCATGCTCAGTTCTACTTATTGAAGACAAAAAGTAAAGAAAAACAGAGCTGATTACAACAGCCAGTGGGTTTTAGAAAGTCCAAGGGAATCTAACTTGTGGAGATAGGATTTGACTGAGACAGTGAGCTTAACACCCTCCCTGTTTTCAGAGAGATCAAGATATCTTCTGATTTATTTATTTATTTTTTAGCAAGATCAAGATCTAAGCAGTAGGTCATGGCTAGGATCCCAGCATTACACCTGACAGACAGTGTGTGGGAAGGGACCAAACATAGCTTGATTACAGACGAAACAGAAAAGAGCTGAGCTAAAAGACACTGCCGGAAGCTCTGGGGACACCTTGCTATATTTCTTTTTGTAAAAAACCTCTGAAGTGGGAAGCCTGTTCATCCCAGTTGGGAAGTGGCTGTGAACAAAGGGCGGCGATTTAAATATAGAATGAGTGTAAAGATAACACACAGATCCTGTCTTTAGGGTCACACCATCTGGAAAGCTATGGCATGCGGAGACCACACAGTAAAATGCTCTTTCTAAACATTCATTTGCTAATTTCTAAGCTCCACTTCCTCCATGGAACACATGTCTTAACACTGAGGGTGAACAGTGGGCCTAGGGGATATTGAAATTAGTCTCTTACCTTTCTCCAAAAGTATTCTTTCCATCCCAGATCCACAATTTATTAAGGGAGCAACTCTCCATCTTCTTGGAAGACTTGTACTCTGACAACCTGACAAAAAGTATCGAGAGAAAACATTCCATGTGAACAGGGATTCCAGGGCCTGGAACGTCCCATGTAATCCATCCCCCTCGTGGCTCTGCACCCTAAGGAATCTAGAAGGAATGGAGTCAGTTCTCTGAAGATCAACATGGGCAAGTTATCCACCCAGGTCTGCTCTGACCCTCCCCACCTTCCCCACCATCTCCCAACCCCAGTCAAAATGACCATCATTGCAGAGTAAGACAGAGTCTCTCCCTAAGGTAAGAAGTTAAATCTGGAAAAAAACTATGGCCTTCGTCCTTGATTTTAAGGAAAAGGTATTCTGAGAAAATTTCTAGTTTGCTATCCATATCACCCAGTTTCTCCCTTAATTTTGCTAGCTGACACCTTCCAGGGGAAAAAAAAAAAGTCATAGTGCTGTAATGCCTCCCTTAAAACCCCTAAGTAGCTTTCCCAAAGACACAATCAGTCTCTGATGATTATCCTCAGACAGAGAAAGGGCTATAATTTGCACTTCCTCCACAACCAGGGAAATAGTGTCTTTCAATGTTGCGGGTGGAGAGATGAGAGCATCAGCCCTTTAGTAATTAGCCATTTCGTTGCCATGGGAGTTAAGCCTTTCCCCTGGACCAGCTCTAGCTGTAACTACTCAGCTTCACAGAGCTGTCACTGAAAGTAGGGTGCTCATCTGGCATGGCTTGTGTGACTCAGCGGTTGAGCGCCGACCCATGAACCAGGAGGTTCATCATTGATGTTTTTTATCTCTCTCTCTTCCTTCCTCTGTGAAATCAATAAAAATATATTTTTTAAAAAAAGAAAGCAGGACACTTGTCTGGAAATTAAAGTCCTTCCTATTCCTGCTCTAATTCCTTGTGTGATTTTTTTGTTAAGATACTGATATCTTTGGACCAGCCTTGTCAGCTATAAAATGAGGGGTGGGATTAGAATTAAGACAAAGGTGAAAAAGAACAAATCTCCAAATCATGATCATGGTTTCTTGTACATCAGTAGTTTAATGACTCTTGGAAGTTATCTCACTCAAGGACAGACTCTGCCTCACTTTAAGTCCTTATAATGAATCAAGTATAAGACAGTAAGTCTAGGGAATGATAGTTATACCCAAAATTATCAAAAGAAGGGTTTGCTTTCATTGTGGAATCTAGTCCACTATTTTAAAAACATATTCAATATAAGTTAAAGGTCAGAGGGGAATGGACTGTGCCTTAAGTAAGTTTTGAACACAGATGCCATCTAGTCTCTGCATTCTGCAAAATTCTTCTTTAAGTGAATAAATGTGTAGGATAACTCTCCATTACCTTGATCAGCATCTAATACCAACCTGACACTTAGAATTAAATTAGAGAAACAAAATTGGATACTTTGAGTCTTGAGGGCTGATTATACTATTGGAGCTGGGAGTGGATTTAAACTCTTTCCTTATCCCATTTAAATCTAACTAGATATAAACTCTCCATTACTGAGGAACAGAGGTGTGTCTGCAGAGGTGGAGGTTCCCCTTGATGTTCTTGGACAAGGAAACCTAATCCTTTCTTCTGACACACATGGTTGCAATAGAAAGTGTTCCCCAACTGCCAGTCTGGTTTTAATCTATTGTTTCAAGCAGGACAGGATTTGCAGGGAATGTGAAGAAAAGGGCAAAATTACCAGAACTTACTATAAAATAAAAGTGTTGATGAGAAATCAAATTTTAAACAAGTGTTCAAAATTGTAAGCATGAGTCTATTATATAGCCATACAGTGCATATGTGTATGACTATTAAGAGTTTTTAATTGTGAGTCTGCTTCCAATACAACATTTGTATCTCGTTTGACGAAAATTCTTTGGCTTACCAAATGATAGCAATGGTAAAATATTGCAATAAATACAATGGTGCTTCATTTAAACAATACTCTTGCACAATAAGATATTTCTTAAGTGAACTTCCCATGTAACCAAACTAACTCTGCATTATATAAACTTTAAAAATGTTAACCGTATTGTATGGAAACATTTCAAAAGTGTATTACATATTTTTTCTTTAAAAGATGCACCCAACAACATATCTTTTCCTGAAGGTTCAGGATTAGCATTTAAAATCCCTATTAAAATATGCTGAAGATACTGTACTTCTTAGAAGAGAACAAGATGGTGAGCTTATTTGATGGTGAGCTTTTTGGTGATACTCTCCCCAACACCAAAAGGTTTCAGAATGCTGCTGTAAAAAACAACAAAAGCAGACAAAACTAGCTTGCTTTTGATGGATCTAGTGTCTTTTCTGCTGTCAGCTGTCCCTTCTGGCATGTTACAAGCCTATCAACCTCTGAAATATAATCATGTACTTGGTCAAAATAAAATTTAAATTTAAAAGATAAGCCTACTGTATGTAAGGCACTCTACTACATGCTGGGAGAAATTTAAAAAAATACAAATTATGGTCCTGTCCAAGGAGCAACCTTGCTGGCGGAGGGACACTCAAGTCATCAGGTCACCACTACGGTGGGAAACACAACTTATTACTTCTAAGTGTGAAAATAATGTACCTAAAAAAAATACAGGTACTGAAATGATTACACGTGTGTTCTGATATACCTTCTTCAATGGGAGTATGTCTCACATGGAAATATCAGTCATGTGAGCCTTAGCAGATAAAAGACGAAAATTGCTGCATGAGGAAATAGAGTAGGCAGGCCCTTCCTCAGCTGTCTGCGGTAACCCTCATCTTATTTTTAGGCTTTATTTTACAATCCAGATGGCGTAGGATGTCATAAATCTAATCTTACTAATTCCTACGGTCACTGAAACTAATTAATAACATCTGTTAAAACAAAAAATACACAACACCCTGTATTTTAATTCTTTGCTGGGTATGTGAGTACAAAACATTTAGACATTTTATAAAACTGCATATATACAAGGGATACTATAGTGTATATCGTTTTAAAAATCATCACTTCCACTGGCCATATCTCTTTCCTGGGTTTCAGTATTACTACATTAGGGGTTTTTTAAAATATCTTTTGGTTATTCTGACTTTTATTCCACAAACGCTACCTGGTTTCTCAGACTTCCTTGGTTTCCGTGACCATCTGTCTCCTAGTTCAGACCTCTCTTCTGAGATCCAGACGGACCTATCTAACGGGCCTCGCATTTTGGGAGGACGATAGGCACCTCAAATTTGACAGAGACAAAGCCAGTTTTGTTGAAGAGCGAGACTTAATTTTCTTCGATTCTCCCTCCTCCCCCTCGTCATCCCTACCATTCCTTCCCCGCTTATATTACACCAATTATGCTTGAACTTCACCAGTGCTTTGTACCACTCTTAGGAGATTTTAATGGATGGCTTTAATTTATAAATGTTGGTTTAACCTGTTAGATTCCAGTTCCTTTAAGAGTATGGGCAGCCTTATTCCATTTATCTCCTACTTCTCCCTCTGGAAATGCGGTCATTTTTAGTATTTGTCCAATGGACACATACAACAAAAACAGAAAGGAATTCTGACGAAATCTCTGCGTTCTATTTTTACTGATGTCGGTCTTCTATGTCTGGGAGCGGTGGGGTGCATCAGCAGAAGCAGGAGCACTGCGCTAACTCTCCTCAGAATTGAACTCAAAACAGGAAAATGCTTCTACCAGGTCTCACCTTCTCCTTGGACGGGTCTCAGTCCCGCCCTGACCAACCCTCCTCCCCGATCTTGGTGTGGGCGTCTGTGACAGCCCAAACACTGCATCGTGTATGTCTGCTCCCCATAGGCCGTACACTTCTCGAAAGAAAGATGCGTCTCTTTCTTGGTCCCTTCAGTACTGTTTCTGCAGCCCGGGTGAAATGAGGCTACACAGGTCTCAACAGAGGACTCGCTGCTCACAGGACTGCGAGGCCCCATTCCCACAGAAACTTCTTTAAAGCTGCCTCTGGGGGCGGGCTAGGGTCCCCAAAGCAACTTCCTAGCCTTCCTTCCGGAGCCTCTCCCTCCAGGAAGCCAGTGCAAAGAAGAGGTCTCCAAGGGAAACACTGAAGCTCAGCTCCGCCCCGTCCCCATCCCCACCTGCTCTGCAAAGACCGGTCTGTCCACCGCAGGGGCCCAGCGACCCGCCCCCGAAGGCAAGAGCGCAGGCGCAGCAAGCAGGAGCGCAGCGAACAGCCACTGGCTCTCCGAGCAGATGTCACTCAAGACAAGAAAGCTCCGCCCTCCTCAACATGGCGCTGCGCTCAATGCGGAAGACGCGTGGGTGCTGGGGCTTCATCCGGGCACTTCATAAAGCACCCGAAGCTGCTCCTGCTCCCCAGGTAACCAAAGCTGGCCCTTCTCCCGCTCGTTTTCCATACTCCTACGTTCTTCTCGCCTCCCCTTCCTCCTTCCCTCCTTTTGCTTCTCTCTCCCCCTGCCTCCACCCCCGTTTCCTCTGGAGAATACCCGGCCACTTCTCTTCTGAAGTCGTCTCCCTTAAGACTGCCCTTCTACCTGGAGCGTGGTCACGTTGCAGGGATGCGTGTGACGTCACGTGCCCCTAGTGGGAGGGGCGTACCGCCGCTCGTGCACTGGGACGGCCCACCTTCCGGTCTCTTGGCGGTCTTACGGTCCTTTCCTAACCGCCAGCCTGGGGCCCAGGAGAAATTAGGAAAGTCTGGTTAATGATGGGGAGGTTTCCGTTGGCGCGGCGCTGCGCGGCGCTGGAGCGAATGTCGGTGCGTTTCCCGGTGTTTCCTCTCCTTCACCCCAAAGGAGATTTGCCCAAGTGCGTGGTCCTGTCCGGGGCCAGGCAGCACTGCTGTGGCCATTCACTACTCTGTCGTGGAGAGCAGGACACGGCCTTCAGCCTGTCCGTCAGTACTGGGAATTTTACCCTCATGGCAAAAGAAAAAAAAAATAATAATATGTGTGTGTGTGTGTGTGTGTGTGTGTGTGTTTCATTCACTCAGACATTTACTGAACGTCTTCCCAGTCTAATCTCACTGGTAGGCTCATGCCATACATCTCTTGGGAACTCTCGTGGGAACTCGGAAGAAACTTCAGGTTTTGGGGTGCCGGGGCGATTTCCTGGCGCATTGGCTGTGCTGCTGCGCAGGGGAGAGGCTGTGCGGGGTTAGCGGGGTTTGGAAAGAGCACTGCACGGGAAGCTAGAAAACCAGAGGTCAAGGGGGGTGTCAGCCACTTGCTAGTGGGGTGACATGTCACGTCACCAGGAATCTCGCAGGGTTTATTCTCTTTAGGAACATGGGTGGAGGGAGGCTTGGACCGATTGCCACATTTATGTTCTTTCAAGCTTGGGGAATCTATGGCTTCATGATTATGAATCCAAAGTACAGCAATGAGCCGAAACCGGTTTGGCTCAGTGGATAGAGCGTCAGCCTGTGGACTGAAGGGTCCCGGGTTCGATTCTGGTCAAGGGCATGTGCCTGGGTTGCGGGCACGTCCCCAGTAGGAGATGTGCAGGGGGCAGCTGATCGATGTTTCTCTCTCATCAATGTTTCTAGCTTTCTATCTCTCTCCCTTCCTCTCTGTAGAAAATCAATAAAATATATTTAAAAAAACAAAACAAAGTACAGCAATGAGATTAATTACGAAAACCAAGATTTAAGTTCAACTTGTTTTTCTAATCACCCCATAAATCTGTTAATTTTCAGCACTAAAGTTTTCTTCATGGATAGGAGCCTAATAAGATTCTTGTGAGGATGAAGGATATTATATCAGAAAGCTCATCATCAACCAAACAGCTATTTAAATGTTACTTTAAATTTCAGGCAGCAGTGTTAGGGAAGGATTGATTAAAAATTAGATAAATCCAATACTCCCCTCTTGGGAACTCTAGGGCCTGATTCTGTAGAACCAGAATTGGTTGATTACTATATTTATAGCTAATCGTAGCCTGTTGAAAGCTATGGCGTCAAAGTAACTAAGCTTTAGACCCCCTACTTCCTCTCATTCCAAACAAGAGCTAAGGATGTCACGAGAGATAGAGACTCAAAGAGAAAAAGAAAAAGAAGCTACAGCCCACTAACAATTGCCCAGGGAAATTAAGGGGACTAAATCATTATAAATGCTAAAGAAAAAAATTCCTTAAGCATCTATTGTTTCAGTGGCGTTTACCAAATCGATTATCTTGAAGTTAATCAACTGTTAATCTAGATTGTTTCAAGATGTAGAATTCCCAGAACAGAATAGTGTTTCCAAACCTTTGATTTAGCTTTGATTAGAATAAGAATTAAATGTGAGAGCGTCTTTTAAAATTATAAATCTACATATAATTTTCAGTCATTAAGAATGATGGTTTGCAATGGACATAAGACACTGGGGGATGGGGGAGGCTAGGGGACTGTCTTGGGCGGGGGGAAAAAATGGACACATATGTAATACGCTTTGTAATAAATAATAAAATTTAAAAAAAAAAAAAAAAAAGAATGATGGTTTGAAGGACTTTGAAAAAGACCAATTGAAAAAAGATACAAAATTGCATTAACAGTGTAATTATAATATCATGTTTGTAAATAAATATTTATATAAATATATGCACAGAAGAAAAAGAAAAACTGGAAGGAAACAACCATTCTTGTTTTTGTTTTGCTAGGTTTTCCTAAGTAGTGGATTAAAAATGATTTAAGCTCTGGCTGGTGTTGCTCAATGGTTAGAATGTTGGCCTGTAAACTGAAGTTTCTGCAGTTCAGTTCCTGGTCAAGGACATATACCTGGGTTGCAGGTTCGATCTCTGGCCCAGGTCGAGGTGAGAGTAGGAGGCAACCAATGGATGTGTCCCTCCCTCCTTCCTATTCTCCCTCACTCCAACTCTCTAAAAATCAATGGAAAAAATATCCTCGGATAAGGATGAACAAAACAAAAAAAAAGTGATTTAAGTTTTCTTCTTTAAGCTTTTCATATTTTTCATATGTTCTAAATTGAAGATATATCACTTTTAGACCCAGAATAAGATTTTAAAGTGTAAATCTCCGTATAAATGCATAGTCATTAATATCATCTGTGATATTTTAGGTCTCAGAGAGATACTTGTCCCACAGTGCTGTTATTAAAATGGCCTTAGAAAAGGACTACTAAAAATTTATGGCCACTTTTCCTGTGTGTATCTTCTTTTTCTCTTGAAAAGCTTCCTTTGAAGTCAAAGAGATTTTGTGAACAGATGCAGAAATATGTGAAGGAAGAATTGGATTCTTAAACCAGATGCATTAGACATTTTTATGATATCTCATAACCTTTGTAGAAAACAAAAATTATTTTGCAAGAGAGTAGTATAATAGAAAGAAATGTATATTTATCATATGGATGATCCTATCTAAAACGAAGAAACAGCTAATTTGCTTATTAATAGTTTTGGCTGCACAGTTACTCCCTGAGGTGAGAAGCAAAAGTGGTGGAGCTATAGCTCCTTTGTTAGAAACCATGACTGATAAAGTACTGTGATTCCTTGGTAGTTTTGTTTTCTTAAAAAAGCAAAATCTTGGATAATAAACTTGCCATTGGGGACCTTTAATTATCTCAGAGGCAGGCTTTTGCGCCTCAAGGCTAGATGTAGAGTCAAGTTTAAAATAAAAAGGAGGGGGGAAACAGAAATAACAGAGTATCAAGCAATAGTCATTTTGCGATGCCTACAACTTATATGAAAGCGGTTTATTTTGCCAGGTGTTGCCTGACAGAAAACTGTTGAAGTCTGACAGGATGGGAGTAGTCCCAGAGTCAGAATGGAGGTCTGACATGTTATGTTTAAATGCTGCTGGCATTAGGTAAATAAAAGCCTGTCATCGTTAGTCAAACACTGACTCCGTACTTTCTCAAACACTGACTTAGGATTTTATTGCGCAAAGAATGCAATATTGATAGTTACTGGAGTTTTGCGTGAATATTTATAATTACTCAGTTGAAATATAGAACGGCCTCATTTTATCACACTTGAACAACACACTTTGCTATTAACTGTCCCAACCTGGGTTTGGCCCATACTGTATTAATATACTGTGCCTACAGCTATTGGCCACCAAGTGTAGCCATTAGATGAAGGAATTATGCCTGCAAAAACAATAGACAATGTATTAGGTTTTTTGATATTGTATTTCTTTCTTACAATAAGGCTTTTTAAAAATTGCTCTGTTTAAGTAAAATTATTTTAAAATAATTTTAGGTTTACAAAGTTGCAACATTTGTACAGAGTATTCCTATATACCCCTCACCAAGGTTCCTCTTACATAATCACAATCCAGTGATCAAAGCCAGGAAATTAACTTGGTGCAATACTAGCAGTTTTTCCATTAGCCTCTTCCGGGCCCAGGATCAAATCCAGGATCCCGTACGTATTGCATTTAGTTGTCATGTCTCCTTCAATCTATGGCACTTCTGAAGTCTTTCATGACTGTGACACTTTTCAAGAGAATTGGTTGATTATTTTGTAGAACGTCTCTCAGTTTGTGTTTGATATGAAACTGGGTTATGGATTTTGGCAAGAATACTACAGAATCCCTGGCCAGTGTGGCTCACTTGGTTGAGCATTGTCCCAAACCAGAGGTTACTGGTTTGATTTCCGGTTGTGGGCTCAACTCCTGCTAGCAGGCATGTGGGAGGCAACCAGTGGTTGTCTTTCTCATCGATCTTTCTGTCTTCCTCTCCCTTCCTCTCTCTCTCTAAAAAAACCAATGAAAGCATCGTATTTTAAAAAAGAACACCACAGAAGAGATATTGTTCAGAACAAGGCTTTAAGGCAGGTATTAGCACCTTCTTTTAAATCATGAGGAAGTAGACTTTAGTTAAGTAACTTGCCTAATGTCACAAAGCAAATTAATTGGGGAGTTAGGATGGTAAAATTCACTAAATGGGGTTTCGTTCCATATTTTGCGATTAGTATTTGTTATTGTAGGTCTGTGATCTAATGACATTAAACATTACTGTTTCCAGTGGCTTTATCCTTAGCTCTTCTCTGCCTTGTATTGTCTGTCCAACATGCAACATGAGCTCATCAGCATGGAGCGCTCTGAGGAGCTGCTGTAGCCATCTGGGAATTTTGCTGGATGATAACTGTGCCCGTTTGATCAGTCTCTCCATCTCTCTATGGTTTTCTTAAATGGTAAATAAAGGTATTGCATGGATCTACACTGAAACTCCTTTTAAGCTCAGTCAGTCTTGAAGTCCGTTCGTTTAAAATGCTCTAGCAGTATAGGTTGGTTTTCCTTGCGAACTGACTTAGCTTCTTAGAAATAATATTTCACTTTAGAAAATATGTTTGAGTTAATAAAACTCTTGGTATCTGCTAAAAATATCGAGGAGGAATAGTAGATCAATGCTGAGGATTTATGCCAGCAACTATTATGGCAGCAACAGCCAGGAAATGCTGAAGAAATTGAGGCCACTGACCCCAGATCCTTTCTCGGCATATCTGTTGCATGACTGCAGGTTACAGAAGAACTGACTGCAGAGGCTTGCACAATTATATATTTATACATTACTTAAGCCTATATATATATATGTATATACACATACATCCCTATGTCTTTCAGAAAAGGAACTAACAGCTAGTGCCTGCTATATGCTAAAGCCTTATACTATGTGCTGTACATACTTTATACTATTTACTTCTCACAACAATCCTGTATATATATTATTTTATTTTTTATATATTTTTATTGATTTCAGAGAGGAAGGGAGAGGGAGAGAGAGAGATAGAAACATCAATGATGAGAGAGAATCACTGCCTATTGCATGCCCCACACTGGGGATCAAGCCTGAAACCTGGGCATGTGCCCTGACTGGGAACCAAACTGTGACCTCCTGGTTCATAGGTTGACACTCAACCAGTGAGCCAAGCTGGCCGGGCTTACCCATTTTATAAAAAAAGGAAACTAAGGCACTAAGAGATTAGGTCACTTTCTCAAGTCACAGAGCTAGTAAGTGGCCGAACCAGGATTCAAACTCACCCTTGCCTATGCTTTTCCCATTTGCCCAGTAGTGGTGTGTTATCAGATGTAATCTTATATGAACCCAGGTTAGATAAATCAGATAAAGGCAGAGCTTTTCCGGTTGAAGGAGTAGTGGCAACCCTGCTTGTTGACCTCTGCACCCCACCACGCCCCTCCCACCAGGGGCCTCTAAGGTGGTGCCACACAATCTTGGATTTTTTATGATGCATTCGAAAACTCCTTCAGTTTCTTTAAATATCCAAGTGAGTTTGTTGGCTCAGGACCACGTGTGATGGATGGGTTTGTTTTAAGGAGCTGCCCTGTAAATGAGTAGTTGGGGAATATTTACTTTGATATATATGTACTTTATCAGTGAAATACAACATATATTCTATTTATCTAAAGCTACACAAGTGCTTCAGATAATAGCGGTCAATTTTCCTTCCTTCCTTCTCTCTAGACACAGCTTCCTTCTGCATAATGTGCTGGTCTTTGTGCACAAGATGATTTTATGGATTCATTTAGTCACTGCTGTGATGAACCTGGCCTCTTGCCTCCTCATAAAGAACACTTACTCCAGGTCTGCTCTTGATTCCGTTCTACCGCCACCACTTGGGGCTCAGGAATTTCTCTTCTGGAGACTGCAACCTGAGGCCCGAGGCTTCTTCCTGAATTTTCCCAAGAAGAATTTACTCTTTTCGGGTAGAAGCTGCTCTGCCAGTGTGAGACACTAGATGCAGAGAGATAATTTATAGGCACAGGGATGATCCATTGGCTCCAGCTTGACTTAATTTAACTCGGCTCAGGCATTTGCAGTTCGCTCTATATATCATTTCTCAGCAATACTCTATCTTTTATTCCCAGTTGGAGGCTTAACACTTTTTCTTAACTTCCCTGTGTACTGAGCGAAGCAAGGTCATATCTAGGTCTTCTCACTGCCCCTTCATCTGAGGTCTATTGGTCCTCCAGTCATTTGTCAGAATTCACCCGGAGCTCTTTTTCTTGGCACAGTCTTCCTTGCATCTCTCGAACCTACTCAGGTGGCTAAGGGACTGCCTTTTTGATTGCCTCTCTGTCTCCTAAAAGCAGAGTCAAGCCACCTGATTCTCACAACTTTTGCTTCACCATCCATTGCCCTCTCAACCAGGACACTAAGTGGGGTGCAAGGATGTCAGTCTCCTTTTCATTCCTGTTCTGGTGTTCTGGCTGGGACTTAGTAACATGCCAGGCAACTCCACATGGATGGAGCCCTGAATCACTGACCTTGGTTATGTTTTCTTTTTTTTAAATATGGTTTTTAATTGTGTTTTTAGAGAGAGAAAGGGAGAAGGATAGAGAAAGAGAAACGTCAATGAGAGAGAAACATCATCAATTGGCTGCCTCCTGCACGCCCCATGCTGGGGATACAACTTGCAACCTGGGCTGGGAATCGAACCAGTGACTTCTGGTTCATGGGTCGATGCTCAACCACTGAGCCACACCAGCCAGGCTGTTGCTTCTTTGCCCAGGTCCTTGAGATGATAGTTGATTTTTCATGTAGGTATTTGAAAGCATAAAATAAAAGCGCAAATCTGGCCTTGTAAAACATTTTCAAGCGGAATTTCTTATTGTAATATTTAAACTGCTTCATGTTTGCTCATTAATCTTCATTACAAATACAAAATTTTACTATTTAGTCATCTAAAATTTTTACTCACTGATTAAATTTTCATTGTCTTCCTATTCTTAAAACCAATTTTGTAAGATGGTGAATCTAAATAAGGAAATATCAGTATTCCTTCAAGTTTTAGTTCAGGGGATATTATTTTCTTATTTGTACTAAAATTAGTTGAATGTGTGACTTACTTGGGGACTCTATTGCAATTGCAATTATTACTAAGCATGATGATGGGAGAGGTGATACTAGCACACATCTGTTGGGTACTTACTATGTACCAAGCATGGTTTGAAGCACTTGACATACATTCACTCTTTTAATCCTCATAACCCAATGAGATAGGAGCTAATATTAGTCCTGTTCTATAGGTGAGGATACTGAGTGGTTAAATAACTCACCCAAGGTCATATAGTTAGCAAGTGTTAGAGGCTCAATATAAACTCAGATAGCCTGATTCCAAACTGTACACTAAAAAATAAGAAAATATTAAATTCCGAAACAAATTATCTGTGATAATATGCTGATGACTGCTTTGCACCTTTTAAATCTCTTCCATGAAAGCCACTTGTGTATCTTGCCATTGTGACACACAGAACAGAAATTATAAATCATCCTTTGTTGTTGCTGTTCCTACAGTCTTGTTTGGCTCAATGAATTATGAGAAAGGAGCAAAGCTGTCTTGTAAATTTATCTCCATGTCTCTATTTGGCTACTGCCACTAGGATTACCCTGTGTAAAATAAGGGCTTTTAACACATGAGTCCCAAGGTGCATGTAGGAAGTTCTGTTTATACACATTCTATAGCGAAAAGGTCAACCTGTGCACAGCCCTGCAGGCAGAGGGGAGGTGGTGAGTGTTGAAGCTGATGGATGACCAGGGGACCACTATCTAGGGTCTAATTGGGATTTATGGCTAGAGTACTTTCTTCAAAAGTAGCAGAGGTGCAAAGTGGGAAGAGGAGAGAGATGAAAGTAATTAGTGTTGTGGGCCATTTTAGCAAGGGATAGGTAAGAATTTTATTCAAACCGATTCTCATTTCAAAGAGTTCTTAAAGGGATCTATAATTCACTGATTGAATTAAAGTGAATTATTACCAATTAGTACATTAATTAGGAAGCTATTGAGGCTTTAAATTTAGCAGTGTTGAACAGAGTTTATTTTATACACCCATCAAAGGGCTCCTCATGAACTGTTCCTTATCCTCCCCATGAACAGAGACTTTGCATCGGCCCTTCTACTTTATATTCATTCAGCCCCATGCTTTACTCGCTGTGTTACTTTAGGCCCCTTTTGGGAAGCAGGAGAATGTAATGGTGAAGGGAAATGGAGCTGTTTACTCAAATCCCCGAGTTGGATTCCTGTCCTCTCATGGGGAGAATGGTCTGAGCAGCCAGTTCATAAATTTGCTGGAAGAGAGGAGATCTCTTGGGCTGGGGGTAAGTGTGCAGGATCAAGGTGGAGTCCCAAGGGAGATATTAAGAACCAGACTATGTGGAGCCCTTGCCAGTTCTGGGGAGAGAGCCAGGTTGGCCCTCTGTGGATACTAGTTACCTGGCCATCATGGTTGTGAAGGAAAATCCTTCTCTGCAGGCAACTTTGGCTTCTGCACTGGCTGGCACCTTCCCAGCCTCCTCCATGCCACCAAGCTGTGAAACCCAGTAACCTAGAGAAGCAAGTGTCTAGGATAAGTGGTCATATGAGCATTATACTTGTCATTTAAAGTTGACCGGCTCTTCACCATGAGGAAGTGGATAAAACAGAAGGTGTGTGACTTTGGGGATCAGTTGGACTTGGCTCCACCACATACGAACTGTGTGTTGCCAGGCAAGGTATTTGACCTCACCAAACCCCAGTATTCTCCTCTAGAAGGTATTAATAATAATACATTGTAGGAATTTTATGTGGATTTGAGATCCTGCCATGTATATAAAGTCCCTTGGCCAGTGCTCAGTACCTTCTGGGTCCTCCATGCCTGACAATGATTATTTCTTCAATTATATGTAATTCTATTCAACAACCTTTTTCTCCTCCACCCTTATCAATCTTAATAATCCTTTGATCCCCCCATATCCACATTCTCCTGTCCCTTCCACCCCCCCAAAAAAATCAGTCTGACCAGATTAATCTCCCAAAAGCAGAGCTGTCATTCTTAAAGCCCCTTTGGGGGCTTATCATAAAGTTTAGACTCCTTATAGCCCCACATTCAAGACCTGTCACTGTCCGGATCCAAAACACTTTCTAGGCCATGGCTGTCATCCATGGATCCTTTGCCCTGGAGTTCATAGAGTTGCCACATTTGCTCAGAGCTGTTCCCTTTCACTTCTTTGTTAAAACCACTCTCTCTTCTTGGAAAGGCCTTTCTTCTCATCCTTGTCGGTATCCCACCATTCTTTAAAAATGAGGCAAAAAACAAAAATCACTCATATGTAGGTTCCAGAAAACTTCTTTCTGAAGCTGTAAATGATAGCTCCCATTTTGAAATTTTATAGGACTTTATACTTTTCTTATAGAAATTAACACATCCTTCTTTATATTGTCTCTGTTTATAGGTATTTGCTTAGGACAGATGGAGAACACGCTCTTTTTAAAATTTAGATCTTTCTGAACTCTTCAGCAAAAATAATAAATACTTGTTCTATAGGGACAGCCTTGGGCTGCCATTCAGCAGGCAAACCTCACCAGGAGTATGTACCTGCCCACCTCCAGTAGTGAAGGGTGGGCAGGAAGAACTCTTTTTTTTTTAAAAAAAAAATTTCTATTTGTTTTCTGTTTCTTAAATTTTTTTAAATTGATTTCAGAGTGGAAGGGAGAAGGAGAGAGAGAGAGAGAGAGAAACGTCAATGATGAGAGAGAATCATTGATCGGCTGCCTCCTACACTCCCCACATTGGGGATATCGAACCCACAACCCTGGCATGTATTCTGACCGGGAATTAAACCATGACCTCCTGGTTCATAGGTCAGTGTTCAACCACCGAGCCACGCTGGTTGGGCAGGAAGAATTATTTCTGTTGCACCTTAGCTATGATAACTATTCATGTGAGAAAGTGAGGTATTACTTAAATCTTTGGCCTACGAATTCCTGTAAAGAGTTCAGTAAGTATTTTTTTGAGTTAATGAATTCAGTGAAAAATAAAACTGAGATAAGGGAAAGTACATACCATTGGCATTTGGCATATTGTTGAATTTAAACCGTACAATTTTAAGTATTTAATTATAGAAGATGCTCAGTATTTGCTAGAGTTAAGTGATCTCATTATTGTCCCAAATATCTAGATGATTGGGAGATAATATCAATTTTATTTTAATGATTTTCCAAGTAGGCTGTGAATTTCCAACTTGTTGCTAAAAATGACATTTTTCATTACTCTAGCCCCAATTTTATTTTTCACAGGTGTAGCTAATTATACTGGAGTTTCCTACCTCTGTATATTACACTAAAGCTTGTTGCCTCTGTATATAGAAAAGTATAGGGTTAAAGATTAAGATGAGATGATTTTATTTTGAGGACAGTTTTGCCTCAAGAGACTGGTTCAATAAATGTGCTGTATTATCTATACAACAACTGGCATTGTATTATAATCAAAAGTATGCTTTCTTCAACTCATTAAGGAAATAAGTGCACTTATTGCATTAACTTTGCCATTTTTCTGAATTGTTTATTTGGGGTGCCTTTAAAGGAACCTTTCAAACCATGCCTAGCACCTTTGCTTTATAGATCTTGGTATGTCCTGCATAGATATAGAAAAAGCCCTATGTCTCACTGCACTGTTACACTATATAGACAGAAAGGCCATTTGTAAGCTTCCAACCTAATGCTATTGCATTTTTCTTTGCACCATGATAAGAGTGGAGTTGTGTGACTTAAGCGCAATTTATATCGACATTACAAAGAACTTACATTTTCTTCTTTTAAAGTGGCTGGTAGTTGGTAAGGAAATTTAAGTAGTTGGTAAGGAAAGTTTCATTGTTATACTTGCTTACCAGTTTATCATTTACATGTTTAATAAAACCTGATGTAACCAAGCATAATCATAGAACTGTCACAGAATGTCATCTCTGTAGGAAGAGGTTTGATTATAGCATCTTCCTGATAAGTCTGTGACTACAGTGGCCAGACATCTTGTTAAATCAAGGACGAATTGTACTTATAAATCTTTTAAATGTCTTAGAAATTCCAACATTTCAGCATCCACATGACATTTCCCACATTGTTTTTCACATTCTAAAATGGACCAGAAATTCTTCAGCAGACCATGTGTCCTTGATTTTGATTGGGAATATATTAACATATCTATGACTCAAATAGAGACACAGCTATCCTCTCATCTTATTTTTCTGTCTAAATAGCAGACTTTTTGGTCAGGCTTGCATGTCACCTGTCTTCTTGAAAGTCAAATGCCCATCTTTAGACTAACCATGTGAAGATAGGGCCATCCAGCTTCCATTTGGACCACATGTGAAAAAGGGATGGGGAGAGAGGAATGTCTCTTCAAAAAGGAGTAACAAAGCCATGGCCACTGATGGGAGTACTATCAGCTGAATAACACTTAAATTTGTTTTTAATACAGAAAGATCATCAAGAAAAGCATGTAAAGTGGGAAAAATATTTTTTTAAAAAATCAGGGTTTTTTTTTAACCCACTGTAGGCTCAAACTGGGAGAGAGACCAGAGTTGAAGAATCCAAAAAAGAAACAGAGGTGAGAGAAGTCCCATTAGAGTATGGATATAAGAGTTCTGAGGGTGGAGAGAATTTCAAAGAAAAAGAAGAGCAAGATAGTGGGTATATAGATTAAAGTTTATCCATTATAGTTTATAATTGGTATATCACAAATGATATTAACAGCAACAACTTAGAAAAGTTATGAGTGCAGGAGATTAATTATAGGGAGATGAAAGGTGAGGAAGTGAAGATTGCTCTTTCCAGAAGTCTGAATGAGAAGAAAGGGTGAAGGGAACTATAAAGAATGGCCTGACCAAGTGAATTTTTTGGAGGTAGAATCTTTTAGGATGGAAGAGCCTTGAGCATGAGCATGATTATAGGAGCAAGTAAAGATGGATAGGCTAAAGATACAGGAAGGAGATGGAAAGCAATGGAAGAAATGCAACCCAGAGCAAATGATTGAACACTAGGAGAGATAGATCAACTCTGAGACTGAGAAAGAGAGGTAGAGGTGGCTGTGGGTCTAGATCAGTTTGCTGGGAAAGGGCTGGGAAATCTAGGGACTCCAAAACCTGATGGGTGTAATTGTCTCAGGGGGCTTAAGTCCCAAGGAGATGGAATAGGTTAGTGGTGTAGTGTATGGGCTCTAAGTCAGACTCTCTGGGCTCAAATTAAAGTTCTTCCACTTGATAACTAGATGTCCTTGGGCAAGTTACTGAACCTCTCTGTATCTAATTTTCTTTATTTGTAAGATGAATTAAAAGTTAAAAGCTTAAAAAAAAAGTTAAAAGCTTGAGGCCCTGGCTGGTGTGGCTTAGTTGGTTGAGCTGTCCCATACACCAAAAGGTCAGAGTGCAGGAAACAGCTGACCTCAGCGATGTTTCTCTCTTTCTTTCCCTCTCCCTTCCTTTCTCTCTAGAATCCATAAAAACATTTTTTAAAAAGTTAAAAGCCAAACTGCCAGGGTTTAGAGCTATAAACTCTACCACTTCAACCCCTGATTAGCAGTATGTCCTGGGCAATTCACGTAACCTTGCTGTGTCTTAATTTCTTTATCTGTAAAACACATAAAGAGGGGCATATTCTTTCCTTAGATATATTAATGTCTCTATCTTATTTCTATTAAGTCTTATCCCAATAATAGCATCTATCTCAGAGGATTACTCTGAGGATTAAATGAGTTAATATTTATAAGTGTCTAGGACAGTACAAGGCACATTGTGAGCAATATGTAAGTTTTTTAAAAGGGTTCAATAAGCAGTATTGAGATTTGAGAGTCTAATTGAAACTAGAGACTATAAATTACATTAATAGATAAATTCTGCATTGGTTGAATTTTTTAAGCTATCAAGGTGTATATGTGAAGAAGGAGTTGTTTAAAACTACCTAGCTAGAAGGGGAGGGAACTAGGACCCTAAACTTTGGTTGGTTTTGCATTATGCTTGCCATTATAGTAGTAGGATATGAAGTCAGATGGCTAATAGGAAAGTAGAAGTGAGGAAGTCAATTGTATAGAACTTTAGAGTAAGAGTCATTGGAAGGCTTTGTTTGGAAGAATGACATCATCTGTTGTAGGTTTTAAAGCCTCACTCTGGCTGTAACGTGAAAAAATAGAATAGCGGAGCAAGGAGACCAGTTAGGACCTAATATAAGATTCGAGTGAGATATGGCGGTGGCTTGGACTTGGATGAGCAGTGAAGATGATTTCATGAGAAGTGGTCAGATTCTGGATATTTATTTTTTAAAGGATGTAGAACCAACAAGATTTTTTAAAAATTGATTAGATGTAGGATGAAAGATAGGAAAGAGTCAAGAATAATTCCCAGGTTTTTGGCCAGACCAACAGAAAAAATGAATTTGACAATGAGATGGTAAAGAGTGAAAAGGGAATAAATAAGACTTTGAGGGGTGGAGATCAGGAGTTGAGTTTTAGATATGTGGAGTTTAGATGCCTCATGAACATCTACATGGAGATGTCAGGTAGGCAGTTAGATACAGACCAAGCTCAAGAGAGAGGTCTACATAGAGATACAAATTTGTGAGTCCTTGGTGTAGACTGTCCCTAAAGCTAAGTGATTAGGTGTGATCATCTAGGCAGTATTTGTAGAAAGAGAAGAAAAGAGGTCCAAGTACTGAGTCTGTGAGCATTCCAACATTAAGAGATTAGGATGATGAGAAGAACCAGCTAAGACAGTAGCCAGAGAGATGGAAGAAAAAGGAGAAGGTGACATCCTGGGAACCAAGTGTTTTTCGTTTTCTGTTTTTTGGATAAATTCACATGTATCTGTGCACACACATAGACACACACATGTACACACACATACACATGTGCACAAGACATATCATATATGAATAAAGAATGATCTTGAGTACCAGCTACTTTTACTCATTAATTGTCATAGTCTCTATTTGCAGGCAAATTTATTTAGGAAGCCCAATTATTAAATAAGATAGCTTGATAGGGATGTTCATGGGATCACCTCATTGGCCAGTGTAATCAAGTTATGATAACCCAAAGCTCCATCTCCACTATGGGATATACTCCTTGGGCTACATATTGCTGGCCACTGTTATAACACCATTTCCCTTGGTCAGCTCTTTAAACACATGGCCAAGGTTTTTCCAATAGAGCTTCTTTTTCTATGCTTCCACCCATCCAGGGGGCATATTCTTTCTTTAGATATGTTAATGTCCTTCATCTTGTTTCTATTAAGTCTTATCCTAAGAGTTCTTATACTTTGAGGGGGGGGTGTCACTATTTCCTTTGATTAAAATGTGGACCTTCTACCTAGAAAAATATGTACATAAACTCTCAAAACTTTGTGTACAATTTCATCATCCTAGGTCAGTGATGGCGAACCTTTTGAGCTCAGTGTGTCAGCATTTTGAAAAACCCTAACTTAACTCTGGTGCCGTGTCACATATAGAAATTTTTTGATATTTGCAACCATAGTAAAACAAAGACTTATATTTTTGATGTTTATTTTATATATTTAAATGTCATTTAACAAAGAAAAATCAACCAAAAAAATGAGTTGACCTGTCACCTCTGACACGCTTGTCATAGGTTCGCCATCACTGTCCTAGGTTAAGAACTCCTACTTTAAATCACCTTATTTCTGTTTTGCTGACTCACAGAGGTTAAACTTGTACCCTTCTTTCAAATACTGAGCCCTCCTCCTCATGGTTGCCTCCTCTACCACTTACTCATTACACAGCCCATCTTATGATCTACACAATAAGACTTTCATGTGACATTGTTTTATAATGAGGTCTTTCTGGTACTTCAGTAAGCCTGAAGAGTGAGGCAGACCTTCCTACCTTATTCCTTCCTGCACAAATGGCTTTATGGTGAAGTCCTAGTCTATGCTTATACAATAATACAAATGTGTAAGACTCATGATAGCCCATTCTGAAATTCAGCTCTTAGTGGGGGTGTGAGAATCTTACTATAAGATGCTGCTGCTAAAACATTTAGGAACATGTATATATTGGTGTGTGTATATATATGTATATGTGTGTGTGTGTATATATATATATATATATACATAATTTAAGTTTTGGAGGAAATAGAGGAAGATTGAAAATATTTGCCTGAAGGGAAGAAAATGCTGTCCAGAATATTAAGAATAACATCCATCTGAACTTCACAGAAAGTATCATGAGAGCCTTTCGTTCCCTTCCTAATTTAAAATGCATTAAAAACTGTAAAACTGTTTTTTAAAAAAGAAAAGAAAGTGTCACGAGAGTGTCTGTGATTAGAACTGATCAGATATTTGGCTGTCCTTTTCAACCAGAAGATGGATTTGAACCAGATTACCACATCCATGGTTTAGTTTTGAAGAGAGGGGGGGTGGGGGAAGCCAATTATTTGTCTCTTTGTTCAAAGGCCTTTTTTTGTATTGTAGATCCCTGAAAAGCTGGTAGAGAAGCCAGCCTTTCACATCCATTAAGGTTAGCCCTGAAACTGTTGAATTTGATCTCTTCCATTTGCCATCTGGATACAGTAGAGAAAAAGCTATTCTGCACTGGGTTGCTGGACACCATCCAGAAAATAATATGTCAGGGGCATCAAAGGCTTGAGGCACTTGGTCCAGTCTGTCTAATGATCACAGGCAGAGTCTGCTCTCCAGTTTTGCAGTATATATGTATATATATCCCAGTAAAATAGATCACAAGGATTACTGCCAACTTGTCAAAGCTAGGATTCTTCCATCATAGACTTCAAAAAAAAGACCAGGTTTTAATTGGGCAAGGCTTGCTGTCCAAAGCTGAGGAAGCTCCATCTCATTCCAGTCTACCTCTTTCTCATGGGGAGCACTTCATGTAAGGAGGATTTTAATTCCTAGATGGTTTCATCCCACACCCAAATGCCAAATTTAAAGTCTCCTTAAAATTGACCTCATTTAAAACTGTATTCCTTATCCTCGGGATAAGTGGGCCCAGTATCTGGCCAGCTAATGACCAGGCTGGCAGCTTTCCAGGAATCTGACAACCACGTCTCATTATTCACACCAACTGGAGCCAATTGTGGCTGATTTTTTTTCTTCTTTTTCTTCTGTTATTTTAAAATGTGGATAGGAAGCAAAAGCAAGCCATGGCATGTCGTTTGGTCTCCTCTGGAATCGGGGAGGAGCCTTGCATAATGAGACCTGTAATACCGGGGAGCATCTGGCTGCGTTTTAAGGTAGCTGGAGGCCATCTAACTCTAAGCCCCGATAAAGCAGGCTTTGGCTGGGTGTTTGCAGGATGTACTGAGGGATGAATTTATAGCTTCTGCAGTAGGTAAAATTGTAGGACCGCTGCCATTTTATCTCTTGCACAGAGATGGGACGGCAGGAAGAGTTGCCAAGCCCTACCCATGAGCACAACTTTTCCCGGTGGACAGGAATGGGCCCCAAGCTGCACCCTAAATACTAAGGAAACTCCCAGATCTCTCCTGCTGACCTAGGAAGCTGGAAAAGCCCCTGCTGGCTGCTAGCCAGCTCACTGAAGGGCGTGTTATGGACACCAGCACTCTGGTTTCGTACTTTTTTCAGTGTATCCAGTAGAGCCAAAGTCATTTCTCACTCTGCTCCAAACTGGTGTCATTCAGAGACTTTACTCTCAAAATCTCCCTGTCCTTCTTCTCTCTTCAGATATCTTGGTATTGGGGAAAAACAAGTAGTTCTCCTAGATTAAGAAAACCAACCAAGCCCTGGTTGGAGTGACTTGGTGGTTGGAGCATCGGCCTGTGCCCTGAAGGGTTGCGGGTTCAATCCCCGGCCCCGGGTCGGGGCATGTGCAGGAGGCAACCAATCGTGGGTTCAATCCCCGGCCCCGGGTGTGTCTTTCTCACATCGATGTTTCTCTCTCTCTCACACACCCTCTTTTCCTCCCTTCCACTCTCTCTAAAAATTCATGAAAAAAATATCCTTGGGTGAGAATTAACCAAAAAAAAAAAAAGGAAAAACAAAATCTCCAAACATAAATTAAGCAAAGCAATGTTGATGATTCTTAGCAGCATTATCCCTGCTAAGCTTTGTGCACATACAGCAGGTCCTTGAATAATGTTATTTTGCTCCACATCATTCCGTTATAACATTGATGAGATACCCTAGGAACTTAACTCTTGCTTATGTCAGTTAGCCTATGGTAAAATTGGTTTTGTTTTATGTCATTTCACTTCAAGTCGCAGAACCTATTGACAACTTCAAGTGAGGACTTACGGTACATGTAACCTTTTTTAAAAAGATTTTTAAAATTGATTTTCAGAGAGAAAGGAAGGGAGAGGGAGAGAAACATCAGTGTGAGAGCAAAACATTGATGGGCTGCCTCCTGCATGCCCCCTCATCTGAATGTTCCAGTAACTTTGACATAGTTCAGATCTTTCTATTTAAAACGGAATGGCTAGCATGGTGTGTTCAAGAGGCGTGGGAACCTGTATCAGATATGAAAACTGAACATCAAGATCCCAGATTGAATAGCATGTGCCTTTAGTTCAATAGAAGCCTTTGAAGGGAAAGAAGGACAGGGATAGACATGTTTGAAATGCAACGGAAAAAGACTTTTCTATGAGAATAAAAAGGAACCTGGTGATGAAACTCATTCATTTAGTAATTATATACGGAGCAACCGTGGCCTGCAGAGGACATTCCTTAAGATGAGGCTAGTCAAATGTGACTTGTTCACTGGGAAAATGTATGCATTATCCTTCATAAAATACAGCATGGTCTTTTTATGATTTTAAATCAGTTAACTAATGTTCCAAATGGATTATTTCCTAACAAAGGGAAGTTAAAATGATCCAGATACTGAAACGTACATTTCTCCTCAACTTACCAGTCAACATTAGGAGTTTGCCGTTGCTTCATGACCGGAGACACCAGTAGGACCAAAGCCTTTTTCTCCGCGTTGCTTTTGGTTTTAGGAACCGTCACAGTGGAAGCCTTGGCCCCTTGAACTGTAGCAGCAGCAGGTAAGTGAAGGAGGAACTAGATTTCAAAATATTTTGTTTTAAGAGGTTATTTGTCGTGTTGAAGTCATCACCCGACATCTGATGTTGATTGTGAGATTCTTATTTTACCCTTCTTAAAGATTCAGATTAAAAAAACGTTAACCCATTTCCGCTAGGTTTTCCCATAAACCCCATTTCTTAACTCAGAACATCCTGGTCCTGCAGCGAGCGCTCTGCTGTGTTTCTGCCCCTGCTGGACCAGGGTTGCGCCTGGTCCCCAGTGGGGTGCATGCGATGCTTGTCCTCCCGAAAAGAGGAAATGACCCTGTATTGTAGGTTAGACACACTCTCCCCAAGGGCAGAGCTGAATTGATACTATGGGCTCCTCTGTACTTGTGAATGCCTCTTTAACAGCATATTATTAAAATAGAATGTCAGGAAATCATCACAGAAAATTCACTCTGAACCTTAAGGTAAGATTGCTTGCATTCTACAGAGAGTTGAGCCACTTTTTAAAGGGTTCGTAAAAATATTTTTCAAGACATTTTATTCCAAGAGCATTTTAGTATAGATTCAACTAAAGTTACAATACATTAAGAATTGGGAAAAGTGTTCTGAGTGTTGTAGATATTGATGACTAAAAAATAAGTAGCATTTGCACGGGTAACCTGAGAAGGGATCATTTGAAAATGCCCTACTAGTCTCGGTAAATGTCCTTTCTTACTCTCCTCTCTCCTGGGGCTGCTGAGTGTCAATGAACTTAAGCCGGATTCCCAGTTCCTGCATTCTCTAAGCCACATACAGTTAGGATTCATTTCTACTTCCTTCATCTATGTATATTGAACCTTCACCTTGTTGATATTAGGAATAAAAACATGGTTCTTACCCGTGAAGATTTCACTGGCTGCTGATGGTGGTAGTCTTGTAGGGACAGTGAATTACAGAACAGCCCTGTGCTATAACGGAGGGAGAACAAAGCATTGTAGGTCTTGTGGGAGGAAGACCTCACAAACGTGGTAACATCTGAACTGGTTCTTAAGGGATAATTGACATTTGTCAAGTGGAGAAAGGCAAGTAGGCAGAGAGAACTGAATGTACAAAGGGCTGGAGCTGAGAAAGAGTACAGTTGTTCAGGGGACTAAGATGGGTATGTAGCTAATTCATGGAGTGGGGTGGTGGAAGAAAAAGGCTGAAAAGGTAGATTTGGGCCTTATTAACTCAGCAGTGCTGGTGGGGTGGGAACCAGCAAAAAAGGTAAGGTTGTCAGGAACATGGGAGAACTTGTAAAATACTTGTTACATAAATCATCTGAAAGGGCATGGGGCTATTTTCTTCTGCAACAGTGCTTTAAAAAAATTCTCATCAAGATGGAAAACAAAGAAAGTCACTCACTCTTTTTGTTATTTGGTGGCTCAGATTTGAGCATTTGCTATCACTTTCTCAATAACTATGATTATTTGATAGTAATATCAAAATAAAAATCAATGTTATTTTTTACAAAAATGTCAGAGTTACTGCTTTTGACAACCAGTGGTGTCACTTGTGGTACCAAGTATTTTATGATTAATAATTGTTCAATAATAAATAGATGAAAAATAATGTACTTTCAACTATCAGATTGAAATTGTTGAAAATGAGAGCAATATTCTATTATTTATTTTAATTCTTTTCTAAATTATTTTATCTACTTAATTATTTTACTAAGTATTTTACCTATTAGAACACTAATTATTTTACCTGCTGAAATTTATTCATAGAAGAGAATTATGTATAACGTAAACATTTCCAATTGGAGAGGGAGTGGTCTGAAAAACTTGGAAGTAAATTGCATTTAAATCATTATAGTTTGAGTGTGAATGCTGATTTCATGGTGAAGCTGTTGAAATATTATCATTTTTCACTCCAAGCATATTTATAAAAATAGAATATGCCCATATAAAACATATAATATATAAAAACAAAATCAGAGTTGAAAGCTAATTGGAAAACAGGTTTAACCTCAAAGGGGACATGATAAATACTCATTGGCGAATAAAGGCAATCTTTTATTGAGAATCAAACTAAAATATACAAGAGAATCATTATTTTTGGTTTATACATTCACAACTTTATTAGTACAGGAATACACAAATTCCAAATGAAATAATTGGAATGAAACTATAATGCTACATTACCTTCCTGGTAAAGTAATTATTTCTTCAGCTTGAACACTACATGATGAGGCAGCTTAATACCAGAATGAGAAAAGAGTCACCAATTTGTGTAAACAATCAGGAAAGGGAAGGCTCTTGTAAATAAAGAAATATTCTTGAATTTTAGTAGGTACAATGAGACAACTGACGGAAGACTGTCAAGTTATTTTATATACTCAGACATACACATACATGTACACACAGAGTGAGTACAAATCAGAATTGTGATGGCACCACTAAATAGTAGAAAACTGAATGTGATGGTGAAGTTTTACAGTGAGAGCTAAGCACTCGATTGTGGGAAATTCTAAGGTTTATTGGTAAGTGTGAGGAATTGAAAATTCTGAAATGCCTCCAATACTGATACTTCTTTGACAACACAGTCTCTGCATCTACATACGTACACTTTCCGAACTTGTGTAAGAGCCCAGAGGTGCGACATGCAGGAAGCTACGTGGCGTGTCAAAATGTGTTGGACTCTTTGTTCCCTGACATTGTGGCCTATCATCAAGAGCTGCCAGAGATTATTCCGATGATCTTTCCAATGTAAAAAGGGACATGAATTCATGATCAGCTGATGCTGCTTTCCAAATGTGAATTTTTCTCGTTTTCTCAAGTTTATTTATTTCATACAAAGCATCATAAGAATCCTTCCTAAGGAGCTTTAAAAAAATCATAGACATGATTAGACTTATTTTTGATATGGTATTAAGTCTGAAGAGCTGCTGGTGGGACCTCCAAATGGGTATGCCCAATAGATACTTGATAGTAAGTACCAGAAATAATATTTGGTGTTAAAATTCATATTTTCTCAAAGAGAAATTGTTTTAATGTAGACATTATGTAGCTACGGTAGAGCATGAAAAATGGATGATATTATCTCCCAGCTCAAAACACCAAGCGTGTTGTTAGCAAGGAAATCTTCGTGCAAGTGTCCTCTCCGGCCCTCTTTACAGTAAGTTGAGTAGGTGAATAACTACCTTACCTGGAAGCAGATAGAGGAGGGGAATTCGTTCATTATATGATTTGTACCCACCCGATCGTAAGTGAATTTACTTCCTTACAAGCTCCCCTCCCACCCTCACCCTTAGCTCCGCGCATTCCTCCAAACACACCCCTGCCTCGCTCAAGCCACGGGGTACTCCAGTTCAAGCCCGGCTGTTTATGGGAACTGCTTTTGTGGAAATCATTAAAGAAAGAAAGGCCTGTGAATTCCCTGGCCGGAGCGCCGCCTGCTTTCTGTGTCATTTCAGTCTCATTAATCAGCGCGGCAGCAAGGTAGACACTGCGCTGTGTGTTTCACTGTCCCCAGCACAGCAGCGCCCGCGTCTCTGCCCCCAGGCCGGCGCGTTGGGGAGAAGGAGAGAGGGAAACCATCAATCTTCCCGGTTGCACATGTCAGCGGTGAGTCCTTCCCCCTTCCGCTGGCTGTCTCTCACCACCTGTGTTTAGAATTAGCACGGAAGCTGCTGCCCAGATGAATAAGAAACACTGTCCCTGTCACCTGCCCTGGTGCCGACCACCACTTCTAAGTGAAAACAAGACCTGTACAGGGCAGTTGTCTTTGTTGTGAGGAGAGAGAGGGAGAGAGAGAGAGAGAGAGAGAGAGAGAACGAACCACACGTCTCCTTAGAAGTTCATTATAATGTAAAATTAAAGCAGATTTGAGGTCATACTTTCTAGAAGGGTAGCATCATTTATTGGATCAGAGGGGGTGAAAGCAAACAATTTCTTGAATGCTTTGCTTACATCCTCCTAGTCTCCCTCTGCAGTATAGACAGCTGAAGCTGATCTATGTAGGTTCAAGCCCTAACTCCACAAAGTGAAGAAAAAAAAGAAAGACGCATGGACACAGACAGACAACAGTATGGTGATTGCCAGAGAGAAAGGGTGTGGGGGGGAGGAGGTAGAAGAAGGTAAGGAGAATAAATGGTGATGGAAGGAGACTTGTCTTGGGGTGATAAACCACAATACAATATACAGATGATGTGTGGTAGAATTGTATACCTGAAACCTATATAATTTTATTAACCAATGCCACCCCAATAAATTCAATTTATACACATATACAAATTTTTTTATATATATGAGACACTTAAATTTTTTACCTTCATAAATGGCCAGCTAACTTATGGATTGTTCACTGCATGCCAGGCACCAAGCACTTCACACTGATAATCTGATTCTAGTCCCTCAGCCACTCTGTGAGGTGGGTATAACTACTATCTCCGTGTTATGGATGCCCAAGGCCATATAAGTAATAGAGACAGAACTTCAACACAGGCATCCGGGAGCTAGAGCTTGCTTCTGAACCAATGGTTAATAACCACACAAATGATCCTTATCATATTTTACTGCTTGCCTTTGCCATTTTTGTAACTTAGTCTGAAGTTGAGTTAATCTGAGCTGACAGAGGGTCTGAACTGATGTGAATGTTGAAAACAACCCTGGGGATTGTATCCGGCTACAGGTTGGATGATGAGAAAGGAGCCATGGGTTGCTGGAAAATGAGACTTCTTTCTCCTAGTAGTGGGCAAGACAGCCAAGAGAGTCATATTCTCTCTCTCTCTCTCTCATCTTTATGCCATGAAAATAACTTTAGAAATTTTTCCTTCTCTGGACTGTGAGTACCTTGTAAGAAATTCTCCTCGGAGGTTCAGAACACTGGCGATAGTCATGGCGTTATTTAACATGTTGTGTATAAGACTTTTTGGCATCTCAGCTTCACTTAGCCAAGACGTCCTGTTGTTAGTCCAAGTTTTGGTCATCTGATTGAGTTAACGTGAGACTCACAGCTGCTGGAGTGTTGAATTCAGACTCTCTGATAGGGATCAGAGGGCTTTAGAGAGTTTGCCAGGCAGGGAAATGGGTACGAAAGAGAATTTTTTTGCAGAGATAAGTTTGTTTTCTATCCATTACAATTCTGATGTCGAAACTTTCTTAGTGGGATTATTTTCTTGGTGAAGTTCGGGCTATATAGGCTCCCTGAATCTCTGAGCCATAAGTTATGGAACCGGACATTGCCAAGTACGTTTACCTAACAGTGGAAGGTGGTGTGCTTACCTGTCACAGGTGCCTTTTCTGCCCAGCCTCGAGGCTCTAAGCCAGCCACGGGCAAACTACGGCCCGCGGGCCAGATCCGGCCCATTTGAAATGAATAAAACTAAAAAAAAAAAAAATAATCAAGACCGTACCCTTTTATGTAATGATGTTTACTTTGAATTTATATTAGTTCACACAAACACTCCATCCATGCTTTTGTTCCGACCCTCCGGTCCGGTTTAAGAACCCATTGTGGCCCTCGAGTCAAAACGTTTGCCCACCCCTGGTCTAAGCACACCTTCAAACCTGCTGAATGGGACAGCAGAACTGCCTGAAGCCAAGCAGGCCTCTGACCACGTGTTAATACATAACTGTCTCAGGGATTGTGTTGCCTTGAAATGTAAATTATAAGTGGACTTACTTTTCACATTTTTACAGTCTTTTTATTTTATTTGTGTGTGTTTCTTAGCAGATTGGCAGCTGCGGAGAATAATTGTGTAGTAGTTGGCTTACAGCAGTGTTTTTTCCATCTTGGCTGCACATTAGAATCACCTGGGGAGCTTTTAAAAATCCCGGTGCTCACGCCAAATCCCAGACTGATTGAATCAGAATCTCTGAGGAAGGGGCCCAGGCATCGGTATTTTTTAAAGCTCCCAGCTGATCACCGTGCAGCCAAGACAGAACTGTTGGCTAAGAAGATGTCCCCCCTTTTTCATTTCTAGAGCTTTCATCTGGACCTCATTTTACGTAGATAAAGGGAATTTGAAGCATTGACATTGGTGCCCCTAAATCCCTCTCTAACGGGAGCTTATATCAGAATGACCCAAGGGCTTGTTCAAGCCCAGGTTGCCTAACGCTTTTCATTTCTTCTTCTGGATTAAGCTCACACTTAGAATTTCTGCTTTGGTAGATCTGGGTGAGGACAAAGACATTTGTATTTTTTTAAAAATGTTTCATTGATTTCATAGAGGAAGGGAGAAATAGAGACATTAATGATGAGAGAGAATCATTGATCAGCTGCCTCCTGTACACCCCACACTGGGGATTAAGCCCACAACCCGGGCATGTGCCCTGACCAGGAATCAAATGGTGAACTCCTGGTTCATAGGTCGACACTCAACCACTGAGTGACACTGGCCTCTCGGTGGGTCATTATCTTTTCTTTAATTGGGTAATAAATCATCTTTTCTTTAATTGGGTAATAAAATGCCTTTGTAATTGTTCTTGATT
>NW_006290034.1:11072395-11074295 GCF_000327345.1 Myotis davidii
AGAGTGGATTGAAGAGGGAGAGATAGAAACATCAATGATGAGAGAGAGTCATTGATCAGCTGCCTCCTGTACACCCCACACTGGGGATTAAGCCCACAACCCGGGCATGTGCCCTGACCAGGAATCAAATGGTGAACTCCTGGTTCATAGGTCGACACTCAACCACTGAGTGACACTGGCCGGGCTTCATTTCTAACAAGTTCCCTGATCTGGTGCTGCTGCTGGTGCAGGCTACCTACTGAAGGGTCCAGTGCCTGCCTTCCGCCTTCCTTCTGCTCTTGCATGCGGCCAGGGAAGCTGCCCCCAGGGCCATCCTCACAGTACCAGTGTTAGGAAAGCTAATGGATGCTTGGGGAAGCTTTGGCATGTTGTCCCACTTGTAGTGATCATACAATCTAATTTTTGAAGTCTATTCCATATGAAAATGCAACCTTGTCTTCACATCAGATTGCTCCCCTTAAGCCCTTTCGACTTCACAGTCAGAGCCACCACTGGGTGGGTTTCTGGTGTCCCAAATCCAACTTGGAGTTCATCTTCCCACAGAAACAATTTTATGAATGGTGTTTAGGTAGAGCTGAAATGGGATATTAAAACCATTCTCCAGGAATACTGTGGGCTCAACGAGGCTTCCATGGGCTGTCTTCCAGGAGCTTAACCACCATTTAAAGAGTTGAGTCTGTGAGTTTCAGAAAACCAATTTTCAAACAAGCTCTTAGAACATAGCTTGTTAAGAACTGCCTATAACTGGAACATTTGGTCCATTTTGTTTACAGTTATTTTTGCCCTTTACATTTGGAGCCAAAGTGGGGGGAAAAGATTTGTCATTCATTCTGCTAACATTTATTAGGTGCTCACAATGTACCTGGCACTGCTATGTTCTGGGGATGTAAAGATGAGAAAGACAGCCCTGGCCTAGAGGAGCTCGTATTCTAGGTGGGAAAATATTTACTAAGCAAATAAGACAATATTTACCAAGTTACCAGTGCGATATGTGCAGTAATGAGGAGCTGGTGAAGGAGGGGTCTGTTCTGCCTGGGGAAAGAGAGGGAGGGAGGCTAGGGATCCGAGGGAGAGGGAGAGAGGAGGAAGAGAGGGAGTGAAGGGTCCTTGGAAAAGGGGGGGAATCCCTGGGAGAGGGAGAGGGAGGGGAGGAGAGAGTGAGAGCTCTGGAGATCAGGATTCTGGTCCCAACTGCTGTGTGCCCTTGGCCTTTTGGTAAACCTCTCTGCGGCACACTTTCCCCTTCTGAGAAGTATGTGGGTGGAGGGGAGGTGTTGGTGGGAGTGAGGGTTCCTCAAGGCCAGGCCAAGCCAACCTTGAAGTCAGGAAATTCTATCTGGGTGTAGCCCCGCATGAAGGAAGGAGACAGACTGGATGGGAGCTCGGGTCCAGACCTTGCCTGTCCTTCCCTGGGGCCAGTGATTCCTATTCATCGCCTGAGATGAGGTCTGAGAAAGTGCCAGGGAAGTTCTGATAGTGGACGTGCCCCCAAGAAGGGAAAGACTTGTGTGAAAGCATTCCATCAGCTGATGGAAGGATAGCACAGGCACCCAGGAAAAAGGTGCCCAGCTCTTAATATTTGGAAGTGGCTTAAAAAGTCTCTAGAAAACTTTTAAAACTCAAGTTTATGCCGAACCGGTTTGGCTCAGTGGATAGAGCCTTGGCCTGAGGACTCAAGGGTCCCAGGTCCGATTCTGGTCAAGGGCATGTACCCTGGTTGTGGGCACATCCCCAGTGGGGGGCGTGCAGGAGGCAGCTGATCGATGTTTCTCTCTCATCGATGTTTCTAACTCTCTATCCCTCTCCCTTCTTCTCTGTAAAAAATCAATAAAATATATAAAAGAAATAAAATAAAACTCAAGTTATTCCTTTAAAATTCTTTCACTCGCCTAACAATAGG
>NW_006290034.1:11074329-11078610 GCF_000327345.1 Myotis davidii
TAAGAAAATCACAGTCTAGCCCTGACCAGTTTGGCTCAGTAGATAGAGCGTCGGCCTGCAGACTGAAGGGGAGGTGTTGGTTTGATTCCGGTCAAGGGCTGTACCTTGGTTGCAGGCACAGCCTCAGTAGGAGTGTGCAGGAGCAGCTGATCCATGTTTTAACTCTCTGTTCCTCTCCCTCTCCCTTCCTCTCTGTAAAAAATCAATAAAATATATCTTTTTTAAAAGAAAATCACAGTCTTTAAAAAAAGATAAGTTCCCCCCCTTTTAAAAATCAATCTTTCCTTCCGTTTTAATTGTTGACCTACAAATTATTTCTTCTTCAGGGGCCATATATGACCTGCTTTCTCTTATACCGAATTAATATTTACTATATTGATTCCCAGATCTGAGCATCTGGTTTCATTTCTAAGCAGAAACAAACCCATTTTTCTCAGTGCTGAGTCAGCACTTTCTCTGCAGACCCTGGGCTCCTGCACTTTCTGGAAGAAAGAGCTGACTGTGGCAGAACAATGCTAAACCACAGCCAAAGAAAGCTTCAAAGACGCAGCACCTGGGTCCTCCCGGCTGAAGTGCTGTTTTGCTATACAGGGTCGCCTCTATTTCAGCTCTTAAATCACTAATTGGTAGTGCACACATTTTAAAGAGTTTTGAGGAGATATTTGAGGAGCCTAGGATTGAAATAGTTGGGTGACATAAAGGATGGAATTGAGAATGCTAACAGAGAGCTAAGGAATAAGAGTGTTAAGCTGTATACTTTATTTACACACAGAATGAATAGACTTACAGAAAGACTTTCATCCCAATTAGTTGATACTATTATTGTTGATTACTTAAAAAATATTTTTTGATTGATTTCAGAGAGAGGAAGAAGAGGGAGAGATAGAAACTTCAATGATGAGAGAGAATCACCTATTGGCTGCCTCCTTCATGCCCTCTTACTGGGGATCAAGCTGGCAACCCAGGTGTGTGCCCTGACCAGGAATTGAACCGTGACCTCCTGGTTCATAGGCTGACACTCAACCACTAGGCCACACTGGCCAGGCTGATTACTCCTTTATCACAATCTGTGATAACATGCCGTTCATAAGACCAATTGGACATAGTAGTTGTTCAGCCAAGTTTTTGGTTTACCTTTGACTGTGGTTGAGACAGGTGTGATGAACAATTGACGTTGCGGCTGGATGTAAGCAGGATTCTGTAATGAGTCTGAAATCTTTTGTTGATGTCTGGTTCCCACCGTCATTGATTTTCAAAGCTAGTAGGCAGCCTCCTTTTAATGTATTTTATTCACTAGTGATTAAAGATAAGAAGCTCTATTTAGTTAATCACAAAAACTGTCTTTTCCCATAATTAGCAGCTTGAGATTTTTCAATTGTAGTTGGGTGCAGTAGTTAAAATTAAAATAATTACGATTTTTACATATGCACTGTCCCTTCAGACAGGAGGAGTTTTAGCTACATCTGCCGGATTGATCAGTATGCTCTCCCTTTGATTCGCACACCCACCCTCTCTTCTGGAACAGTTCAAATCCCAGGGCTGCAGCTGCCCATTGGGAGTGCTGATCCTGTTACAAAATGAGCCAATCACTGTCCTGGTTGGAAGTGGCATTTGTTAAGGAAATACACCTGAAATAAAAATGAAGCCCTGTTTTGTGAAAATGCCCCCTTTTTCCCCCCATACTTTGTGATGGGATTGTAGGTTGATGCTCCAGGCTTCCCATGAGTGAATGAATGCCTGTGGCTAGTCCTAAAATTGTTTTCTTTGTGGTTTGCCTCCCATCCACTAGGAAGCCCAGGCTTCCCCCCACCCCCCCAACTCCAGTGCTTTCCCCCAACTCCAGTGCTTTTGAACACAGAACCCCCATCCTCCCCCCATCCGAACTCCACATTCCAGCCCTGTGATCTCATGGTACCAGGCGTATCTCCCCCACCATGCCGCCGGGCTGCCTGCTGACTCTTGCCCGGGAACAGACGGGAACATAAACTCACCGCAGAAGAGCAGGATGCTCTCTGTATATTTTTAAGACCAAAAATCCAGTTCTCATTTCCAGGCTGTATTTGCTTAATGGCTGCTTGACCATTGAACGAAACATTTCTTGATAACATCATTCCCTTTGCGTGGACACAGAGAATCACAGAAACTAGAGAGTGGAAAAGATGTATTAGATCCTGTTTGGGCCGTTCCCACTGGTCACAATTCCTTTTCCCCTCTGTCTGTCCTCTGGTGCTTTCTCTTCTAGTTCCCTCAGGAGTTAGTTTCTCTCCGAAACCGGTTTGGCTCAGTGGATAGAGCGTCGGCCTGCAGACTTTAAGGTCCCAGGTTCGATTCCGGTCAAGGGCATGTACCTGGGTTGCAGGCACATCCCCAGTGGGAGATGTGCAGGAGGCAGCTGATCGATGTTTCTCTCTCATCGATGTTTCTAACTCTCTATCTCTCTCCCTTCCTCTCTGTAAAAAATCAATAAAATATATTTTTTAAAAAAGAATTAGTTTCTCCATTTCTCCTGGGGAATAATTCCTTAGTTTGACCATGGAGGCATTGATGTGGAAATATTCCTACTCTTTTTTTTTTTCAGATTGATATTCCTAGTCGTCATAACTCTTTACATTAACATAAAGAGTCTCTCTTCATCCTAGGTCAAGTATTTCTGGATGGTATTTTTTTCTCTCTCTTCTATTTATTAAATTCAGAGCTTGTTTTTCTGCTTTGCTTTCTCCCTTCATCAATCAGTCCCTAACGCCCATTAATCATTTTTACCTCACTGAAAGCTCCCTTTGCTTATTCCCATATCAGGAACCCAGGGCTGGTGAAGGTCTCAAGGTATTGGAGGAAGCCTCAGTGATAGGTGCTTATTCTATGCTAACTCCTCTCGCTTTCTCTCTCCATCTCTTCCTCCCTCCCTCCAGGACCCCTCCCCCCCTTTCTCGCTCTCTCCCGCCCTCTTTCTCTTCTGCTCCCTGAGCCTCAGTTCTCAACTACGAATTATTTCTAAATTATGATTTGGGGAGTTAGTCATTTGCAGGCCTGTTGTGTGTGTGTGTGTGTGTTTCATTGTAAGGTATATTTGTTTGCAGTTACTTCAAGATATATTTCATATCCTCAGAGTCAAAAAAATCTTTTAGGTCTCCTGAGTACTTAGATCAAGTGCAACTTTGAACCTATAACATGGCATTCTATTTTAGGGCTGTCATCTCAGGAACAGAGAGAAAAGTGAGCGGCTAGGGGAAAACAGGCCATGTTTGTAGTGTTTGGATTTCCTGGGGATGGGAAAGGCAAATGTAAGTAGCCTTGCCGCTCACATATCTGAAGTAGATTAGGTCTTAGGAGCTATGGTAGGTATAAAGATAAGGACTTTTTTGATGTTACTTTTTTAAAAGTTCAGCTCTGTTGAGGTGTAGTTGATAAATGAAGTTGTAAGATATTTAAAGTGAGCATGGAGATAATATGATATAATTGTGAAAGGATTCCCCCCATATAGTTGAGTAACATATCCATCATCTCACATATGTATGTTATTTGTTTGTTTTTTGTGGGTTTGCTTTTGTTGTTGTTTTGGTAAGAACATTTAACTTCTGGTCTCTTAGCAAATTGCAATTACACAACACAATGTTATCAACTACAGCCACAGGGTTTTCCCTTAAACACTGATATGCTAAGTGTTTCCTGTATTGGAGGACCCACTATATAAAGATGTTGGTTCTCTCCAAAGCAATCTATAGACTCAATGTAATTTGATCAAAAACCCCAACAATTTTTCTTTCCTCTTGGAATTTGACAAAATGATTCTAAAATCATCTTGAGTCATAAGTGTAAAATGGCCAACAATGGGTAACTTCTTTTGAAGAAATAAAAAACCAAGTATGATATATGACAGGCCCACAGCCAGCATCATACTCAATGGACAAAAACTAACACCATTTCCCCTAAGAACAGGAACAAGACAGGGGTGCCCCCTCTCACCACTCCTGTTCAACATAGTACTGGAAGTGTTAGCCATTGCAATTAGGCAAGAAGAAGAAATAAAAGGCATCCAAATTGGAAAAGAGGAAGTAAAACTGTCCTTATTTGCTGACGACATGATATTATACATACAAAACCCTAGAGACTCCATCAAAAAGCTACTAGACTTAATACATGAATTTGGCAATGTAGCAGGATACAAAATTAACCCCAAGAAATCTGAGGCATTTCTATACACCAATAGTGAACTTTCAGAAAGAGAGATTATAAAAACAATCCCGTTTACCATCGCACCAAAAAAATTAAGCTACCTAGGAA
>NW_006290034.1:11078707-11121191 GCF_000327345.1 Myotis davidii
CCAAAAGCAATCTATGACTCAATGTAATTTGATCAAAAACCCCAACAATTTTTCTTTCCTCTTGGAATTTGACAAAATGATTCTAAAATCATCTTGAGTCATAAGTGTAAAATGGCCAACAATGGGTAACTTCTTTTGAAGAAATAAAAAACCAAGTATGATTTACCAAAGTAAAAAGAAGCTGAAGCACAAAAAAAGTTAAGTAACTTTATCAAGAGGTAATACTAGTAATAGAGTGTCGGTTTCCAAATTTCTAACCCAAGGTCCTGCACACTTAATTATATTAATTATATAATTAACTACACTTAATATATATTTAATTATATAATATTGCTGATATTACATCAGCAATTATTGTTGGAGAAAACGGAATTAAGTAAATAGTAGCCTTTACCCCTAATCTATGGCCTTCATTGCCTTTACTTCAAAAATGAATGAAATCACATGAAAAACCCATGAAGTCCTTTACTTTCCAATGAAATTTGATTCTGTGTCTGAAGTCTTTCTCACTGGATCCACAGTCACCTTTGCTTTCTGTGAACTCCTGCCTGTACCCCACTATTTATCTTTCCAAACTGATCAAGGTCATGTGGTCACATTGTACTCTTACTAGTATCTTTTCATGAACATATCCTCTCTCTCCAATTAGATTGCATTCTCTTGGGGAATGCAACCCTTTTCGCATGCATCTTTGTAAGTTTTTGAGTCCAAAAAACCCCATGTTTTATTTATTTTTTTAAATATATTTTTATTGATTTCAGAGAGCAAGGGAGAGGGAGAAAGAAATGAAAACATCAGTGATGAGAGAGAATCATTGATCAGCTGCCTCTGGCACGCCCCACACTGGGGATCAAGGCTGAAACCCGGACATGTGCCCTGACCGGGAATCGAACCATGACCTCCTGATTCATAGTTCGATGCTCCACCACTGAGATACGCCTGCTGGGCAAACCCCCCATTTCAAATATAATTTTCTGTCCTTAATAGCACCTAACGCTGTGCTTTGCACAGAGTAGGCACAAAGCAAACGCATAAGAATGATGACTGTCAGGTTGCAGTTTAAAAAAATAAGCCTAGCCATTGTAGCTGTGGTAACCTGGACATAGGATTCGTGGATTCTACCCCAGAGGCAAATATGTCTGTTTTCCTCTGTTCCAGAAAGATGCTGTGAGGCGAGTATTCTCTGGCATTCAGCCCACAGGAACCCCCCACCTGGGCAATTACCTGGGGGCCATTGAGAGCTGGGTGAGCTTGCAGAACGAGCCCGGCTCCGTGCTGTACAGCATCGTTGACCTGCACTCCATCACTGTCCCCCAAGACCCAGCGGTCCTGCGCCAGAGCATCTTGGACATGACTGCGGCTCTCCTGGCCTGTGGCATAAACCCAGAGAAGAGCATCCTTTTCCAGCAATCTCAGGTCAGCTTCTCAGACGGGAACCCAGAACACTTTTATTTTCAGATTCTTTAAGGAAATTTTTGAATGGGTTTACCTAGCTCCAGTTTTTAGAAAATTGGTCAGGGGTGATTTCATGCAATGTGATTGTTTCATTTAAATGTTTTTCTTGTGTTCATATCATTAAGTAGCACTATAATGCAGTAGTATTTTTTCAACTTTCCCCTTCTACACATGGTGAGTGTAAAGTGCTTCATAAACCAAAAGTTGCATCTTATTAGTACTTCTGACCCTGGAATTGTTTTCTGTACTGGGTTGCATTCAAACTGATGACTGCATACTATTGCCTCATCTCCTGAGGATCAAGGATAGAATTCAGCGACCAGTGGCTTACGTAACTCCAATGTTGCTTTATTGGGCATTGCATTTAGAAGGCCTATTGGATAAGTCCCATTGTTCATTCTTTGTGTAATAGCTTTTGAAAAGATTTGAGAGAAGTAGCTGGGAAATTGAAAGGCAGTGTCCAATGACTTGAGTCCAAGCCAAGAAGGGCTTCAGAATGGAGCCAAAATATTGACTCATACCTTCACTGTGGATGAATCCATTTACTCTTGGACAGGCAGATAGCCTGGCCTAGAGACAGGGTCCTTAAGTGATTCCTTAGCGAAAAAAAATATGAAAATGTTAAATGGACCATGGCCTCATTACATATCTGCTTTAACCTTATGGCAAAGCCCCAGCCAAGGAATGATATGTTTGGTGGCTATACACTACCATCCCACATGGTAGCTCATCACCATTTTAATAGTATGAATAGCAACTGTGCTTGCCTAGTGCCCATGGAGTGCCCATGGAGTGCCCATGGAGTGCCCATGGAGTGCCCATGGAGTGCCTAGACATCATTCCTTTAGCATGGCCATAACGTTTCATTGATTTGTGGGAGAGGATGATAAGTTACTCCTCACGGTTTATCCTGAAACTGAAGGCTTTTGCTACTTAGAGCCATTCTCATGCAGAAGTATAATAAAATAAGCTAGTCTCCCTTTAGCAGCTATTATTTTAAACACCTGACCTCATGTTTGCAGTGTTTTGGAAGGTGAAAACATCATCATTGTTGTTCATATTTTATGTCTTGCAATATACAAATCAACAATTAACAACTGTTTTCATCAACCTGTGGAGTGTCCAATAGTTGGGGATTGGAAAGAAAATACTCATAGCATTTTTAGATCCAGGAGAAATATTGAAATTAAGCTTTATTAGGCAGCTAACCTTTTTAAGATTTATGAAGCCTTTTCATGAATATACTCTCCCTTTTCATCCTCAAAATAGCATATAAGTCAGGCATTACTGTTCTTTCACAGATGAATACATTAAGGTATTAAAAGAGTAAATAAATTAGAAAATACACTTAAATCCATTTCTGAGGGGTTCCTCATACTTAGTAAAATGCTTAACAAATGTATCTTCTTAATTAGCTACCTGAGGCCATACAGCTAGTAGGTGGCAAATCCAGGACTTTTGTTCTCCCCAAGGTACCACTTCTGGAAAATACACTCATGGGAGAGAACCTTTTTCTGCCTCCACCAGCTCCTTTGCCTCAGGAGCTGATGGCACACGGGCAGTGGAGAGCTAGACTGACCTCAAGGCCGTCATTATTTCTTGCCTGGACAATTAAATTACCCTTTTACACCTGTGTCAGTCTCAGAAATGGATAGTCCATTTCTCACACTGTCGCATGGTCATCTTTCTACTTAAAATGCATCGGCACCTCCCTTCCACCCTCGGGGTGAAACTCTAAACTCAGTTTAAGGAGAGCCCTTAGAATGAGGCCCCAAGAACACCAGGCCAGTGTTTCTTCCATGCCACCACTTTCAATTATCAGATTTTTTGTGTTCCTTCAGGCGATCTGATTAACTTTCACCAATAACTCTGTAAAGCAGAAACTGGAGTCTTTGGTTTTATTTTTAGAAAATTTGATAAATCAATTCTTATAAAACATAACTTAGAGATCAGTTGTTTACATTCTAACAAGGATTTTGTTAGTTCCTTTATGTTGGTAATTTCACAGTGTATTTAATTGATCGTTAAATATGTCACAGAGAAAATGGAATTTAGAAAACAATTGTAGTGAAAGTGTTGGGATCCACTTCCAGTTAAAATTAATTATACCTGATGAACAAAAATAGAACCAGAGACATAGAATAATCGAACAGACCATCCAACCTATGAGGGAAGGCAGGGAGTAAGGGGGTAAGAGATCACCAAAGGACTTGTATGCATGCAAATGAGCAAAACCAATGGACACAGACAGTAGGGGGTGAGGGCATGTGCTGGGGCATGGGAGCTGCTGGGGAGAGGTCAATGGGGGAAAATGGAGACTCATGTAATACTTCAAACAATAAAGAATTTAAATTTAAAAAAATTAGTTATACCTGTATTCTTTATCTACCCCCTACCCCCGCACACACAATTATTTACAAGTAAAATTAAGAATATTTGAAATTGTGAATTAGAGGAAAACATTTTTGTTTTATATAATGTGCTCTTTTCATGTATGTCTGTTGTGTTAGGCAAAGTGCATCCAGCTAAACAGAAAGGCTAGTTCCCCAGGTGCTACTGTTGTCTTCAGAGTAAGTTCTAATAACATTTGGAGTAGAAAAGAATTTAGCTAGGTTATAATGCTGATTTTACCAATAATTTTCATCTCCAATCCTTTGCATTCTTTCTCAGCGGTCTGACTGGAACAATTTAGGCTTATTGAAGGTTTTTCTCATTATTTTCCTTTTCTTTCTCTCCCACTGGCCTCTAGTCATGGTGCTTCCCCTAAAATATGTTTGCCATATGTGGGGAACTGTACAGTCTCTCTGAAAGGTGTGTGTGTGTGTGTGTGTGTGTGTGTGTGTGTGTGAGAGAGAGAGAAAGAGAGAGAGAGAGAGAGAGAGAGAGAGAGAGACTGTCTTTGATATGTGTTTGGCAGAGGTTTTCATCCCAATGCCAAAGTCAATGGTCTTTTATTTCCAGCATGCTTGAGTGCAGATCCAATCTGATTCCCACAGCTGTCTGTGAGGTGTGTGTCTCCACATCTTCAGCTGTTACTCTCCTTGCAGTGAATCACCCTGCAGATGGAAAATAAAAGCTGGAGACTGTAGCTTGGGGCATGCCTTCCTGCCAAGGCCAGGAGCAAAGGACAGTTTCGACCGTGAGACATCATGTTACAGAGGGTCCAAACAGTCCAGGGAAGAGTCGAGGGAGGAGAATGGAATCTGTGGCTTTGGAATGTGGCCTCATTTGCTAATTAGAGTCATGTTGTGTTTCCCAGGAAATGAAAATCAATAAGCCGAAACCGGTTTGGCTCAGTGGATAGAGCGTTGGCCTGCGGACTGAAAGGTCCCAGGTTCGATTCCGGTCAAGGGCATGTACCTGGGTTGCGGGCACATCCCCAGTAGGAGATGTGCCGGAGGCAGCTGATCGATGTCTCTCTCTCATCGATGTTTCTAGCTCTCTATCTCTCTCCCTTCCTCTCTGTAAAAAATCAATAAAATATATTTTAAAAAAAAGAAAAGAAAATCAATAATAAAGGAAAGGGAGGTATGGGGGAATCAGTTCCTGAACGAAGGCCCATGGACCTGACTACATGAACCTTGGCTCACTGAATACAAACGAAAGTTATGCCTGACCCCTGGTCTCTTATCTGAGAGGTGTAACACTGTGGCCTAATCTTGGACAGAGAATCTCTTGTGTTTTCACTGCTCCTAGTAATAGTGGAAGCATATTTGAGTCCAGATTTATATTTGTTGACCTCTCAAAGTGGTTAGACCATGTTCAACTCAGAACTGAAAAGAAGCAAACAAACATCTGACCGATGGATGGACTTGAGGGATCTATTTGTAAAACGGGCATCATCTCCCAAGTTTCCAGGGAGCGGCAAGGGATCTAAATGGCCCATGGCATAAATAAGAAAAAGTTGGACAGGGGGGTGAGGGCATGAGTTGGGGAGGTCGGGGGAGGGGTTATGGTGGGATAAGGACACATATGTAATACCTTAATAAAAAAAAAGAAAAAGAAAAAGTTGGGAAGATACCATATAACCAAACTCCTCACGTTATTTCCTTCTCTAGGAAGTTTGCAGGTAGTACCACTTTCCCTCCCAGATCTATGCTCCTGTGTGATTTGATGAGCAAGTTGTAGTGTTTGCACCTCCTCCATTCTGGGCCACAAGCCTGAACCTCACTGTGACACCCTAGGCAAATTACTCAAGCTCTCTGCACCCCTTTTTATGTCTATAATGGGGTATTTAAATAATATGATGTATAATACCTAGCAGATGATAACTTCCTCTCATCCTACCCTACTACGCACATACTGCCCACAACCCAGGCTCCTTGATTTATTTATAGTTGGAGTGGAATTGGAAGACGGAGTGGGGAGTGTGCATCAAATTAATAACAGTGCCTCTCTTTCTACTCAATGATAAAAATATTTTTAAAAGAGTGTGATGTTTGATTTGAATATTCAGTAAAATATAGCTTTTATTTGCATTTTCCTAATGATTACTGATGTTGAGCATCATTTTGTATGCTTGTTGGCCATTTCTAGTGCTTCATTGGAATAATGTCTGTTCAAGTCCTTTGCCCATTTTTTAATCAGGTTGTTTGGTTTTTTGTTTTGAGTCATAGGAGTCCTTTGTTTATTCGAACTCTCTTGCTCTTTTTCCTTCTAATTTGAGAATAGCATGTTCTAGATGGGGGTACTGCTTCAATCTGGGTCCTGGAATGAGAAAGTGTATAAAGCAGCCTGCAACTACCAATATGTAATGTGAATGAGAAAAAAAAAAAACCATTGTGATAAGCCACTTATATTTGGGGTTGTTACCCAGCATAGTTTAATGCTATAGATAAAAAATATACAAATACACACATATAGACAAGCAATAGAATTTAGAAGGAGGTAACTTTCAAGTCAGGAGCAGACTGATAGAAGTTGTTTAGTCAGCTTTGGAAGAACAGGACTAAGAAAAAATATAGAAAGATCCAAATGTGTACTGAAGGATGTTCATTGGTGAACATGAGTACTGATGGAAGGCAGACTGGTTGAAGGGAGTGAATGAGAGTTTATCATTGATAACAGAGCTCTTTTAATTAAAATCAGATCCCCAAACAAGGTTCCTGTTAAGGGGATTTGTCATGGGCATGATAAGAGTCTAATAAAAATAGCTTAGCATGAAATTACTAGTTTCCGAGAGGAAATGATAATTGGGGATTTGTGAGTCCGAACGGTTTTCCAGGTGTCCTAACCAAAACTTACAGGACCTGATTCCTGGGAAGATAACATTTATGGGAAATAGTAAAATTCCAAGGGACACTGAGGTTATCTTAGACATTTGATCCAGTATTAACTGAACCAATTAATTGCTTAAGTGGGTTTGATACCTAGCAACTATATCTTTTTGGAATCATGCTATTCTGTATGCTTTTTATTAATTGAATATTTTGGAAAAATTTTTAAAATGCATAAAATTGTATAACAGACATTCATGTTCCCAATACCAAGGATGACTATTGTTAACATTTTGTTATATTTGCTTGACTTCTTTATATTAAAATACTAGAGGCCCGATGCATGAAATTCGTGCAAGAGGCTCGGCCCTCGCAGCCCCGGCTTCCTTCAAAGGTCGTCTAGAAGGACGTTTGGCTATCTGGTCTAATTAGCATATTATGCTTTTATTATTATAGATAATTACAAGGTTGAGAGCCCCTTTAATTCTTTTCCTTGCCTATTTCCTTTGCCCCTCTTCCCTGCATTCCTTTTCTCTATCCCAAGGCAACCAAAATCTTGGATTTGATGTGTATCAATCTAGCCAGTTTTTCATACCTGTTTGTGTGTACAGTTCTATAAATAATATATAATATGTTGGTGTGTGTGTGTGTGTGTGTGTGTGCTTAATTACATAAGTGCCTTTTTGGAATTTTCTTTTTTCACACAGCACTATGTTTTTGTGATATATGTTTATACACACAAATCTAGCTCATTTCCTCTATTTGTTGTATAATATGCCATTATATAAATATGCTATATTTTATTTGGACATTACCGTGCAGGATTTTGAGCAGAGAAGTGACATGCTGTATGTTTTAAGGGGCCAGTTTGGCTGCTATGTTAAGAACAGATGGTTCGGGAGCTAGTGTGGAAGCAGGGAGACCAGTTAGGAAGGAATCTAGCTGAGACTTGATAGTACCTTAGAACAGAGGGGTAGCAGCAGCAGTGGTGAAAACTTGTAAGATTCTGAAGGTAGATGCAACAAGATTGGCAGGTGGGTTAGATACAGAGTATGAGAGGAAAAGAGGAGTTTTTACCTAAGCAACTGCAAATATGAAGTTGCCACCAACAAAGATGACAGCTGTGGATAGAGCAGGCCTGGGATGGACGATCAGGAGTTTGGTTTTGGAAGTGTTGAGTTGGAGATGCCATTAGATAGCCACAGAAAGATGCTGAATAGATAGTTGGATATATGAGTCTGGAGTTCAGTGAAGAGGTCTGGCTGGAGTTATGAATTTCGAAGTCATCAGTTATACAGATTGCATTTACAGCCATGAGATGAGATTAAATTGTAGCGTGAATGCCAAAAAGAATAGGGGGTAAAGAAACAAGGACTAAAACCTGGGTGCCTGCAATCATAAGAGGTCAGGGAGATGAGTGGGAACCACACAAAGAGACTGAGGAGAGAAACTCCTGAGATAATGAGAAGAACCAGAATGTAGTGTCTGAGAGCCAAGTCAAGAAAATGAATCATGGTGGAAGAAGTCATCAGTTGTGTCAAATGCTGCTAAATACGTCAAGTCGATGACAACTTGATACCATCTCCATTGCCAACAGTGATGAGCGGTCATAGAGTGGTAGAGGTGAAGACCTGGTTGGAATGGGTTTAAGGAGAAGGGGAGTCTCATCAAACACACTGGCAGCTCTGGCATCTTTCCGCCAGTGAATTGTCTTGGCACCCTTGTTGAAAATCAGTTGACCATAGATGTATAGATTTATTTCTGGACTTGAAATTATATTCCATTGATCTATGTAGTCTAGCCTTACACCAGTACTACTCTGTCTAGATTATTGCGGTATTATTGATTGATTTTTGGATATTAAACCAAGCATGCATTTGTGGAATAAATCCTACTTGCTCAGATTGTATCATTTTTTATATATGTTGCTGGATTCATCTGTTAGTATTTTGGTGAGGATTTTTGCATCTATACTCACAAGGGGCATTGATCTATAGTTTTCTTTTGTTGTGATGTCCTTGCCTGCTTTGGTATCAAGGTAATACTGGCCACTTAGAATGAGTAGGAAGTGTGCCCTCCTTTTTCATTTTCTGGAAGAGATTAGTGAAGAATTGGTATTAATTTTTTTAACTGTTAGAATTCACTAATGAAATCACCCCACACCTGTGGTTCATTATTATGGTTTGTTTAGTGATTTTTTTGCAGTCGTTCTATAGTCTGTTTTCATTGGCATGTTTGGCCACCACAGTCTCCGCTGGGTTAGCTTGTGCTCAAGTACTGATTGAACAGAAATTTCCAAATGCCTTGATCCTATACTTTCAATCCTTGGCTGAGGGGCTTACACAGGACCTTAAAGTGAGACAGAGGTGAGCGAGTAGGGGTGTCTCAGGTCTCTGCTGGATATGTGCATAGCCCTGCACATGCATGTGGCTTTCTAGATGTCCGGGAATATGTTAGGTCTTTTCAAAGCACTCAGTGGGCATATCATTTTGCAGCTTTTCTCTTTAAGTTGTTTGACCAGCCTCTTGTTTTCCCCGGCTAGTATTAGCACCACAGCAGCTGCAATATTAAGTCTTTGCTGCTGATTATTTCTGAAAAACGTCCTAGGGATAGGGTTTTTCCAACAGAGTGAGCTCTAAGTCAGGTGAAATATCAGCAAACCCTGCACATGGGGCTTTTCCAGGGAGCTGTCAGACAGGTCCAGTAGGACAGTTCTCTGGAGATGGGCCTCTAGGAGGCACTCCAAAGCCAGTCATCCCCTTCCCGTGACAGCTAGGCTGCTCGTTTCCATGGCTGCCACTGACCTGGAGAGAGGTGGATGGGAATAGAGCAGCGGTTCTCAACCTGTCGGTCGCGACCCCTTTGGGGGTCGAATGACACTTTCATAGAGGTCGCCTATGACCATCGGAAAACACATATATAATTACATATTGTTTTTGTGATTAATCACTATGCTTTAATTATGTTCAATTTGTAACAATGAAATTGGGGGCCACCACAACATGAGGAACTGTATTAAAGGGTCGCGGCATTAGGAAGGTTGAGAACCACTGGAATAGAGTGAGTTAAAATGCCACATAGCTCTCTGATTTTACTGAGGTGCGGATGTTTTTGTTAAAGAAATACTCTTCAGATTATTGCCACTGTGGGTTAATTTCCAGAGATGAGAAAAAGTTGACTTTGACAATTTTTTCTAGTGTTCTCATTGCTTTTGTGAAGGAGCAGATTTTTAGGGGTTACTCAGCTATTCCAGAAGTCACTCCACCTTGTTTTAAACAACAAGGTTTTCATTTATTTTATTCAAGGTCCAATGTAGTTGGATTTACTAGCTTCTTACCTATTGTCACAAACTGAACACACCCATGCGACTCATACCCAGAATGCTCTTCTTGTTCCTGTCTAGCCGCTAACTATCCCTCTCCCAAGATAACATATTTTTAAAATTAACATCATTTAAATTATTTAGCACATACTGTATGGTGTATGGCTTCTTTCACTCAACATTGTGTTTCTGAGATTGACTTGTGTTGGTGAATGCAATTGTTCATTCTCATTGCGGTAACATTCCATTGTATGAATATACCACAAGTTACCCATTCTACATAGGTGGACATTTAGATGGCTTACAGTTGGGGCTGTCACATTTTGTTCTTGTACATATATTTTTGAGAACATTCCTGTTAGATATATACCTAGAAATGGACTGCCTTGCTCATATGTTATATAAATGTTGAGTGTTCGTGGATACAGCTTTTAAAGTTGACGTGCTACCAGTTTACATCCCACAACAGTGTATAAGAGTTCTATTTACTTAATATCCTTGCCATAGTGGGCATTATCCAGCCTTTTCACTTTAATCATTCTGATGTGTGTGTGGTGCTATCACAGTGATACCACTTTAATTTGCATGTAATGCATTTGGCCAGTTTTCATAGGGTTGTCTGCTTTTCTCTTATGAATTTGTAGGAGTTTTTTACGTATTTTGTACACCAATATATACAGGCTTGCAAATATCACCTCCTACTCTGTAACTTCCCTTTTTCCCCATTTAAATGGTGGTGTTGGATAAAGAAAAGTTGTCAATTTTAATGTGCTTTAATTTATCCAGATTTTTGCTTTGTGCTTAATACTTTTTGGATCCTGTTAAAAAAATCTTTATTGGCCAAAGAAAATTAAAGATGCAACTGATTTAATTTTTCTGCAAAAAAATTTAAAGACCTGTTATTTAGGCAGAACACTTTAGTCTATCTTGAAGAATACTAATGTTTCCCAAAGAGTGTATTTTACAAATGATTGCCCTTTTTAATTCACAAAAACATCCCCAAAACATCAAGCCTTATATAACTCTATCCCAGAAGATCTTTTGTTCTTTCCTATCAAACCCAGCAATTCCGTTGAGTATATTTCTTATCCCATTTGTTTCTAATCACCCTGTCTTCTATTTTCAGAGATAATAGAGCCCATTAGATGTGAAGTCCTCTAACTTTCTGCTCTCTGATTCTATCCCACAAGATATAACCTCATCTTATATTATTTCCCCTCCTGTTTCTGTGGGAGATGTTCTGAAAAGTAGGTCTGTCTTTAGTTAAAAAACAAAACAAAATTTTATTCTCTAAACTAGTGGTTCTCAACCTTGGCTGCACATTAGAATCACCTGGGAATCTTTTTAAAATCTGGATTTCTGGGCCTCATCCTCCGGAAATTCTGTTTCTTTGTTACTAATGTTGTGGCCTCACCCCATAACAAAGAAACAAATTTCCAGAGGATGGGGCCCAGAAATCGGATTTTTAAAAGATTCCCAGGTGATTCTAATGTGCAGCCAAGGTGAGAACCACTGCTAACCCCTATTGGTTATTGCCATCTCTATCCTTCCTTTAAAAAATGTTTCAGTCTGACCAGTGTGGCTCGGTTGAGCGTTGTCCTATGCACCAAGAGGTCGCCAGTTCGATTCCCAGTCAGGGCACATGCCTGGATTGAGGGTTCGATCCCCAGTAGGGGGTGTGCAGGAGGCAGCTGGCCAATGATTCTGTTTCATCAGTGTTTCTCTTCCTCTCCTTTCCTCTCTCTATAAAATCAATAAAGACATTTTTTTAAAAGAAAAACATATCTTAGACATGTGGTAAAATTGCATAGAACTAAATATACCCACACAATGAGTGTGTGTAAAATTGGTGTAATCTAAATAGGGTGGATGGATTGTGTCAAATTCATTTTCCTGGCTGTGATAGTGTACTATAGTTACGAAAGATGCTGCCATTGGGGAAACTGGGTGAAGGGTATACTGGATCACTCTGTATTACTTCTTACAACTCTATGTGAATCATCTCAAAATAAAAAGTTAAAACAAAAGTCTTCCTGTAAAGTATCCATAATAAGAACTACCATTTATTGAATGCTTACTGTGTGCTAGATACACAGCTCTAAGCCCTGGCAGGTGGATATTATCATTAACCTCCGTTTCTAAATGACAAAACGGAGGCACAGAGAGATTAAGTCACTTGCACAGGGCCCCCCAGCTAATTAGTGGCAGAACTTGCATTATGATCCTGGTGGCCTCACTATAAAGAGAGAGCTCTTAACCACTCTGCCATACTCCTCCTCCATCTGTCTTCAGATCCTGCCACCTACTCACACTGCAACCCACCTCTCTGTACTTTAGCTTCCATCTAGTCACTCCCTTGCAACTGCTTTTGCCCGGATTACCAAGTCTGTTGTTAACTAATGGATTCTTTTTGGTCCTCACCATTCTTTCTGCAGCCTTTTCTGTTGCTCATACATTCCAGTATTTACTGAGCACCTGCAATGTGTCAGACTCTTGTTTTACAGCAGCAAACAAAACAGGCAGAACTGCTGTAACTGACAAATGCATGTGTCTTTACTGTTACGATTAGGGATCAGAACTTCAGTCAGTGCTGGCTTATTTGTGGATGGCCACCTTATTGGCCCATGCTGTTGTTTTTCTGTGGCTAAAACAGATCATATTATTATTTTGTGGTTTCACAACATAACTCAAAACAGACTATATTTAAATACCATTTTCACTTTTCTCCAGATACAAATCTAATCCTTTCCAAGCAGTCGTCTTGAATATAAGTAAATGAAAAGAACCACATCCTGAAGAGTACTACCCTTCTTATATAATTAGCAATAATAAATTGGGAAAATTAATTCTCTGACTTTTTAACCTGCATTTTTATGTCTAAGAATAATTTGGGTTACTTTTCTGCCCCCTTAGTTGGAAACGCCAGGAAGATCTCTGCAGAATATGATCGTCTCATTCCATCTGTCCAAATAAAAAGCTACTCCACGGGAAATGCTTGACTTCATGGAGACCTGATGCTAGCTTTTTGCGTATCGCCAAAACTGAGCACATGAGCCCGATTGAAGGAGAGGGGTCATCTTGTCCCTTTCCACACGCCCGTTGTTATTTTCTGTGTTGTCATTTCTTCCCCCAATTCAGTCAAGAAGAAACAGAAACCCTCTCCAACTTCTTCATGCCAAAAACCAGCTCTTGTTGTATTACTTCTAATGGGAATGTGTTCTGCTTGGTGATTAAAAGCAACCAGAATCCTCTTGCTTCCTCCAGCGTCACTGTTTCTGCCTGCTCGCTGTTTGTTTACGGCAGCAGTTAGCAATTTGCAGGGACAGTGCTGTCAAAGTCGCTGCCTCCGTGAAGCCGGAATGGCTCTTGGAAGAAAGATGACAGATTCGGCCCAGCAACTTGCAGAACTTGAAAAGCGATTCCTTGTCAAATACGTGAAAAACAACTCTTCCCTCTCCATGACTTGAGGGGAAAAATGAGAAACTAGCTTACGCCAGATGGTGATTCCTTGCTAGTAAAATAGGCCTGGGCTGATTCAGCCCCATTCCTTCATGTTCCTTTTGCAAAACCCACAAAGAACACATTTGGGGCCACTTTTCAGAGTTGGCAACAGTCTCTGCTTTTGAAGGAAATCATATGGACACAAATAAAGCCACAATGGATGAAGGGCTCAGAATCCCCGGGGTCCAGAAACAAGATGCATGGGCCTGCAATTCCAGGTCATCAGTTAGAACCTGGCCTGGGCCCAGGAATCATCCCAATTGTAACCAGGTTTGGTTACTTGATTAAATTTGGTTGCAACAACAAAAAAATTGGGAAAATGTTATATTTTCTTATTGACTAGATCGCTTTTTTTTTTAATCCTCACCTAAGGACATGCTTTCATTGATTTTTATATAGCGAGGGAGAGAGAAAAGCATTGATGTGAGAAACGTTGACTGGTTGCCCCCTGTACACACCCCAACCAGAGATCAAACCTGCAACCTTTATGTGCGTGGAAGGACACTCCTACCAACTGAGCCACCTCACCAGGGCTAGCCCTCTTCTTTTACAAAAAGAAAAAAAAAAAAAGAGGAAGAGGAGGGACACATAAAAACTATAGTTTGGAATGATAAAGTGATTCCGAAATTTCAAATTATTCTAGGTCTAAAGGATCAATCTTTAAGTCCAGTACCTGTCTCTACCATTTACATGTAAGGTATCATAGCTGCTTTCATATGTTTATTTTATTTTTTAAAAATATGTTTTTATTAATTTTAGAGAGAGGAAGGGAGAGAGAAAGAGAGACAGAGAAACATCCATCAGCTGCCTCCTGCATGCCCCCTACTGGGGATCGAGCCCACAACCTGTGCATGTGCCCTGATAGGGAATGGAACTGGTGACCTTTTGGTGCATGGGATGATGCTCAACCCACTGAGACACACCAGCCAGGATGCTTTCATATATTTAGAATTTATTTCTACTGGACTTGAACCTGTGTGTGTGTGTGTGTGTCTCTTAATAACCTTGGCGTTTTAAAGATGGAACAGATGTCTCAGGACTTAATGAAATCCCCTCAAAACAGTCTTTCTAGGGATGTTGTAAAGAGGATTTAAACACTATACTAGCAATCATATTGTTTGGTTTTGAAGATTTCTCCTTCACCTAAAATTCTGTGCAAGTCCCCTTTACCCGTCCTTTTTTAAAATTACCTTGATTTGGGGTATTTTCAGCCATTTAAGGTGATACCCGCTGTTTGTTTAGTTTTGTCATGTATGTAAGAAAGTACTGACCACCTTTGTTAATGTTCTATTTTATCTCTTTAGGTGGCTGAACACACACAATTAAGTTGGATCCTTACCTGCATGGTCAGACTACCCCGATTACAGCATTTACACCAGTGGAAGGTAAATGCCAATAATCTGATTAACAAACGGAAAGGAGTTCAAGGTCCCAATGACCGCCTTCCTGGTCTGCTACTCACTACTGACTAGAAAAGCTATGTTTAAGCTCTGTGCCTCAGGGTATTAAATGGAAATGAAAGGGTTCCCTAAGATTCCTTCCAACTTAAAAACTGGATCAAAATATCCAATGTACTTGATTTGATCTGTGTATGGCTGAATGAGAGGGCCCTTTGGATAGACTTGGTAATGACCTTGAAGCTACCACATTGTACTTAACAATCAAAATTTCTGGATTACGGGATTCTGAAGTTATCCCGTCGGCACTGGAATTACCTGGCAGTGAGGCAAGAATGTTTCTATTGTGGGGGGAAGAGACAGCCTATTTTATTTAACATTTAAACAAGTTGTGTCCAGGCAGCAGTTCAAACCCACAGATAAACTAAGGCTGTACTTTTTCTTAGAAGTTCAACTAAGAAAGGTAAATTGGATAATTCAGAGTACTTTACTTCCATTTATTTTTGCAATTGGATAACCCAAGGGCAGATAGCCACTGACTCTGTCAAGGCTAATTCCAGTTTTTTACAGATTCTTCTCAAGATGGTAGTAAAGCTCTATCTCATGTTTAGCTGGTGCCTGCAGAGATAAGCAGACAGAGCTTAAAAGTGACGGTGCTTAGAGAAGATGCTGATAATGCAGCATCATTACCTGACAAGCGTTACCAACAAGATTGTGTAATGCTTGGGTTTTAGGCCAGGCTTTTCCCAATTGATATAAGTCCTCTAGCACTCAGTAGAATGCTGAAATCCTCTTTATAAGAACTGAATACTAATTTCATGGGAAATGTCCCTACTTTACAATAGTGTCTAAGGGCCTCCTGGTAACACATCACTAGTGGAATGCTCAGTTGATATCCTGGAGAAGCCTTCCCACGAGCCTGCAATTCCTGGTTTGTGGGGGAAACATGGATTTCAAGTGCCAGCCTTCACCTAGAGCATGTTACTGCCTTCGGTGGTCATCTCTTCATGAACAAATATTTGTGATGCTCCTGCAAGTCTCCTGCCACGCTAGGTGCTAGAGCCACAGCAGTCAACAAGGCAGGTGGAAACAGCCCCTTTCATGAGGCTTGTAGTTTGTTCGAGAAAAGGCAATTACACAAGTAATCAGAAAGTATGAAAGAGCCCACCAGCGTGGCTCAGTGGTTGAGCGCCAACCTATGAACCAGGAGGTTACGGTTCAATTCCTGGTTCAGGGCACATGCCCTGGTTGCAGACTCAGTCTCCAGTAGGGGGCATGCAGGAAGCAGCTGATCAATGATTCTCATCATTGCTGCTTCTATCTCTCGCTCCCTCTCCCTTCCTCTCTAAAATCAATAATAGATAGATAGGTAAGTAGGTAGGTAGATAGATAGATAGATAGATAGATAGATAGAGAGTGTGAAAGACAGAGAGGAAAGGTTCCAGTGCTGTGGCCGGATCTAAGAGCTCCTACCTTGGTTTTGATTGGCACAGTGAGGGGTGGGACCATAGGGTAAAAAAGGTGGGCTCAGGGCTGCTGAGGTCAGGGTTATTTGGAGGATTAATGAGATAATACAGATGTAAGGCATCTGGGGTTGATAATAGACACGCAATAAAATATTAGTGCTCTCCACATCTTTCCCTTTTCTTTGTAATTTCAAGGTTCAGTATTCTAATATTAAAGGACTATAAATCTAATGCAGTGACAATTTTAAACAACTGAGTTCTTTTCCCATTTGCTCATTTCCAAATTAAACTTTCATTATCTTTACTCAGTGATCATTGCCAACTGGCATTTATCATGGACTTTGTAAGAAGGAGATATACTGAAGTTCAAACTTTCAAATTTCCTTTGAGTGGCCTATATTGCATTAGTTGCTATAAACAAGAAACTCCTGGTAGTAACCAGAACAGTTAAGTTGGTAACTGAATTATGAGTGAGAAGCTTTTGCCTTTCAGACCCCGACTTAAGGAGTGTGTCCGCACATTGGTGGGGGAAGCCTGCGTTGTGGGCTTTGTTGAGCTTGGTCCTTGGGATCATGCTAGTCCATGCATTTAAGTTGTTAAATTTATTCAGAAATAATAGGACCTCTGAGAAGTGGTTATTATTAACTAATCAAATGAGATTTATCTACACACCAAAATACCTATTTATCATTTTACATGTAATGATATGCAATTACCAGTGAACTACACCACAGTATTCCCTGCTAATAAGTAGCCCTGCTCAGAGAACCAAGTTACCCATCAGCACTATTTAACCGCAGGAGGGAGCTGGTATCACTAGGGCTCATACTCAGTGGGTACACACTAGTAATTTATAGCTGGCACCCATTGCTCACCAGTTATTAAATATTTCTGATGTCACCTCTGGTGTTTCCATCAGCTTCCCCATTAAGGAAATAGTCTGGTCTATGTAATTTGTCCTGTTCATTGGAATCACTTTACTCTCACTGCTGTAGCACCTAAAGATCAATACAGGTAATTAGGACTGGGAGATTAAAGTTTCTCTTCATTTTAAATGCCATGATTTCCTTTGTAGTTGTTTCCTTAAATGCGATATTTTAAAATTGATTTTAGAGAGAAAGGGAGAGGGAGATAGAAACATCAATTATGAGAGAGAATCATTGATTGGTAGCCTTCTGCATGCCCCCCTACTGGGGATTGAGCCTGCAACCCAGGCATGTGACCTGACTGGGAATCTAACTGTGACTTCCTGGTTCATAGGTCGACACTCAACCACTGAGCAATACCAGCCAGACTTAAATGTAATTTTAAGGAAACAGTCCAGTTTTCTTAACAGCACAGAGTGAGACTTTTGGGGAGGTTTCCCCGGATAAACAATAGGCATTTGATATTAACTCATGTTAGTTTATAGGCATTTAATTTCATGACATTTTCTGCCCTTGCCTGTGAAATCAGGAATTATCTGATTTGGAACCTTGAAAACTCTTATGCCCTTACTTTAATAAAATGGATGGGAAATAGTGGCAGTGGTGGAGTGGACTCACCTTGTTCCTGCCTAAGCCTGGGGCATGAAGACAAGCCACCAGAAGATGGCTAGAGTTGCTAGAAGGAACTGAGATGTAATGTCATTGCAGGCGCCTTTAGATTGCCCTTTGCTTGCTTTAAAGATTTCTTAGTTTACAGTATAATGAGGTTCATGTCAGATTTCTTTCCCTCCTCTTGTCACCCCCACAGGCAAAGAGTGCCAAGCAGAAGCACGATGGAACCGTGGGCCTGCTCACGTACCCGGTGCTCCAGGCAGCCGATGTCCTGCTATACAAGTAAGGAGCGGAGCTCACCCCGGTCTTACACATACGCATGCGTAAGAGGGTGTTTTATCCTATTCCGGATATATTTGGTTCACAGGGAAAGGGGACATAGAAAGGATCAGACATGTGAATTAGTTTTCATCTATTCTCCAGTAACAGATACTAAATTATGGATGGATGTTCCATAATTTAGTATCCTCCCTAGGAGAACTAGACTCTTTTGCCTGTAAGTGTGGTAATAGCATGGAGATGACAGTATATATGCCTTGTGCAGTTATGATGGAAACAGCCAGAGAGCAGCTGCTTAGCTTTATAGATAAGGAATGTCCAGTATTAGGAATGTCCGAGAAATAGAAGGGAGAGAAGGGCCCTGAGATGTCAACAGACAATCCAGTCACCCTCCTGAAAGCAGTGGGAGCTATTGGTGCATTTTAAGGACAGAATGAAATAACTCCATGCATACTTTTAAAAGAGGAATGATTAAAATGCAGAGAATAAATTGGGGGACAAAAGCAGCTTGGGGGGGAATCTATTAAGAGGTTCTTTTACTAGTCTGTTTGGACCCTGATGGCAACAGTGAAGACAAAGAGAGTAGACAACCTTTCACGAGGTTAGGGGGTACAATGGATAAGACCTCATAATGATTGGATGTGAATGAGAAGGAGGTATCAGGGCTGACCCCAGGTTTCGGACTGTGCTCCCAGATTGATGGTGTTGCCCTTCACTGAGGTTGGAAAACTGCAGGGGGCCCAGCCAGAAGGAGGTACAGCTTCATTCCGTGTTCTCTGGCTTCCTGGAAGCCTTAACTCCCTGGACAGTAAGACCTTGTCTGTCTGCCAGTACCTAGCACCAGGCCCTGCACATCGTAGGTCTTCCATGAGGAATTGCTACATTAGAGAGTCATCACCGCATATCTAACACTACCAGTGATGGCGAATTAATCTTTTATGAAAAGAAAAACAGCACCGAACTCCTGTCCCAGCTGGGCTGGTTAAAGGCAACAGCACGGAAAACTCACAAACAGCCAAAGAAGTAGGAAAAAAAACCACACCAAGAGAACAAATCTCTGCGAGCAGATATATGTAGGCCACGATTATTCATCTAGACACTAATTCTGCCAAAGGGTTGGGGTGGATCCCAAGTACACGTAAACGCAATGAGGGACTCAGCAGAAGAAAAATGGTTTAGTCACCAGAGAAGATCAGACGCATTATTATGTGACAGAAGTTATAACAATCAAAATTATGAAAGACTTTTGTTTTATGTTGTGTCTAAGAAAGCACACTCGGGGTAAGAGGGAAAAAAAAGGACGTGGAGAAAAAGAGAAGGCATTAATATGGATATCGTTAAGGAGGGTATAAATTTTAAAAGAGCAGCACTAAATTATTTGAAGTGAAAGGAAGACTCTGAGGAGAGAAGCTGCAAATGTGAAGAGAATAAGCCCCGTAAGTGTGCAGAATCAAAGACAGGCTGAATTAATGTGAAGTGTAAACTCAATGGAGGAGAAGGAAGGGCCGAGATAAATTACAGGAGGTGAAAGCAGCAGCGGGAGCAGGGGAGGAAAGACTAGAAACAAACAAACCGAAATCAGATGAAGAAGCCAAGTGCGGCCATAGGACCAGGTGAAAAAAATTAAAATTTTTAAAATCTTTTTCTTTTTTTTTTCTTTTTTTCAAAGCAAAATCTCACAGAATGGCAAGAAAAGAGGCGAGGGTCCGGCATGAGGCAAAGACGCACGCAGAGTCATTATGAAAACTAAATGTGTTTTCTGTTTAGTTTGGTTGCTTTGTGAATCTGGAACCATTTTGACATGTGGAAATATTCATTTCGATGTGCTTAAAGTGTATTGATTATGGTAATTGTTTTTTCTGTGTTAGTTGCAGTCCGTTGTGATTTCCTATGGGCTACCGTAATTGCTTCTTAACCTGCCCTGTTGGCTAATTTGGTTTGGGAGAGGCGAGGTGACCTCTGCATGTCAGCCTCACCGTAATTACAAGACAGGAGTAGCGACGTCCAGTCAGAGAAGAGAAATGTGGAAAGGGGGAGGGTGCACTCCTCCCAGAGGAGCATGTGCAGGGTCCTGGGCACTGAGAGGCTCATAAGAAGGAGCATTTTGGTTTTTACCACGCCCTGGGCCAGTGGCTTTTTGCTCCAGGCTGTGTGGACAAGAGCAAGGGACAAAGGCCGAACCATAATTTTGTAAAATTTCCTGAATTCATCGACGGACCTTAGTAGAAGAGAAACTACTTCCAGATCCATTGTCATCGTCCCTGCATTTTGCCTTTCCCATTCATTGTTCTGTCCCTGTTTTCCTGGAATTAAAGGAATTCTCAGAATCCCTATAGCATGCCATGTATACTTTGGAATTACCTAATCAGATATGTAAACGGTCCATTTCAAATATGTTTTGCACCCATACCTGTCAGGATGGCTGCCCAGGTTTGTGCCTGTCTCTGGGATTACATGTTGATATTTTACGTTTATGGGGTGAGGCAGCTATGAATAAGGAAAGTGATCGTGTTTGCAAAAAGTCACCATGTACCTCATACCAAGGTGTCTAATAGTATCGGGATTTCTGTCACTATTTTATCCTGCATTATGTCAGGTATTAATGAGTATATGTTATATCAATAGCTAGTGTTTATTGAGCTCTTACTATCAAGTACTATACTTGGTCATCGCATTTAATGAAACAACTGTATAAGGTAGGCACTATTATGATCACTATTTTACAGAGGAAACAGGTTTAAAAAAGCTAAGAAGGTTGGCTATGACGCGCCTTGTGGCTGGTGGAGTTGTGATTTAAATTCAGAAAGTCTGATTTCCAAGTTCCCGCTTTTATCCTCTCTAGTGATCACGAACTGACTGCATTATACATTTTATCTTGGTAGAGACTATAGTGACTTTGTATAGATTATAGTGGCTTCCTCTTTAGATCATTCATTTTTTGAATGAGTATTTATTAAGCTCCTCATGCATACCAAGCAACTCTATTGGGAATATACTGAAAAGCAAGACAGACAGACTCTCAAAAAGCTTACTTTATAGCTTATTTTTAAAAGCTTATTTTATTTTTAGGATCTCGTAGTGGGAGAGTTAAGCCTCTCACAGGTTAATTTAATATTCTAATATCGTTAAAACATTCTTTCTATATTCATTAGGAAAAATTTAAAAAAATCACTGCTGCTATTTGTTTTTATTACCATATTGGTGCATTTCCTTCAAATCAGTTTCTTAAGCTAACATTTCTTGTTTGCACACTGTGTGCCAGGCACCAGACTGTGAGCTTTGCGCACATTATTTTACTCCTCAAAGCACTCCTTGTGCAGGAACTATTACAAGTCAGTTTTTAAAATGAAAAAAAAACAGGCTGAAGGAGGTTAAATAAGTTGCCCCGGAACACCCGGCTGGAGTGCAGGAATCTGACCGCAGGCTGCCTAACACCAGAGTCCCCACTCCAACCACTGTGGCTCCTTCTTCACGCGGATACGTGTTACATGTATTTTCAAAAAAAAAAAAAAATTGGCATCCTGGCTTTTTTGTCTTATATTTTCCCACATCATTGAAATGTTTTCTAGTGTTTAATTTTTTTTCCTGTGTGTGATTGTTTTCTATCTTTTGTTGCCTGGATTGTGTTTGCTTTGCTTTTATCTACTCCAGTGATTGGAAGGTGTGCTTTCTGTTTCCCGTTCTAGTAGCGGTTGTCTTTGAACTAAACAAAGACCACCCGAATGAGGGCACACAGACACTGTTCATGCAGAGCTGGCCGCGGGAGTCGTCAGCCCCCTCCCTTGTGTTTCTCAGAGGCTCCAAGCAGGAGGGCAGTGGGAACCTTTGTAGGAACGGGAGGCTTCAGGTATGCTTTCTGTTTTGAGGCTGTTGCCACCGGGAAGCTGGAGGCCGGCTAAGGAGAAGCGGGGCATATATGATGGGATTCGTTCGGGGAGCATTTTGACTTTCTCTGGTTGGTCCTGAGTTAGACAAAGAATTGGGAAGTTGGCAGTCATTGCCCAAGTCTCGACCGTTCCAGGCCAGTGGCTGCAGAGCTGGTGATTTGGCTCCTGGTCTGGTTGCTCCAAAGGTTTTGGGTCATGGTTTTTTCGTCATGTATTGTCTGGCCATTGTCCATTTGTATATCGGTTTCTCTCTTTCCAGGAATTACATTTGGGGTCTTGTTTTAATCGTTCCAAGTACAAAATGACATCATGTGGTCAGATGGGTTATTCGTCGCACTGAGATCTTCAGTCTACACTCACACTTCCTTTTGATTCTGTTAACTAACCTGGGATTTTCAACAAAGGTTGTTATAAATGTATTGATTTTAGATTGCATTGTCTGCCTCAAATTGTGACCAAAATTTAGATTCTATGTTTTAATGTTTACAGCCTGTCTTTACACCCCAGCATCTCCGCTTCTGAGTTCTGGATCCTTAGGTTTGACTCAGAATTGTTTCCAGTCCTCTACATGCCTGAGAATTGCCCTCTGGTTAGCTTGCTTCCTTTGTAAAATGGGATTGAGGACAGGAATAATACATTAAGAGTGCTAGCAAAGTGTACAGCATCGAGGGGGTGTTTCCTAGCCACTAGCTACTTTATTATCATCATCATTATTATTATTATAGTTCACAATAAAAGGCAGCTTGGCTAGGTTTTTAATACCTTCTACTCTCAACCCTATAAACATTGTTTCATTGTTGTATTATTAACCTGATTTTTCTCATTTTCCTTTTTATTTTTCTGGCAGTGGAATAGAGGGTTTTTATTTCTTTAACTTTATAATTCAGTTTTTTGGTTTTTTTTCAGTTTTATGTTTGGATTTTTTTTTCTGGGTTGTGTTGCAGTGTGAGTCTCTGGTGTTTTTCCTGAAACTTGTTGAGCCCATTCAATATGCACACTAGTACTCAGTTTTGCTTGCTTCCTTGTTTCTAACCTAGTAAAGTTCCGTCCAGTTTTAACGTTATGGCTTCCGTTCAGATGGTCCTGGTGCCTCCCTTTGGAGGACCCTAATCTTAGACCAGAGGATGGTCCTGCAACCCATCGCGTGTGGGTCCCGTTTCTCCTTTTCCTCCGGCGGAGTTCTTGAGAAGCTTCTCATTCCTCACCCAGGCCGCCGATCACGACTGTCCTTAGATTCTGCTCCTTCCTGCTCCTGGTTCTGTGATTATGTGTTGGCTTTCCTCTATTTCATCATTTCACTTTCTCTCCATTTTGTTGTTTTCTCTCACCGATGTTATCCTCCTTTTGTGGCTTCTTGCGCTTGTCCTAAAACCACCATATCTTTTTGAATCCTATTGAAGTTACCAAGTAGTTTTCTTTAATAAAACAAAACTACCTGTTTCTAGTAAAAGTTCATTTTCAAATGCCTGGTCTTCCTCAGAGTCTCCAGGGTAGAGTTGCCTTTCCCTTGTTCTACATTATTTTTCATAGGCTCTGGATCGGGGTCTTCTACTGGCTTATTTGTTTCATTTTTATGTGCTGGGTTTTTACACTTGATCTTAGCCAAAAGGCTGAGAACAGATGTGTGCTGGGTTTTTTAAATCCATATTGGAATAAGGAAACTGTATTCAAATTGTGTCAGCCAATAGACAAAATCTGCAAAAGGCCCGTGTGTCCTCCTGCTACTTGGACGCTATTTGAACTCTGTGCTCATAATTCAACAGGAAGGCAGAGCAGTGTGCTGCACTTTGGTCCAATGGCTTATGTTGCTCAAGTAGGCTAGCACTGCTGGTCTGAGATAGAGTTCTCTCCTGTTGCCTGCCTTCAGCACTTAACTTTTTATTTTATTCATTTAGCAAATGTTCCCTGAAGGCTGCCCACTCTTAGCTGGGAAACACTCTGTGTCCGGGGTACAGGAGTGGGTAAGACCAGCACACCCCTGCTGCCATGGAGCTCACATGCTCATTCTCAGGAGGAGGCAGTGACTGTGACCAGTGCCTGCTGCCTCCACTGCCTGGACCGTTGTTTTCTGAGAGCTGTCTTCACGGCTGAATATAGAAAGAAAGAGTCAGGCCAATGCCACACAAAAGGCCAGTAGCAATCTAGCTGCCGTGGAGGGATGTCTGTCCTCATCTCCGGCTGGGGTAGGTTTCCAGCAAGGGGGGCATTTGCCCCAACTACATACGACAAGAAACTCAACCAATGGCTCTTTCTAGTTCAGTTCTGTTGATCTTCACCATTAATGAAAGGTCTTCTCAAATTCTGTCCTTAGTTTTAACACTTAATGCTAGTTTTTAGTTATTTAGAGTTCCTCTGTCTTCATGGGTGTTCTCGGTAAAACATTCAGACAGGTATTTTCTACCACAGTGTTGGTATCATTTCAAACCTGGAGCGTTGATTCTTCACTGTTGAGTTTGGGAGTGAATGTGAGCTATTTAATGCCAGTATCTAGTAGGAAGGCAGAGATCCAGCCCTGAGCCTTCAGAGAGCTGGCAGAGCTAGCAGCAGAGCCATAGAGATCAGCAGAGAAGGGGCATGCGGACCCTCGCGTGAAAGTTGATATGCTCTCCAATGATGAGAGAAAACCAGAGGGCCAAGACTGTGTTTTTAGAAATGTCAATATTTGGGGGACAAAAGGAGAAAAATAAGCGAATTCATTGATCTGGGTTGATTCTATTTTATTTTTGCTCTCCTGTGAAAATTTGTATATAAGTAAATATACCCCATCAGGTCTTGATTATCTACTTTGCTAAAAATGCATGATGACCTGGGATTTTTTCCCCTTCACAAACTGTCCCTATGTCTGGAGAGAAGTTGGAATCAGAGTCAGGTAGGGATTGGACCTCTAGTTCTTTAGGAAGTGTGTCTTGAGCACCGTTCTGAAATAGAACACATATGCACCATTTGAGAATCCTGTTCTCCGCCTGGCTACCATTATTTGAAAGCTTGCCAAGTTGCAGGCACTGTGCTAAGCACTTTACATGAATTGTCCCATTTAATCTCCATGACAATAGTGTGGGGTGAGTAACTGTTATTACCCTCAATTTACAGTCAGAAAGTTGCCTATGACAGAAATTCTGTCACTTACCCAGTCACATAAGACAAGAATGGCAGAGTCAAGATTTGGTGCTAGTCTAGTCACTAAGCCTGTTATCCTACATGAGTGCTCTACTGCATCTCGAATGTGCTCACGCATGTATGCGGGTGTGTGTGCACACACACACCCACACACGCACACGGCAACTGCACGAGTATATGAGGAACTATATATGTTAATGTTCAGGGATTTTTTAAAAATACATAGAATGAATTTTATTTGATTTCCATGCAAAAGAAGTGTCAGAGAGTTGCGTTGAAACCTATTGCTTATTCTAATACTCAAAACATATATCAGCTCTTTTCTTTTGGAAATATATTCAGAATTATTTTATCAAACAAATATTAGTTTCATGAATTGACAGCCATACCTTGTCTCTAACCAGAAAGTATGGAACATTCATTCACCAGATTTGTCTCCAGATGACTTTCAGTTATTATAAAAGATAATTTTTTCCCATTCCAATAAAAATTTCCCCCTATATGAATCTTAAAACAAAATGATGTAAGTTCCTTATGGTTCTATAACTATAGTACAGGAACAATCTGTGCACCTATTAAAATTCAAATGAATGAAGACCGTATAGAAACATGGGAAATGCCATTATGTTAACATGAAAGGTGGAATGCATATCATGCCTGCTTTATGTAAAAATACATATAGACACCTACAGGGACTGGAAGGTAATTAGCAAATATAAAAACAATTAGAATTATGAGGGATATTGCGAACTTTTTCAAAATGCTCTCAAGTAGTTTACTATCTTAAAGCTGGTCTTTATGCTAGTCAAACCTCCCTCACTTCCTCATGCTCTGGACAGCTCCGTTAAATGGACCAGTAGCCCGTGGACAGTAATTCGCAAGGAAAATCAAAGGCCTCTGCCAGTTCTTTGAGAATCACTAACTAACCCTGGGCTAGGAGGGTCTCCTCTCTATAACAAAGCACCATAGCTTCCTAGCAGATTTCCTTTGCTGTGGCTCTTTTGAAAGCTGTTATTTTTCCTCTCAAATGTATAATTATTTAAATATTCAAGTTCACTTAAGGCTGCTGCTTTCACAGGGGGCGTATTAAACTTCCTTGATTAAGAAACTACAGCACTTTATTCACTGTATTATCAAATGTAAACTCCCCAGCCAGCATTAAAGTCTTCAAATCACCCATCTTCTCCCCTGGTAATACTTCAGTAAAGCTTTCCCCATCAAGACTTCTCTCAACTGGTTCCTTTTTCCCTTGTTTGACATATTCACCATGATCTAACACTTTACATATGGGATTAAAATAATTATACAGTCCCTGTATTCTGATAAATTTTTTAATAAAATAAAGTCTTACAGGTAAGATCCAGGTCTTTGTTCCTTTCCTCAGGTCCCTTCTTCCCCTCCTTCTCTGGAGGCGGCTACGATCAGGGATTTGTGGAGGAGCTTCCAATGTTTTCTTTTAGACATTTGTATTGATTTCACAGAGGAAGAGAGGGAGGGAGAGGTAGAAACATCAATGATGAGAGAGAATCATTGATCGGCTGCCTCCTGCATGCCCCACACTGGAAATCAAGCCTGAAACTGGGGCATGTGCCCTGACCAGGAATCGAATCCTTAACCTCCTGGTTCCTAGGTCTACACTCAACCACTGAGCCATGCCAGCTGGGCCGAATATATGTTTTAACTTATATATGTATTGGTGCATAGAATTTTCATACGTTCTTTTAAGATCTACATAAATGTCATTGCTCTCTACCTCTTCTGCAACTTGCTTTTTCCATTCAACATTGTTTTTGAGATCCCTCTACATTGTACTGATAGATTTTGATTTTATTCATTTGTTTTAAGTTCCCTGCAGCATATTAATTGTCCTGTGATTGTTGCAATGTACTGGAAAACAAAAGAGCATATATTTCTAAAAGATCTTGAGTCACTCCCTGTGTGGCAGGAGGAAAATTCTCGCCTGCAGAGCCGTCTGCCATGTTTGATTTGAGGCGTGGGGTGGAGTGTCTTTCAAGTGTGAGCACAAGCTCTGAAGTAAGCAGCATCTGGTCCAGGCCAGGGTAATGTGTGCTGACTGGGTGAGGGACCGGAGGGAATTTAAAATATAATTATGCTTAGAGCCTCTGCTATTTAAGATCCCATACCTCCCTCCCAGTGAGATCCTGTCCCACTGGTGTGGTTGACGGCTGTGTTCTTCTGCTGCGGAAAAGAGAGAACTCGAGTAGCCTGACGTCTCTTTGGCGTTTGTCTGGTGCGCAGAGACAGTCGCGGGTCCCGGTATCCCCTCTGTAGTGGGTGAGCGGTTGGTGACCACAGTGGAACAGGCACAGGAAATGCAGCTGCTTGCAGTATCGTTTCCGTATAAGCAGGCGTCCTGCAGAGTTCTTCTGTCTGTCTTCCATTAAAGGTCCACACACGTTCCTGTCGGGGAGGATCAAGTCCAGCACATGGAGCTAGTTCAGGACCTAGTGCGAGGATTTAACAAGAAGTATGGGGAGTTCTTCCCGGTGCCCAAGTCCATTCTAAGTAAGTAACAAACATGTGATGGATAAATTGGGGCTGTTTATAATCCTTTCGTATTTAAAAAAAATTATTTTTCAATTACAATTGACATACAATATTACATTATATTCCAGGTTATACAACATAGTGACTAGATATTTATATAACTTACAAAGTAGCCACCCCGGTAAGTCTAGTAATCAGGGTATGTGTCAAAGAGAAGTCTGTATAATGGACCAAAGCTTAGAACTTTCTTGGAACTAAAATTTAACAACTAAAAATAATAATTTTTATGTATAAAGTATTATATAATTTAACACACACACACACACACACACTCATCCTCACACTCTGCCTCCTTAAATGCACAACTGAGGTGGAATGGACAGTCCACCTACTGAATGCGAGACCTCGGCTGCAACGTGCTGGGCTGTGCTAGTCTGAAATCTTTTTTTTAAAAAAATATATTTTATTGATTTTTTATAGAGAGGAAGGGAGAAGGATAAAGAGTTAGAAACATTGATGAGAGAGAAACATCGATCAGCTGCCTTCTGCACGCCCCCGATTGGGGATGTGCCCGCAACCAAGGTACATGCCCTTGACCGGACTCGAACCTGGGACCCTTCAGTCCGCAGGCCGACACTCTATCCACTGAGCCAAACCGGTTAGGGCTGGAATCTTCTTGAGGAAAGAAGCTGTACACCTCTATCAACATACGTGTAGCTGTGAAAACCTGTGGCAGGGGCAGAAATCACAAAACCTAAGCTCTGTCCATCTTTATTAAATTGACAGCATTTTAAAGGCATATACCATGCACCTAGTATCAATTTCGAAACCTAAGTTGGGTATAAATGTCGAAGTTATTCCCACAGATAAATTCAGGGCACCCCACACACCCAAATCAACCTTCTTTGAGTAATAAATAACATCTTAATGTTTTGGCCTATTGTTATTTTACCGAATTCAACTTTATATGCTTCTGTAATAACCATAAAACAGGCACTTATTACTAACACTAGTCTATGAAGTACAGCTTAACATCTTGATTCTATCAGCATAATAAGCAAACTTCGTGTGTGTGTGTGTGTGTGTGTGTGTGTGTGTGTGTGTGTTCGTATGTACTTATATAATCATGGGTAAAGAATTGGAAGGATTCACACAGATTGTTAAAACTGGTTTGGGGACAGGAAGGGCAGTGGTTATGGGTAGGGGATGATTAGCCAGTAGAGAAACAGAGGGGAAGAGAGAGGGAGAGGAAAGAAATAGACAACACTTTTTTTTAATGGTGTGCACAGCAAAAACAGTGTGATTGATGCAATTTTATTTATATAATACTATTGTACATTTTTATGTGAACATGTGCATCCAAAATGCATAAAGTTATGATCAACAAAATGTTAATATTTGGATGATGTTTATTTTCCTGCTTATGAAATTCTTGAATTTTGCACAGTGAGAATTTAATATTTATATAATCAGATAAAAATAATAGTTATTTGGTATTCTTGGACATTTAAAGATCTAGATTGACACTGACATTTCTGATGATTTTTTTTAACGTCATTGTTTTGTTCTTTGTTTTGTTTTGTTTGGGATGTGTGTGTTGTGTTTTTACCTAAGCATCGATGAAGAAAGTAAAATCTCTCCGTGATCCTTCTGCCAAAATGTCGAAATCAGACCCGGACAGACTGGCCACCGTCAGAATAACAGACAGCCCAGAGGAGATAGTGCAGAAGTTCCGCAAGGCGGTGACGGACTTCACCTCGGAGGTCACCTATGACCCGGCCCACCGCGAGGGTGTCTCCAACCTGGTGGCCATCCACTCCGCCGTGACAGGGCTCCCCGTGGAGGAAGTGATCCGCCAGAGCGCCGGCCTCGACACTGCTCACTACAAGCTGCTGGTGGCAGATGCTGTGATTGAGAAATTCGCTCCAATTAAGAGTGAAATTGAAAAACTGAAGATGGACAAGGACCACTTAGAGAAGGTTTTACAAATGGGGTCAGCAAGAGCCAAGGAATTAGCATATCCTGTGTGCCAGGAGGTGAAGAAGCTGGTGGGGTTTCTATAGGAAGTTTCAACTGATCACAGAAAGGCTCTTCCGTTTTGTGGTCTGTGCACTCCAAGAAAGGCAGCTTTCCTCCTGGACAAGCAGAAAATTGTAGTTTGGGGGCTATTTAATTTGGTGTACTTGGTATTGGCTTCATTTGATGAAGAATGTTTTGTGGCCTGCAAATAGAGCAGGATTCTAAATCCCATCAGCAAAATGCTGTGGCCAGGAAAGAAAAAAGCAAAGAAGGCATAGCTTTCTGAGCCCTCAGTATTTGAGGCACACACTCGCCAGCCTGGTTTACATACACAGATGTGACTGAGGCGACTGGTAATTTGGCAAAAGGGGGTATCATCTGTGTCTTTCTCAAGTGCTATCATAGGCGGTCACTTTATCTGTCCCAACCCTTTTACAGTGATAGGGAGAGGTCTCAGACTTACAATCCTTGGGATGCCATTGGGACCAACTTGTATTCGAATCTCATAAAAATAAGTTGATTAATAGAGTTCATTTGTCACTGAGATGGTGCCTGATTTAAAGCATTTAAGCTGCTTGTTTCCCAAGAGATTATACTAATTGTTTTGGCAAGTTTTTGTGTGTGTGTGTTTGTTTTTAATTCAGAGATGCATATAATCTTTTTAAAAGACTGTGTTATTTCAACTTGATATATTTATTGTTCAAGAACCCAGACCCTAGATGATGTTCCTAGTAGGTACTTCCAACCCCCTGTGAAATACCATTTTACATAGAGGGAAGGGAGACACAGAGGACACAGTTGGCTCAAACAGTATCTCTCAGGAAGTGAGAGGCAAATCCAAGACGGAAACTTTGCCCCTTACATGAGCCTCCAACCTTTTGAAGGTGGGTCCTGGAAATATAAGACCTGAACTACGAGGCTGTTTCTATCAGTAACTCAACTAATGCCGGCTTTAAATCTGGTTTCTACCAGCCTTGGTCACATTTGCTCCCCTGTCCTCTACCTCGTCTCTCTAAGTTATTCCTTAGAGAGTCACTCAGAAACCTGCACTCCCATTTCCCACCCCTGAAAATGGGAAGGGTAATCCTGACTTGCCAGGGTCTGTTAGCAAGATTGATTTTGTAACAGAAATTGCTTATCATTTTTTGCCAGTGAGTATAATGATCGTCATTTATACACAAAAGACTAGTATGTTGGGCAAAAACTTCTTACTCATGTTTCTTAAGAGGGGAATGTAAAAAGGTCCTTGTATTAACAGATATAAATCACAAAACACCGCATCCCAGAATCCAAAGTAAAAGACCCCTTTTTGGATCCTTTCTTGGAATGGGGTATCAATGGTCCTAGAGGAGTCTCGTCGGGCATATTTCTTCCAAAGCTGTTTTATTTTTCCTTTCAGATGAGCCCTATTATGAATACTGGAAAAAAGACATTAAAGGTGGATCTATCAAACCAATGGTCTATTTGCTTGTCTCTCTGTGTTTCTTTACCCCCTGCAACACCTTTTGTCCACAGAACTACAGGCACCACGGAAGGCATCTCAGAGGAGAGAAACCAGACGACTTGGGATGACTTCCGAGGAGCAAAACCCTGCACAGGTGAGGTCGGCTTGTGAGCATCCTGCTGTTGTTACTCTTTGAAAGTGACCAAGGGCTCAAGTCCAAAGTCAGCCTGTAATGACTGAGACATGCCCAATAATGTTGGGAAATGGGCTAGAGATTCCTAATAAAGTGTGGGGTTTGTTGGTTGGTTTGATGCACACCATGCAGATGTTGATCATGAAACAGATACCACTGAGCTCTCACTACATGTCAGCCATTACACTAAACATCTTATAACTGTTTTCCCGAGTTACAGAGTGAATATGATAAAAAAAAAAGGGGGGGGAGGGGGGTGGAGACACAAAATAGTAAAGAGTCAAAACAATAATTATGTTTTTATGACTGGTTATTGATTTTCTTCTCTGTACTTAAACTCCTTTTTCCGAGGTCCCCCGAGCAGCAGCATGAGTCCCATCTGGGGACTCATTCAGAATGCACATTCTCTGGCCCTCACTTACTGAATCAAAACTTTGGGGATGCACATAGCAACCTCTGTTTTAGCAGCCTTCTGGGTGATTCTGATGCGTGCAAAACTTTGCAAACCACTGTATTCTCTTATTTATGTGTATTCTCTCGTTTCCTCCTAACCCAATAAAGCGATACTGATATATTACACATTGAAACCCAGGCACGGGCAGTTGAGTAGGTTGCTTAAGACAGTTCAGCCTCTGAGAGGTAGAATCAGGTCATCCAATCCAGAGCCCACTGGGCCACAGCAGCTCCTGCGCTGTGTCTTCTGGTGTGTTTGGTGTAGTGTGCGCTAAGGTGCCCTGTCCAATACAGTATGTGCCCATTTAAATTTAAATTATGACTAAATAAATAATTCACATCCGCAGCAACAACTTCAAGGGCCCGGTATCCTCCGTGGCTGATGGCTAGTGACTTGGGTAGTGCAGTTTCATCCTCACCTGGGAACTTACTAGATATGCAAATACACACACACAGAGACACACACACACCCCGCCAGACTTATTGCATGGCAATTTCTGGGGGTGGCTCAGCAATTCGTTCGCCTTTCAGCTAATCAGATGCACATTAGTGTTTGAGAACCACTGTGCTGGGGGATAAAAAGAGAATAAAAGCCAGCCTCTCTCAAGGAGTTTAGAATAAAGGGAGAGAAGAAAATCAAAAACCAGTCATAAAAACATAATTATTGTCTTGACTTTCTGCTATTTCCTGTCTGTCTCCTCCCCGCCCCCCATTTCTTTTTATCATAGTCACTCAATGTAGCTTTGACTGTTTATTTATATATGATTATTATTTATAGACAGTTTAAAATTTTAGGTCATTTGGGCCTGTGAAAATCCTAAAAGGGGAAATGACTGAACTTACATTTGTAAATGGAGTAAACAGGGATTTGATCATCAATATCAGAGTTAACAAGGATCTCCTGAAGCCAAGAGGGATGAATAAGAAGAGGGAGTTCTTTTACACCGTGGGTAGTAAAATTATAGTACTTATTACCCTGTAAAGGGTTATATGACCTAGAAATAAAAACAGCTGAGCATGGGTTGATTAAATTTATGAGTGAGACAGTCACAAAACTGCAGTAAGCACAAGTTAGGAATGTTCAAATTATGTCTGAAAGTGTCTGATGTTGAAATCATAGGAACTTCTACCTTTTCTGTCACTGCCCTCATTCTCATAATCTTCCGTGTTCAGAGCTCTAGGCTAGACCAGAGGAGACCAGTGTGGCCCCCAACCGTTCCATCTTTCATAACTTTCTAACCTTTCCCTAATTTAACATATTAAGTGTTTGGTAAATTCTAACCATATTTCACCTTCACAGACCTGTGTAAAGCATAAGGACTGTTATCCCCAATTTACTGTGGTGGGCTGGAAAGGAGCCTGCCTGAGAATAGAGACTCATACTTCGTGTGTTTTGTTAAAAACCTGTACACTTTGGATTTAATGGGCAATAAAAGTAGAGAAAATAAGGAGGCAATGGATGCCATTCCTTTTTTAAAAATATATATATTTTATTGATTTTTTACAGAGAGGAAGGGAGAGGGATAGAGAGTTAGAAACATCGATGAGAGAGAAACATCGATCAGCTGCCTCCTGCACACCTCCTACTGGGGATGTGCCTGCAACCAAGGTACATGCCATTGACCGGGATCGAACCTGGAACCTTTCAGTCTGCAGGCCGACGCTCTAACCACTGAGCCAAACCGGTTACGGCGGATGCCATTCTTTAAAGAATTTGTTGTGATTTCTGATTAAAGTCAGCGTGCCATTAATCTTATTAACAAGAGACAACCCAGATCAAAGTCATTTCGTATGTCTGCTGCTATTTGCTGCTAGATACGATTTTAGCTCTGGCTTATATGTTGTGTTGTTTTCTTAAATCTTGCAATATCTTTAAACTGCCTTCCAGTTTGGTAAAATACAACCACATTATTTCCTTCCTGCCCTTTATCCCTTTAAGGAGACTTCATCCATCTTCTATCCCAAAATACTGTCAGTCAGGATTTCTATTCCAAATAATTTGAAGTCAAAAGCATTCAACAGTCTGGAGGCAAGTGAGCTTTTTATTGCGTTTTTATTGAGAGTAAATTGAACTGTGTGGGCAGGCGAGAGAGGGGCTCCTCTGTGAGGCCCAGCATGCCCCACCGCTGCACCCCAGCAAGGACTCGTGTTACAAGAATTACATCACTGGGGTCTGCTTATATTGGCTGACCAGGCCCAATAGACCCCTGGGCGCAGCCTGGCAGGTTAACTCCTTCTTGATCTTCATGAACCTTCCACAAGAGAGCTTACGTGGCGCCCAACTATTTTGTTTTTCATAACTTTCTAATCTTTTCCTAATTTAATATATAAAGTGCTTGGTAAATTCTAACCAAAATTCTTCTTTACAAACGTGTATGAAGCATAAGAATTGTTATCCCCATTTCACAGATAAGTTTTCCCTGAGTACTTTGGCACCAGCTAATCTGTTTATTGCACTTGAAGTTTGAACCATATATGTACTTGTTGGGGATTTTATTATTGTTTTTGTTTTATAAATTACTCATTGTCTGGAGCAAAGACTGAGCACAGAGTAGATGCTAAATACATGCTTATTGGTTGAAAATCACCTGAGAAGAGAGAGAGTTGGGGGATTGCAAATTCATATGGCTTCATGAGACAGATAACTTTATAATTTAATGAAATAACAAATATGACTTCAGTGCTTACTATGTGCTGGGTGCTGCTCTAGACACTGGGGATATAGCGGTGAAAAAATAGACAAAAATGCTTGCCCTCTTTGAATTAACATTGTAGTAGAGAGACAGACAATTAAAACAACATGGAAAGTACATGGTTGGTCACCAGGTGATGAAAGCTACATAGAAATGCAAAGAACATGGGGATACAGTGTGTTAGGGACTGAATTGTGCTTCCACCCCCAAAATTCATATGTTGAAGCCTCAACTCTCAATATCTGAGAATATAACTATATTGGTGACCTTGTTCAAAGCAGTTTGGGTAGATGATGGGGTCAAAAGTCTAACTGAATATATTTAAGAGTAAATGGAAGAAGAGAAACTAAAGACAGTGACCTTGACTAGTGTGGCAAGGAGTAATGCTCTAAAGAGAAACAGAGAAATGGGACAGTATGGTAGTGACATAGAGTCACAAGAGGGTTTTGTTTCTTTTTAATTATTTTTTTGGGAAAAATAATTGCATACTTCTGCGCTGATGGGAATGATCCACTCGAGAGGGAAAGTTGAATGATGCAAGAGTGAGAGAGAACAATTACTGATGCATATCTTTGAGGAAATAAGGAAGAATGGGATCCAGTGCACATGTGAAGAGGTTGGAGTTAGATGGGAGACCGCAGAAGACAAAGAAGAATATATGGACACGGGCACAGACGGGTTTTTACATGTGGTAGAATAGCAAGTAAAAGGTCTCTGTTGCTTCTGTTTTCTTAGTGAAATAGGATGAGGGAAGATGTGTTGGAGGTTTGAGGAGTGAGGAGGAGGAGGTGTGAAATAGTCATCTAGGGAAAAGGAGAGGCAACGACCAGGGACATGCAGTGGAACAGCCAGGCAGCATTTAAGGGCTCTCTTGAGGCTACAAAACATGAATTTACGAGAGCAGCCAACCAGTTGATTGTTTTGCTCCAGCCACATTCCACTGTGTGGGTGTAGGCAGAGCGTAAGCAGAGTTGGATTAGCCTAGAGCTGGATTTTGCTAAGCGATTACAACAAAAGGGCAAAGGGGCAAAGGAACTAAGTGCGTATGACAATGAGCCACCGCCTCCCAATGGGGCAAGGAGGAATGAGGATGTGAGGGGCATGGAGACAGGGAACTGATGGTAAAATCAATTGACTGAAGGTCCCAGTGGTGTCAAAAAAATGAGGGAGTGAGATGAAAACACAGATGTTGGTCTGAGTTTGTATTCAAGATACAGGCATGCAACTTTTGGTATTGACAAAATTGGAGGTATGGCTTGAGGAATGGCTGTTGAAATAGGTGGAATATATGATCTCTAGGAGAGAAGGTCAAAAAGACTAGGGTATTCTAAAGGCCATTGACTTCAATGTGCAACCACTTTGCCCAGAGTAGCAATGGAGACAGAGTAAACTAGGAAGAAAATTTTCAAAAAAATGAAGGGGGGGGGGCGGTGTCTTGCTGGTGTGGCTCAATTGATTGAGCTTCGTCCCATGTGCCAGGAGGTCCTGGTTCAATTCCTGGCCAGGGCACATGCCCAGGTTGCAGGATCAATCTCCGGTCGGGTGCGTGCGGGAGGCAGCTAACCAATTTTTTTCTCTGACACTAATGTTTCTCTCCCTCATATTTTTAATTTTTTAAAAATGATGATGGAGCATCTATGGGTTAAGAAGTAACAGTCTATATAATGACAATCACAGATTTCTGAATACCCCCAACATAATCCTCCAAAGAGACTCCATGCTCACTACCCAGCCCAGACCTGGATGTGCTGGAGATACGAGGCTTCTCATGTTCCAGCCTATATACAATACTGGCAGCTGGAGGTGGAGGAAGTGTTGCCTTTGCTCCTCATTGTTACTTCTAGATCATTATCCCTCTCCCTAAAAACTCATCAGCCTCCAGACTCTCAATCAAAATATATAATTGATTTCAGAGAGAAGAAGAGAGAGGGAGAGGGAGAGAGAAACTTCGATGTGAGAGGGTAATATCAATGGGCTGCCTCCTGAATGGACCCTACGGGGGATAGAGCCTACAAACCGGGCATGTGCACGGATCAGAATCAAACTGGCGACCTGTAGGTGCATGGACATCACTCAACCAACTGAGCCACATCAGCCAGGGCACGCCATCATCATTTATGCCTTCAGCACATTTTGAAAGTCCACTTGCTCCGCCTTACTAGTATTATTCCTTGTCTAAAGCATTTGTTTTTGTTTTGTTAGAGGGTTTGGAAATGTGAGGGGCCTGGCAGCTAATTTAGCCCAATTCCTCTGAGACCTTTGTTGAATGTTTCCTTCCCACGTTCTGCATGGATCAGGGTTCAGGAATGGAAGCAGAACCGCACACAAATGAAAAAGAAGGGATAACTAGAAATATTGGGGGACCAGGTGGGCAAGTCCAAATCAAGGGGAAGGACTTCCACCCGTGCTCAGGCCTCACCAAGCTTTTATTGATCTGGGATGCACCCATAGCATAGCCCTTAGGCAGGCGACCCCTGGCAACAGGCAGACTAGCCCATCAGGAAGGATTTACATAATAATAAATGGGGGAGTAGTTTCAGCTACCACTGTCTGGACAAACAGAGGTGGGGCCTAGCTCCGACCTCTGCTAGGGCTTCAAAGGCACCCAGCCTTGGGGGGCGGGGCGGGGGTTCTCTGTCTATGCTTATCCGATAGTGAAGATAATAAACTGTTTCCCACAGACCTTCATAGAACATCTTAAAAACTTGCAGTAGGGATGCTGTCCTCAAAATGTTCTCTCTCTCAAATAAGGGACCAGAATATCTGGGGCTCCCAGGGGGGTGCACCTCCTGGAGGAGTCTGCCCTGACTTCCTGGTGTTGCTTTGTTCCAGAGGTCTGGAGCCACTGGATGATGTTGGGACAGTTGCTTGGGGTCACCACGTTGCTTGCTGTCACAGGGAGACCACTGAAGTGACACACTTTCTCCAGGCAGAGCTGCTGCTCTGCACCTGACATGCCAGCTTACAATGAGCCCTTTAGCATGGGGGGCAGCTTTGGTTCCCTAGTAGCGGACAAGGAAGAAAAGAGTATGGGAGTAAGTGAGGATGCGGTCTTTTATGTGGCTGCTAAGCTATCCCTGAAGTCATTTCCAAATGCGGCATTCCAAAAATGTTTTCAGCAATCATTTGAATAAGATAGAGAACCCCAGGGTAACATCTTTGAAGGACAACTCAATTCAAATAAACTCTGGTATTTAAAAAATACATAGCAACCCATTACTTTCTAGTCAGCTTCCAATCCCTGAATCCTTGAACAAAAATTTTAAAAACTGATCAAAGGAAAGAGCCTGCCTTGGTGACAGTTGCTACTCACCATCATGAGATAACATGCAGGATGTGCGGCTGAGATGGAAAGTACTTCTGATTTGGTGGATTTAGGATCAAAACCAACATTGCCTTCTAATTCAGCCAACATTTAATTCAAATATTTGAGGCTTTTGTACATGCTAACGCAGAAGCATAATGAGGAATCAAAGGATGAGCTAGTCACTGTTAGGAAGGCAAGCATTTTAAACGTTTGTGAACGGTGCTTTACATCTAAATAATGAGATGGCTCCAGAAAGCAGAAAGTCTATCTGGAAAGCACAAGGAAGGGAGGAGCAACTTGATCTTGAGTGCCTATGTTTGCCTTGGGGAAATTTTAAACAAAAAGTACAAAAAGAGGTAGAAAGCTTCTTGTAAGTGGGTTTTATGTCTTTTTTATTACACAGTCTATCTAACACAGGCAAAGAGACCTACGTGATGCCTTAGTTTGTATGGGAAAATCCAATTAGTGTTCCTTTTTTGAAAAACATTATCTCCTGTGAGGCGATTAAGGGTGGCTCTTTCTCAGTTCCCTTTGGCCAAATAGTAACATACATTTATAGGACAGGCTTTCATGGATGTGCTTGGAATGGGCCAAACTGACTAGCACCCAAGTGGGTGGAGATTCTGTAATGATCTCATTAGTACCCACACAAACCCACTGAGCTAACCAGTCATCATAGCTTACAACAGAGCAGCTAAAAAAAGCTATGGGTCAGGGAGTGGGGTGGGAGGTAACAAGGAAGTCATCCTCAGCTGAATGCATCCCCCTCTCTATACTTTCCTAGCCTGAAGTGGTGAGGCAGAAAGACAAGGATGTTGGTTCTGGAAGTTGGGCAGGAGGAGATATGACCCTATGGAAGAAGGAATCTGAACAGAGATTTCCCTGCCCCTGGACCGCTACTGTCCTTTCACTGGGAGACCCAGCACTGCCCAAAGTGGTGCCTGCACGTGAAATTTTTCTTCAGTTTCCAGGTCAAGTCTCCCCCTTCACCATACTCTAAGATGAGGGATCGGTGTACCCAGCAATATGCAAGACATTGTGTATAACGAAAATAATAACATTGAGTGTCTGATCTATCCTATCTAATAAAAGAGAAACATGGTAATTAGCGTATGTCCGCTACCCTTCCCATTGGCTAATCAGGGCGATATGCAAATTAACTGCCAGCCAAGATGGCGGCCGGCAGCCAGGCAGCTGGAAGCTAACATGAGGCTTGCTTGCTTCAGTGACGGAGGACTCCAACGTTCCCCGCCTGCCTTGCCGGCCTCTGAGCTTGCAGTTTGAAACATTGTTACAAATATAGAAGCTAAACAAAACCCCAGAAACCTGCTTTTACCCAGCCGGGATCTCAGAGCTGTAGTTGATAGTGTTTCGATTATAGAACCCAAACAAACCAGATACCTGCTTTCAGCAGCAGAGGCCTCAGAACTGGAGCCAGAGCTAAAGCTGGCCCAGAATAAAAAAGAAAAAAAGGAGCAGTTGGGAGCTTCAGTCACCCGCCAGCCTGAAAACAGTCCTTAGCGCCTCACCCAGTCTGGCCAGGCACCCCAGGGGGACCCCCACCCTGAAGGGTGTGTGACCAGCTGCAAACAGCCATCATCCCCTCACACAGGCTGGCCAGGCACCCCAGTGGGGACCCCCCCCCTGATCCAGGACACCCTTCAGGGCAAACCAGCTGGCCCCCACCGATGCACCAGGCCTCTATCCTATATAGTAAAAGGGTAATATGCCTCCCAGCACTGGGATCAGTGGAGCCGCGAGGCCTCCCAGCACCAGGATCAGCGGACCCAAGAGGCCTCCCCGCACCGGGATCAGCGTGACAGGGGGCAGCACCCAAACCCCCTGATCGCCCTGCAGCTCTGTGTCTGACAGGGGGCGGGGCCACAACCTCCCTATCTACCCTGCTCTGTTCATGACAGGGGAAGGCACCCCAATCCCCTGATCAGCCCTGCTCTGTGCCTGATAGGGGGGAGCTCCCCAACCCGATTGCCCTGCGGCTCTGTGTGTGACAGGGTGCGGCACCCCAACCCCCTGATCGGCCCTGCTCTGTGGGTGATAGAGGGTGGTGCCCCAACTCCCCTATCAGCCCTACTCTGTGCATGACAGGGGGTGGCGCACCAACCCCCTGATCGGCCCTGCTCTGTGGGTGATAGAGGGCAGCGCCCCAACCCCCTGATCCGCCCTGCTCTGTGCATGACAGGGGGTGGTGCCCCAACTCCCCAAACGGCCCTGCTCTGAGCCTGACCAGGGGCTGCACCTAGGGATTGGGCCTGCCCTCTGCCACCTGGGAGCAGGCCTAAGCCAGCAGGTCGTTATCTCCCGAGGGGTCCCAGACTGCGAGAGGACACAGGCTGGGCTGAGGGACCCCCCCTCCCCCCGTGTGCACAAATTTTTGTGCCCCGGGCCTCTAGTATATATATAATAGCCTAAGCGACCGGTGGACCGGTGGACCAGCCGACTGGCCGATAGCTATGATGTGCAATGACCACCAAGGGACAGACACTCTGACCAGTAGCTATGACGTACACTGACCACCAGGGGGCAGATGTTCAATACAGGAGCTGCTGAGCTGCGGTGACTTGGCAGCTGCGGTTCTCAGGTATATTATTGATTTTTTTACAGAGAGGAAGGGAGAGGAATAGAGAGTTAGAAACATCAATGAGAGAGAAACATCACAAGGTACATGCCCTTGACTGGAATCAGTCCGCAGGCCAATGCTCTATCCACTGAGCCAAACCGGTTAGGGCAAAACTTAAGCCCTTTTAAAACATGGTCAGTCCCTCACAATCTAGCAAAAATAGTCTTGCTTTGGAGGACACATTCACTCAGAAATGGATCATGGAGGGCTTTTTTAACTAAATGAAGTTAAGTATCCAATCCTTTTCGTATTCCTTTGCTTTATTCTTCTCAAACAATCTGTCCATTCATTCTACAAATATTTATCTAGGGCTGTCTGTTACGAGTAAGGCACTGTGTTCGGCACGGGGAAAAACTTGGTAAACATAACACATCAAAAAGTATTAATACTGATCAATAATACCCCATGCAAAAAAAACATGATTCATCTTGAAGCATTCTAAAGAAATGATTTATTCCAGTTTGGTCATTATCTTCCTTTTTCCTTCCTGATGTGCCCTTTCCTTTTCCATCCTACTATAAAGTACTGACAATATTTTGGTGGCGTGAGGCACGAAAAAAAACAAGTGTGTGTTGTAAAATAAATGGCACGGGCACTCTCTTCTGCCCCTGGAAATACGAGGACTCTGCTTGCTCTGGGGGTTCCTGTTCCTTAGGAAGCCCTCAGCTGGTCTTTAGCAGCAATGATGACATAAAGGAAAATTACATTCTGATGCAGAATTCAGCCCCTTCATCTTTCTCCTGTCTCTACAGCATGAGCCAGGGGCCCATAGAGGATCTAATATCAAAAGGAAGAGGGTAATACCACTACATGAAGAAAAAAAATAATTACCAAATTTCCTGAATAGTAAACAGCTTAGAAAAAAAGAAGAAGCTGAACCCTTTGATAGCTTGGCCCTCGGTCTGCCCGTGAATGCCTTCAGGATGATATCACCAGACTGACTCCAGCAGCCCGCGCGCACTATTGTTTCAGAGGAGGAAACACGAATCGGGCTGGGGGTGGGGGGTGGGTGGGGAGGAAGAACAGGGGATGGCTGGGAGCAGGTCTGCACCTTGGGGAGAGGAGAGTTTGATTTTGAAAGGGCAGTTATTACACGTCAATGGCAGTGCGGCTAGGAAGACAAATTGAACCATTTCTCAGCGTCTGTGGGAAGGAGGTTTCTCGGGGCCATTACTCCTTTTCGCGAGAGATTAATGTAAACGTTTGGATTCAATAACTTCTACCACAGATGACACTGGCTCAAAAGGGAGAGAGAGAAAGCGACGGGAAGTTGCCCACAAATGTTATTGCCGAAAACCATCACCTGGGGGCAGTCTTGTGACTGTTAAGTGTCCTATGCCTCATTCTGGTCCGGATTTTACTACTTTTTTCCCCCCTGGACGTGCTCAGTTTCTTTATCCGAGGTTAAGGTGTGAGAAAAAGCGCCAAGGGGGAAGGCGGCTTAGGAACCGACCCGTACACCTCCTGTCAGCCGGGAGGGGAAGCCGCGAGGCTGTGCAGGATTGTGAAGAGTCACCAAAGTCCTTTGGGTCTTTGGAAGGGAAGCCGCGGAAGCTGAGAGGCGGCGGGGTGGGGGCCGCAGACTCGGGGTCCTGAGATACTGTCGACCTCCGCGTGGATGGCGAGGCCGGGATTCTCCGCATTCCGGGAATTTACCGGCCTGGTGACAGCCACTTGAGCTGTTTCCTAAAAATGCAGTCTTTAGCCATAATCGGTTTGGCTCAGTGGATAGAGCGTCAGCCTGCAGACTGAAAGGTCCCAGGTTCGATTCCAGTCAAGGGCATGTACCTGGGTTGCGCGCGCGCTCCTTGGTTCGCTCAAGGGGGTACGAGGGGGTGCGAGGTGGGGTCCAGGCTCACTGGCTGCGCCCCTCGCAGCCAGCCCGCGAGACTGCCCGCACCTTCGTGCTCTTTCCCACCCAAAGGGTAATAATGTCTTAGCAACGGGGACCCCAAGACCTTCCTGTGCTGTCGGGTAAAGCCCGGGAAATAGAAGGTCCCGCGGCCTCCCCGGGCCCGTGGGCGGCAGCGCTGCGTCCGGAAGGGTTGTTC
>NW_006290034.1:11121377-11121909 GCF_000327345.1 Myotis davidii
CGAGAGCAGGCGGAGCGCGCGTGCAGCCCGACGTGCCAGTTGGGGGTGGGGAGGTGGGGGGTGCAAAGCAAACCCAGCGACACCGAGCGCGCCCCAAAGCCAGACCCTAGCTCCGCGAAACAGCCGCGGGGCTTCTCTCAGGCCTCACGAGGGATGACGCCCCAAGGCTTCGCCTCCTTCCCCACGGGCCGCCAAGCAGCAGAAGGGGCGCCCTCACGAACGAGGAGGAGGCTGTTTCCCGCGGGGAAACGTCGGGGGGCGGGGGGACTTGGGGCAAATATCCTTTTGGAGGGCTCGGCCTCGGCTGTCACCACGAACCCGTTGGGAGGCCTCGGGCCCAGGGCCCCGCGCCGGGACGCCCGAGTGAACTGGCCGGTTGGAGCGCAAGGCCAAGTTCCAGGGCATTCGGCGCGCGGGCCCATTTCTCCGTAAGTCGTGTCCTTGGGGCAGGCCCTTGTTGAAAAAGAGGGAGAGGTCGCTCAAAACGGCATTTTTTTTTTCTCTCCAAGAGGACGGAGAAGAGAACAATCCC
>NW_006290034.1:11122508-11127586 GCF_000327345.1 Myotis davidii
CGCGCTGCGGGGCGGGAGCTGGTCTCCCCTGCACAGGTGCAGTGGCCATGACTGCACGCGTTCCCGTCCGAGGCTACGTTTCCCAAGTCTAGACGGGAAAATAAGAACGAAGTTCAGGAAAAGAAAAGCCGTTTGCTTCCCTGCTTCAAGGTGAAAGTGAAAATGTTTTCAGCTCGAGGGAACGGGATGCTTTTCTCCGTTGTGCACGTCACTGGGCACAGCCCAGGTGAAGGGGCCTCGGGGAGGTCGTGTGCCGCTGCGCCGTCCTCTGAACGGAAAGGAAAGGCTCCGGGTTGCAGGGCCTCGGCGTTGGGAGAATCGTACCCGCCTTGGCCGTTGGCCTGGGTGTGCCGGAGCGCGGCCGCCGCAGCCACCAGCACCGCATCTGGCAGAGTCCGCTGGCGTCCACCCCCACCCCTGCTTTTGCCCCCATCCCGACAGCGGCATTATTTTCCACTGCAGCTCTTCTCTCTTTGGGGTCGTTTTACCTTCCTCTCCATCGCTTTGTCACCCCTCCTCCAATTATACCCCCCACTCCAAGGCACTTATCAGACAAAATCCCTATATTGGTACCTCTCTGCTTGGCCTGGATCTTAGAATTCAAAGTCACTGCCCAGGAACATTCCTGTCCATGCAAATGGCTGCTGAGCCCCAGTAGGTCTCAGAGGGTCTGAGCATGGATAGCAGGGAGTATAGATCTGATTTTAACCAACTGTGCCATGAAGCCAGAGGCCACGGGATGATACACATCCAGGCTGGTGTCTGCTGGGCTGGGTCCATACTGATACAGCAGATAAGTTGGTAAGAGCACATGAAAATTGCTTTGAAAAAAGCTGAGTGATGTTTTGAGTCTACTTTTACAGTGTCTTAATACACCCTCCTCCCATTCTACTTTTTTCTTGTAGGTATACTTACACTTGTAAATGAATTTGTATAGTAATGTGTGTAATCTATGCCTATGTGTCTGTGTGACCATGATATTGAAGTGCACACCGGGGAAACAACCCTAAATCAATTTCTCTTCTCTGGCATATGCATTGAAAAGAAATCCGTTGGTTGCAGGGTTTGTGATTCCCAAGCTTCTCAGAAAGCTCCTGGAAGGGGAACAGACTTTAGGAATGGAAAGTATTATTTAAAAGGGTTTTAGCATGCTCTGCTGCTCAGCAGTTCCCTTAAGATAGTAGGACTGGATGTTGTGGCTCAAGGCTGTCCCTCCCCTACTTCTGAGGAAAAGTGTGAACTCCTGCATACTCGTTACCGCCTCTGGCCATGACCCAAAATGTGCATGTATCCTGAAGCCTAAGCCCCATCCTCTGATTGTTCTACGCTGAAAGTCCCACAAACCTGCTATGAAGCCAAATCAGAGTTTGCTGGATGAATCTGTACTCAGGCACACACGTGTTTGTTTGCTTTCTTTTACGAAGGAGAGCTTGGTAAAATGCCCTACATGTGGTGGACATTCAATGATTATTTGTTGAGAGAATGAATGAACTCATGTGTATATTTATTCAGTCCAAGGCAAGTTTTTTTCTCACTAAATAAGCTGGTACATGCATATGTAATATATATGTGACAATAAAACTGTGTGCTCAGAGTGTAGGGGAACTTTTTGTATCTTTCTCTTTTTGACTTCAAGCTCTCCTGCGCAGCCTCCTCCCCATGTCCCTGCCTGAGGTCTCTGCAACCAGTTGGCAAACTTATCTAACCCCTACCAATGCCCGTCAGTCAGCCAGTAAAAGCAGATGCTTCACTTTGGTCCTGTCCTTACTTCCCTCCCAGATCACACTCATGCTTCTATAAAGGTTCTTCAGCTGATTTCACCCTGCACACTCCCACTTTCCTTCACATTCTCTCTAGGTGGTACACTGCTTGGGTTTCATAGACCTCACAGACCTGCAAACAGGCAGGTCGCCCCTGTTAACTGACCCGCATTGGTCAGCATTTTCACTGAGTGGCCACAGTTCTCAGGAAAGCTTGGGGTCTTGGTTTTGGAGAGGACTGCCAGTTCCAGGAAGGCTAGAAGACACTGTTCCCAATCTAGCTGAAGTTTTCTTTTACAAAAACATATTTAATCACAATAGAGTCTGACTTCAGAAATGACAAACCTCCAAGAAGAGAGTCCAGTGCCAGGACCTTGGAGCTCAGTGGGTCTCACTCTTGCCATCCAGTGGGCCCCCAAGTCCTCACCCCTTTGAAGGACTTGGAGGATCCTCTTCTGTGCCCCAGCCAGCCTGCAGCCATCTAGAGGATGCTGACACCCGGTTCCTCCCGCCTCCCCAGACCCTTTCTGAGGGAAGGAGCAGCCCACCTGTCACTAATTCCTGCCCCCTCTGAACAGCCTGCTCAGCAATAAAGCTCCAGGAAAATAAGAACAAGGGACTTTTTCCTTCTCCCTTTCCCTCTGTTCTCCCCTCCTTCATCTCCCATCTCTCCCCATCAAGCTCCCCCTACCATTTGGGAGTCCGTAGGTCCATGAAGAGAGGTGCCTCTATGGCCTTCACTCCCAGGGCAGCTGCTTGCCTCATCAGGAAGGAGGGGCAGGGGCAGGAAAGGTACTTTAAAAGCTCCACTAAAGCCAAAGCTGCCAAAGAAACGGGGCAACCTGGAAAGTTTCAGTCCCCACTCTCCAGACCCCCAACCCTGGAAGGGCCAATATCCCTTCTTTAAATGAGATGAATTGTGATCAGGACTGAGTCAAGTGTGTGTGTGTGTGGGGGGGAGGGGGTGGCGGGAAGCGAACACCGCTGAGGTGGAGGGGAGTCTAACTTGTTTCTAACCTGAACAGCTAGTGTTAAACCGGTTTCCTCCGGGGCAGCTCCACGCTGGATAGGATCCAGGAACAGGCTTGACCCAGAGCACAGTTCTCCTCGTGAGGCCTTGGATTTGGGACAGGACACCCATCGGGGATCCTCTGTTTTCTCACCTGTCTGCCCCACCTACATCAGAGGCGAGGGCCCACAGGGGCTTTGTGATTTGTTAGCGCTTTACAGTTTATAAAGAATGATAGTGGTGACAAGCCAAAGGCTAGTCGAACGCGGGGACCTCCACAGCCTGCTGACTGACGCCTTCTTTAAGTTCTCCGGGGGCTGCTTTCTGAATCACCTTAAAAAAATGAAACCAAGCTTTAACTCAACAGTGTTGAATCAGCTGTTCACTCTACCTAACCTGCCCCCATGTGATCTACAGCCGTGATTGCTAACGATCACCTGGGGACAAATTAAGGAATTGAAAATGCTGAGCTTGAGAAGCTGAATTCCTTACACTATCTGGGGTCGTTAATCACCCAGCAGAAACCAGTCCGGCAAGAAGGAAAAGCAGCTAAAGGGACAGAAAGCTGTGGGTCTGTGTGCGGGTGTTCAGGGGCTCAGGTGGCGGGACTCAAATGCAGATGCTCATATGTGTAGGTTGTGCTCAAATGGGTGCCGCAGATGACGCCTCCCAGGAACCATAAAGCTCCTCTAGGCTGCCCCAAACGCCCTAGTTCAATACATGAGAAATGTCGGCCTGGTAATCAAGAGACCTGTGCAAGGTTAGCTCATGACGCAAGACTCGATCTCCCCCACCCCCCACCCCGGTGAGTCGGGTCCATGCCAACATCCGGTTGCTTTCCAAGAGTAGGCTGCCGGGCATTTACCCAATGTGGTGAGAATAGAAGATTCTCCGTGAGAGAGTTCCCAGGCCTCGAAAATCCCTTCTAAGGCCGGGGTGGGGTGAAAGGCAGCGTAGGGAGGTGCGTGTTCAGCAAAGCCGGGTGCATGAAATTTGCAGGAGAGGAGAGCAAGTATCTGGGGGTGCAGGAGGGTCACTTCTGTGCAGACAAGGAAGGGAAGGCTTCACCACCAACCAACCCTGCAGGGTGGGGATCGCGGCAAATATTAGGAAACCTGGCGCTTGCGGCGGGTAGTCTGGAACCAGGTCTTCCACACCCTCGCTACCGAAGAGCCCGCGGCGGCCTGACTCCCGCCCCGTGCCCACCCAGAACCCAAGATACATAACCAATGGACATAAGACACTGGGGGGGAGGGGAGGCCAGGGGATTGTCAAGGGCGGAGAAAAAAAAAGGACACATATGTAATACCCTTTGTAAACTTTAAGCAATTAAAAAAAATTAAGTTAAAGTTCCAAAAAAAATAAAATTAAAATTAAAAATTAATAAATAAATAAATAAATAAAAAGAAGTCAGGCAGGTGTGTATGCAACTTACATTCTGGTGAAGAGAAACAATAAGCCTACAAAGAAATCAATAAAACGATTTCAAATAAATTTACCCCCTCCAGCCGCCGGGGCCGCGACCTCGTGCCACGGGCGGGAGGAGGGAGAGCGAGGAGGGGGGAATCACCCCTGATGTGTAGGTGGCCCGGGGAAAGGCTCCTCGCTTGGTTGCTCTGGGACCTCGGACCAGGCCAGGCCGTTTCAAGGATCTAGGTTTTCTTATGGAGAAAGGAGAACAATTACACGTTGTCGGGCTCAGGGGGGGTGACAGCTCTCGTCTGGGAGAGCCCCACTGGTGGCTGGGGGGGGGACGGGGACGCGGAATCCGGGGAGGAAACAGCGCCCTCGCTGCCGCGTTAACCCTTCCTGCCCGGGCGAGAAAACCAGAAATGAAAACCATCAGGAAGGGCCACTCGGGGACAACTCAGATCAAGTGCAATGGAAGTGACTTGACGTGAGCACTGGGTCTTTCCAGGAAAAGGAATAGCGCCGCGGGCAGGGAGAAGCCGGCCTTTTCATTATACTCAATAACTATAAGATTTAAACCTTAAGTCTTATGAATTTTGGTAATTCATACCTTTGATTGCACTTTCTTGTTGCAGCAGCATCGCGGCCTTCTGGCTTCAGCCCCCTCCTCGGGCCCGCCCCAAAGCGCGCAGGGAGCCCAGCAGGGACGTGGCGGTCCCTGATGCTCCCGGCTCAGAGGTGGTGGCCGCCAGGCTACGTGACAACCTCCCGGCGAAAGTGATGGGCGGCCGGCCCCTCCCCAGGACTCAGCCCAACCTGGATTCACGTCTTTGGCCGCAAAAACTCTAAGCCTGGCGAGTGAGCGGCGCTCCCCTCGCGGCGGCGGGCGCTGGCGCCCC
>NW_006290034.1:11128042-11128333 GCF_000327345.1 Myotis davidii
GGCAGAGCCGGCGGGCTGTCACACTAAACCAGATCCGTCTCCCGGAGCCTCGCTACCCAATGCCTGGGAAGCCGGAGGCTGACCCGGGTCCCCCGAATCATCGGAATCCTAGCCTAGCCCCCAGTCCTGCGGGCGGAGCGGAAGTGACCTGGCAGCCTGGGCGCAGGGGAGGCTGGCAGGGAGCCTCGGGCAGGCACCTGAGGAAGAGCATAGCGACTTGGTGGCGTCTCCGCGGGTTATTTGGGCATTTGGTGACTTGACGGTCCTGTCCTTTCCGCTCACCACGCCCCC
>NW_006290034.1:11128376-11128928 GCF_000327345.1 Myotis davidii
CAGGAGCCTCAGGCGCTGGCCGAGCGCGGGCGCCTGGAGGGCAGGCCAGGTGGCCCTGCGCGCACACGGAGGCTCTCCCCCACCACGCCCCCCGCGAAGCTGAAGGGAGAGAGAATTTAAAATCCACGGGCTAAAACGCACTCTTGAGAACACTTTGAAGTCGGGTAACTGTGACTGCGCCACTCTCCCCCTCTCCTCCCCCATCTCCCGCTCGGCCAGATGCACCAGAAAGCGGCACTTTGATCTTGCAAAGCAGCAATTTATATTTCTTTAAATTTTTTTTCTGTAAAAAGATGATTGGACCGGGGAGAAAATAATGTAATTCCGCGGACGCGGGGCTGAGGAGACGCTTTCTGGGCCGGACCAAGGGTGGGCCGGGGGCTCCAGGCACATCTGTTCGCCCGGGTTTGCAGCGCATTCCTCTTCGCTAGGGTTTTTCTTCTCCTTCCCTAGCGGACCGTCCTCGTGATTTACCCCCGGCAGGAAGCTGGGCATTACTTGTGCCTGACCTAGAGATGCTGGGAGGTGTGTGTGGGGTGGGGGAGGGGGTAG
>NW_006290034.1:11131364-11133177 GCF_000327345.1 Myotis davidii
TGAATTGGAAGACAGGGGAGGAGGAGCTCAGAGAGAAAAACCACCTCCCGCCTTCAAGTGGAGAACTCGCTACATCCCCCCTCCCGCCCTCCCCCCCTCCAGGAAAGGGGGGAGGGCAGCTGCAGACTTGGTGGGGGAGGGCGATATCCACCCGTTCCCATCAGTCTTTGCAGCCAGGGGACTTACTGAAATAAAACCCACCGGTAACCTTTCCCAGCATTTGGACTAATAACCTCAAATTGGATTAAAATTTGGGAGAATATTAAACTCCTAGAGCGCCAAACTCCAGACTTTCCACCAATTCCTCCCGCCCTCACACCCAGCTGAAAAGCCCTCCCTCCTCTGCCTGGGCGCCCTGGCCCAACTCCCACCCCACCGGGCCTGAGCCCAGTCTCTGATTCCCTGAGGTCCTCAGCCCTTTCTCCTCAGAACTACGCTCTCTTTTCCGCTCTCTAACCGGAATCTTTTCCCTTTCCTCTCCCCAGACCCGGGGGTCCTATCCAACACCTCAGTGCTTGAGCAAGTGGTGCAGGAGACTCGCCCATCCCTGCCCTTCAGTCTGCAGGTCTGCAGGCTGGTCTGTCCAGGCCGTTGGGGTCTCTCTCTGCAGGAGTTGGTTTGTGCTAAGAACCCTTAGGTGAGGGCTGCAAACTCTAGGCGGTGGGCCACTGGGGGCTCTGCCGCGCTCAGAAGACCCATTCCAGGCCTCCTCCCTAAACCTCTGCTCTGACTCACCCCAATCCTACTGTGGGAAGATGGTTCAGAGTGGGGGCCCTGATTTTACACCCCGACCAGGAGTGGGGCTGGGTTTCAGGAATTGAAACAGTCCTAGCCTCTTTTCTTCTATTTTTCTTTCTCTTGGTTTTCTGTTTGTTAATTTTCCCTTTCTGTTCTTTACTTCTTCCTTAACGTTTGTCTTTTTCTTCCTTCCTTCCTTTCCCTCTTATATTTCCCTAGCCCTTCCTTTCTCTGGCCTCGAGAGGGACTCGGTGGTCTCCCCAGCCCTTTCTTCTTCTTTGCCTAACACACCTCTCCCCACAGCCTTCCCCAAAAGACGCTTGCGAGCTCAACTTCCAATTATAACACGTAAGTCAGGAAAAGCAGATGGAAAGACAGCCAGTGATGTCCAGGGCAGGTAGGAGAGAAGACGTGGTCAGCTGGCTGGGTGGAAAAATGCATCTGTGGCACCGAGGGGGAGGGACATGAATGGAGGTTACTAGTGAGAATGTGAGAAAGATCGAGGAGCAGCATGGATCTCAAGCCAGGGGCAACACCCCACTGCAGGTGTTTACTGTGGTGTTTGCGCGGAGCAAGCCTGCCAGTGCGACTGGGTTTGCCATCAGGGGGAGAGAAAAAAATAGCCCGAGAAGAGAGGCTGTCAACATTCCACGGAGACACCAGCATGGCGAGAAGGGAGAGGGAGGCGGGAATGTCTTCTTCCATTTCATCTCTTTCAGGATCTCTCAGCTCCATTAGCCCTGCGGCCCCAACTCCCCAGGCCAACCTTCCTGGGGGTGGAAGGGCTGAGCTAGGCCTGCGACCTGGACGAAGGGAGGAGGCTGCAGCTACTCCTACAGGAAACAGGACCAAACTCAACTTGAGCCTCTCAGAGCCTGAAGGTGGCGTAGGACTTTGGGGCATCACTGCCTAGGGGCACCCTTTAAGAAATGGGGACACGGATGACAAGTGTGTGTCTCCTGTGCAGCCCCACTTCCCGGGCTGGCCTGTGGCTTCGCTAGAAGCTCTTCTTGGATCCTGGGACCTCTACTTTACACCCTCTTCCCACCAAATTAAGCCCAAAGCTGCCCCCGCC
>NW_006290034.1:11133197-11142400 GCF_000327345.1 Myotis davidii
CCCCCCCTCCCCCACGCACATACACACCAAGCCAAGGTTTTTCTTAGATGCTCCAGTTCTCCCTTCCCCAGGACCTGGGTATTTTCCCTCTCTATCCTTCCTTTTGCAACAAATCTGAGTTTGGAATCCTCAGCTGTTCTGAGGAATAAAAGTAAATGACCCAGAGATAGAAATCAGTGCTCTGGTCACAGGACCTGTTTTTCAGTGGCATGTCAAACGGATCCGAGCTGTAGAACTAGGGATTACAACAGAGGAAGGACCTGGGAACCCAGCCCTGTGAATGTGTGTGTGGGCGAAGGAGGCAGGAGGGCAGGAGGGGAACTCAGTGTAAAGACATTGGAGGGCCCTAGGCGGGGCGGGGCAGGCATCAATGGATGCAGGGAGACAGCCCCCAGGCCTGATGGACACACCCTGCCCTCAGGAAGCTCCGGATCTGAGGGCGGAAATGGTCTGCGGGGCACTGACTACCTTCTACGACCCCGAGGGCAAAAACCTCTGGAGGACAGGTGCTGCCAGCTGACCTGGATGGAATCGCTCAGTTGCCAAGCACACGTGTTGTGTGGAGGATTGGCAGCTTGGGGAGGGTGGGGGTGGAGAGAAATCAGGAAATATTCGTGAATAGACTGTTTGGGGGTTGAATCAGTAATGGTTTGGAGCCCCGGAAAAAGCGCGCTTTACAACGAAGCAGCCCAAGCCGTGAGGGAGGGCCTGGCCGCTCCGAGCCGGCTAGAAGCGGGTGTCGCGGAGCCACGAGCCCAACGGAGTTCTGCGCGTTGATCTTAGTTGACGGAGCCCCCGCCAGGGACGACAGTTCCCTCCCCAGAAGCAACCCGTGTGGCTGGTAGCTTTCCCCGTCTTTCCTGCTTAGCACCAGGCCACACCTTGCCCCGAGGAAAGACCATGGAACCACTACAAATACGTCGCACTCACGCTGGGAACGTCTCCTGTGTATGTGCATTTTACATGGAGGCAAACTGTTTTCTCCTGTATTAGACAATTCCATCAGTTCCCTCTCCCCAACTCCAGCCCCTCTGCCAGTCACTTGTAGGCAGAGAGAGTGGGTTTGTGCCTAGAGCGACTGGAGGCATAGGGCTGAAGAATTCTGGCTTTAGAGCTAGATGATCTGCATTAAAGAACTGTGAGACCCATATCAAATTCCATAACCCCGCTGTGCCTCCGTTTTTCTCCTGTGTGAAATGGGGCTGGGAACACTGGTTCTTGGTTCATAGAACTTGAAGTGGGGGGAATGAGTTAGGGCATATAAAGCACTTGGCACAGGGCCTGGCACAGAGTATAGGCTTAATAATATTAGCTCCTCATAAGCGGTGCCAACCATAGAGAGAGGAGATACAGAATGGTCCTTGGTGGCAGGAGGGGAAGGTTGTGAAAAGAAACACTTATCTTTTCTCTCTCTGATCCTCCTGGAAGCAGGGGCCTCTGGATAGAACCGCCTTCTGCTGTCTTTTGAGATGGGTCAAAAGTTCTCATTTCCAGTGAAGGCAGCCAAGGAAAGCAATATTGGGGGCACATGTCCGTGGTACAGTTCCAGCCCACCGTGGTGCGCCTGCCCCACACCTTCCAGGCCCCTGTGCCGCAGACACCGCTGAGAATTAGGGGAATGGGGATTCACGCATTGTTCTGCCGAGGGGACGCCTTCATCTGCCTGGAGTTGTTGACTGTCCTATGAAGTCCTTGGAAAGTATGTGAAGTTAAGTGGATATTTTTCCTGATTAGGGATAGAGAGCTTTCCTCGCCCCTGGCTTTCTGGGGTACTTGGCTGTGGGCCAGAGCACAATGCCTCCTGCAGCTGTTTCAGTTAGACCAGTGTGGGGCTGCTCCCTTCCCCCACCTCTTCCGCAGCAGCGGGGCCCTGGAACTCGGCGATGTGGGCCTCTCCGCAGAAACCCAACATATGTCTTTGTTCTGAAAGACCCCGGTCAAGATATAAAGCTGAGATATATATGTTATATAGTATTATATAATGGCTTTTTAATATATAAAAATCGATTTTGAGGGCTCATTTGTCCATCCATCTGGGCTCCCCCCTTCCCCATTAGTAATCTTCCTACCCTGTTAGTTTTGGTGTCACTGGAAACGCCACACACTTCACCCAAGAGTTCTGGGTTCTTTTTCACCCCCTTTCTTTGATTTGGTTTTGCCTAAGAAGGGTCAGAAAGGTGGCCTGTGAATTATGGATTGAAACTAACCAAAAGCCTCCCACAGCCTAGCTCACCTGCCCCGTGCCAGCTCCCCCCTCCCCAGTCCAAGGGCAAGTGACCAACTACCCTAACCTCCACACACCAAGGATTTATTCCAAAGGCCCTCCTCGGAGCTGCTCGGTGGTTTCCACTCTCCTTGTATAATGGACAATTCGTTTCCACTCGTGGAGAGGGAGCGATTGATCCATAAGGAGGCTGTAAAAATCTACTTATTCTCGTTTGCAGCGGGCCGGCCAGCTGGCATAGTTCTACCAAGGGCATTTTGCTCGTGGGTGGCCGATTTTTATTAGTGACAAGTGAAATCTAAACACTTCTGGAAAAAAAAGTCATCACATCAAGGCCCTATGCCTCAAATCATTTGACTTTAGCGGCTGGTCCTCGTGGCGACCCCAGAGCAGTGCCCTTTCCTCTGCCTAACCCCTACCAGCCCCTCCCCCGAACCTCAGGTACCCCGTTTAGGTGCTAGCTGGCTGTGTTAGACTTTGGGGCCTGGCTCTTCCTTCCCCCTGACCCCCAGAAACTTTAGATAATCCTTTCTCTCAAAACCAAAGAACTCTTAACCTTGTTCACCCAAGCACCTGGGAACCCAGCAGGAAGGGGGAGATGGAGTCACGTTTAGGGGACAAACTTGGAGGACCTGGGACTCCGGGTGTCAAAGGAACTGAAAAGAATGCTCCGCCTAGATCGAGATGTCTGGGTCCTGGGGTTTGGCTTTTTGGCTGGTGGCCTGCTGGCTGGAGGGTGGAAGGGGCTACATATGCTTAAAAACAAAAGGACCCCAACCCCTGCTCGCTGCTCCTGCTTGGTGCCAGTATTTCTCACTGTCCCATCTGCCGGGCTTTGGAGGACAACCCTCAGGCACTGGATGGCTCTCCCAAGGGATGAGGTCTCAAAGCTGGGGGCTTAGCATGCTTCCCGTCTTTTGTCACCTAAAAGACCCTGACCCGACAGGTAGCTCTGTGCCGATGAAGGAGAGGAGGATAGGGGACAGCCACATGGATTAAGTTTCAGGGGGCCCGGGAGAGCCCCACGGAGCTGAGGAGTCGCGGAGATAGGAAGCAGGCTGCGGAATTCATTCGTGTACATTTCTGCAGGCTTTGGGCAGGTTGAGTGTGTGGCCAGGATGCTTCCCCATATGCTTGTGTGCACCCAGGCGTGTGTTGTTTCACTGTGCATGTTTGATTCTAGAAAGGTATGTGTGTGTACACAAGTGTAGCTGTACATGGTGTGTACATGCACGGGTGTGCAGCTGGATGGATATAACCATGGCTTTGTGCAGTCGGCAAAAATACATGCTGAACCCTGTGCTTACAAGCTTACTGTACAAGTACATAGTAGTTACTGATGTACGCACTTTTATTTCAGAAGGTGGGCACTTTGGTGGCTTCAAAAATCCGCTGACTTTGGGTTGAGTTGCCTGGGGCTGCCAAGCAACCCTGAGTTCCTGAGGGTGTGGAATGTTACCTTCCAGCCCAGCCAAACTGGCAAAGGAGAGGGGCGGAGGGCCTTCCTGGAAGCCCCCTCGCCTGGAGCCCAGGGGGACCTTTGCATAGCATCTGGGTGTCCAGGGACAGGCTCCTCCCTTGCACTCAGTGGGCTCAGCGCAGGCTGGAGGTTTCGCTTCCTGCGAAAGCTGGCAGAGCCTGGCTGGCAGGGCTGGAGCTGGCTCCCAGCGGGGCAGGCGGACACAGAAGGCCAAGGTCAGTCTGCCGGGTGGCAAGATTTGCCCAGGGGAGAGCAGCAGGGCCAGGGGGAACAGGATTTCCTTGCCTGCCGGCTGCACAGGCCCCCTTTGTGGAGGGCCCAGCTCCTGCGCAGACCCAAGTCAGCGAACAATAGCGCAATGTTGCTGCCCGCCAGGCCAGGCTCTCCCGGTTACACTGCGGCCCGCCGAAGGCGAGGAAACCGGGTGGCGCTTTTTTATAGTCGCAAATATAAAATTGGGGTTTTCTCCCCTTTCGCTGCCCCCTACTCCAACGCCGATAGAAAGCAGATAAATTTATGAAGGGCGAGCTAAGAGAATAATTACAGAGTGAAGGCCGTTAAATTTTATTTCCAGTCCCAAAGGCAAAACCTGCGATTTTATTGCAAACATCTGGAAGGACCGAGAGGAGGGCACGCTGCTGGTTTAAAATAAAAACAAAAGATTTTATTTCGCAAAAACAAAAAAACATCATTAATGACCCTTTTGCCCCCACGGACTTTTATTTTTGTAAAGTGTGAGGGGGTAGTTGAATAGTCAACGACTCACGGACCGCAGCTCCCCGCAACTGGAGATGCCATCTACAAAAGTGGGCCTGTGCCATCTCCGCATGACTGGCACTGGGCAGATGTTTCCAGAAATCGGCTCCCTCTCGAGTCCACCTAAAGGCTCCAGGACAGTTAAGCCACCCCATAACTGGGTGCCAATTTGGGATAAGAAGTGAAAAGTGGGTCCTTGGCCTCACATTCTGGGAAGATTCAATTGCAACAATAAGATCCCGGGTCTGTCCAGTCTCCCATACGTTATCTTGCCTGCTTTGCTTGCTTATAAAGTATTTAAGGCCCCTTCCCCCTGCCAACAGGGAGACTGAGGCACAAGCCAGTAAGTGACTTACCTAAGGTCACAGTGTAGAGCTGAATGGGACCTGGCTGCTAGGCTCTGCTTGCCTTGGAGTCGCATGGTTCCCTCCCACACCATAGTCCTCTCAGTGTTTTATACCTGCCCAGTCAGGCCGAATTCATTGTAATTCCCAAGCTCCCTGCCCACGTGTTTAAGGGCAGCCTAACATGGTCCGCTGGCCAACTATTTTAAACTTTGTTTTCAATTACTCACTCAAAACTGTGAAATCACAGCGTCTGGTGGCTCACCTTGAGGCATTAGCAGTGGTGGCATTTCGGGGGACGTTTAGTGTGGAGAGGAATACAAAGCAAGGACAGGCATGGGGGGGGGGGGTTGTTTCGGGCTCCAGACTCTTGTCCCTGTGCTGTAGAATTCTGTCGGGGTTTCTTTGAAAACATTTCAAAGTATTGGGTCAGTGCCTGTTTTAGGTGAGCACTGTGCTGTCCTCCCTTTCTTGGTTTTCCTCCTATCAGGCTTGTCCTGGCTATCTATCCGGTGGGGGGCCGGAGTTCATCTTCCCCTCACCCCTCCCAGAACCCCCACTAGATTTTTCAGAATGATTATCCTCTTTGGGGCCCTGCAGGGGGTAGGGTGGGGCATCCTGGTGGGTCCTTGTCAATGAGCTTCAGGCCTGAAATAGACCTGAACTGGATTCACCACCTACAGACTCTACTCAGGGCCCTAAATTGGAGCCTGTGATTGGGAAACTTGAAGATTGCCTTGGGACATAGCCTCGTACATGGGGGGATCCACTCTTATTCCTAAGAGTTAAAGGAGTGAGCAACTTGGATAACCAGAGGAGGATCTGAAAGCCCTTTGATGCCATTTGTGGAAGGAAAATGCATCCATTACTCCTAGATTTTTACATGTAATCCCCCAACCCTCTTTTTCTTCTCCCCAATCACATAAATGTACACACCTGAGTCACAGACATTAAACCATCCTGCTTAATCTTTCTCCAGACTCTTCCCCATCAGCACAGGTCACACGCCCAGGGGTGCATGACCCTGGGAAAAAACTTAGATTGACCCCTATAGTCACAAAAAGAAAATGTCCCTGCCCCTTCCATTTACCTAGAGCAGTGGTTCTCAACCTTCCTAATGCCACAACCCTTTAATACAGTTCCTCATGTTGTGGTGACCCCCAACAATAAAATTATTTTCGTTGCTACCTCATAACTATAATTTTGCTACTGTTATGAATTGTAATGTAAATATCTGATATGCAGGATGTATTTTCATTGTTACAAATTGAACATAATTAAAGCATAGTGATGAATCACAAAAACAATATGTAATTATATATGTGTTTTCCGATGGTCTTAGGCGACCCCTGTGAAAGGGTCGTTGGACCTCCAAAGGGGTCGCGACCCACAGGTTGAGAACCACTGACCTAGAGGAAAACTCCTCTTTTCCTGATTGTTCCGAACCAGCCTGGCTTCATTACCATCTGATTTGTTTTCATGGCCTAACCTACTTTTAAGGACATGAGTGTATATAGAACGGGGTGGGACAACCTATGTAACCTGAAGGATGCAGGGGCTCTTTCTGAACACTCTCTGCTGAGCGAATGGTTTGGGGGTGAGGTGCTACCGCCTGCCCTTGAAGACTTTGCTCACTTCTCTAGGTATGTCCCTGGGACATGTGTCTATGGACACCTACATTGAGCAGGCCTCTGGACCTGTATGGAGGTGTGTGGATAACCCAAAATTCCTCTTTTTGAGAAGCTTTTACAGCCTCAGAGAGAGTGTGTGGCCTACGGTGCACCTACTTCTTAATTCAAATCATGTCTGTGTGAGAAGGCCAAGGCAAGAGGCTGCCAGAGGGAGGAGATGTGAGGTACAGATGACGGGGAGAACACAGGCCAGCCCTATGGCTACCCCACTGGGCCTGGTCCCACTGGGCAGTGGAGACCAGTAGCGCAACCAGAATGTGGAAACCAAAGAGAGGTCGGAGCCTCAGGGGAACATAACTGAGAGCTCTCGGACTGTGCTGTCTCACTGAAGCCCAGGGGTGGTGAATGCTCTGTCACTTGAGGCAGCGGCTCCTGGAAGCAATGCCAGGTGGCAACTGAAGCGGGAGACACTGTGCCTAGCCACCCCAGCTCCTGGGGAGTTTGCTAGGCAGCGTGGCGGGAGACACTGAGGGGCTCAGCACCCAGCTTCTGCATCCCAGGGTTTTTAGAGAGCAAGTCAGAAACGCAGGCTCCTGGAAGGACCCGGAGGCCAAGCCTGGCTGAATCACACTCATCCAGTTGCTTTTCCATTATTCTTTCTGCATTTGCTGCCCTGTTGGTTGATTCTCATCTGGGCTGAGGGGGCTCTGAAAGTGGCCTGTTTTGCTCTCCTGCGAAAAGGCCCCAGTACATTCAGGACACTAGGTTGTTCAGGACACCAGCTCCAGAGCACTTCCAAGTACAATAGCAAGGACTAGAGTTCCCCAGCCCCTCCGCAGTCAGGAGGGGAATGTGGCTTTTCAGAGGACTTACAAGCCCTCCCTTCTCACCCAAGGGTGGGAGGATCAATGGGCACTCCTTCCAGGAGGGCCTATGACACGTCTGGGCCCCTCTGCCCTAGGCCTGCATATTCAGACCCTGCTCAAGGCCTGGCTGTCGGCATGAGTAGTCTGCTGGGCCTGGAGAGCCGTTATTGTCACACCAGGGAGCTGACTCTTTCCTGCCCCTTCTTGGGGGGCATAGAAGTGTTTCCCCCAGGACTTTGGCACGGGAACATCAGGCTGTGGCGAGGCCATCCTCTGGGAAACCCGAGACCCTTTTCCAGGTTTGTAAGATCAACTTCTGGCCCCGGTGAATTTGCTCTGCGCTGGCCTGGGCCCGGGGTTTCCCTGTAGCCCTTGACCAGTAGCACAACCTAGGAAGGGGTGTGGGAAATCAGAATAGCCAGAAGAATTGGACTTTAAGTTCCTTAGAAATCCCTAGGGACCGCACTGCCCTGAAATATTTTTTTTTGGTAAGGGTGGTGGGAGGATCAGGGGGGCGGGGAGAGCCGTGCTCCCGAATGATCGGATTTGAAGGGAATTTTGAAAAAGTTCCTTCTCCGCTGTCCAAGTTCCCGGGCTGCACTCGTCCAGCCCCTCTCCGTGGGTTCTCCAGAACGGAGCGCCTTAAGCGGGCGCAGCCCGGCTCAGCGTCCCCCGCCCAAGGCAAGAGGAGCCTTTGTTGCGTGCGGGCCCAGTCGGGATCCTCTGCAGAGCGCGCGGTAAGCCCAGCGCCCCAGCCGGCCTCCTGCTTTGAGGGGCCTACGTCTCTTTCCAACAGGTAGAGATAGAAGGAGGAAGCGGTCCTTAGATTTTCAACAAGATTCTGGATAGCCAAGGGGGGTTATAATTTGTTTCTTTCGTTTTGCGTTCACCAGCGTCGTTTAGAAATAGTTCAATCGGGAAATAAGAACCTGTGTGTCGAAATCCTTAGGAACCAGCGAATCTGAAAGCATCTAGGCCCTAGATTCTAGGGGCAAGCGCGAGATTATTAGAGTCATTTTCTGGCCTTTTGGTCAGGTTGACATTTTGAGCCCCCAAATTCCAGATCTGTAATGAAAATGATTGCGGACTTGCAGCATCTTTGAAACCTAGCAGATTTGGGAGGAAAAGGTACGCATCGGTGGCTGCCAGGAGTTTGTAACGGCACAAATCTGACCTCGACCTTCAGCTCCCCTTTCCCCCCCATGAGGAAGCCGCGAGACACCGGGAAGCCAGGAGTTAAAGTCAGCCCTGGAGCATCTCAGGGACAGCGGGCGCTGAGCCCTGGCCCGAGCCTCAGTCTCTCCCCTCTGCTCATTGGCCCGCGCTCTCAGGGTTTCTCCTGTTCCCTCCTCGCCATTGGTCGGGGGCTGGCTTTCCCCCCCTACACAGTCTTTCTCTTCCTCCCCCCTCCCTCTCCCTCGCCCCAAGGACAGGAGCGCACAGCCTGCCCCCAGCTCCTCGGGAAGGCAGGAATTTAGAAAAAAAGTTTCCCAGAAGTTTGGATCAGAGGAAGGACGGGAAGACCGAGAGAGGAAGAGGGAGAGGGAGGAGAGAAAGGGAGAGGGAGGAGAGAGAGAGAATAAAAAAAAGATGAAGTCCAGTCTACACAGCCTGTGAGCGCCTGCCCGGGTGGGTGGGAAGCAGGACACGGGCGCTCATGCTGCGAGCGGGCGGCGCAAACGCTGCTCCCTCAGTAGCGGGGGCGAGCGGGGGCCAGGGTGCGGGCGGCTAAGATGAGTGAAAGGAGAAGATCTGCAGTCGCCCTGAGCTCGCGAGCACATGCCTTCTCCGTTGAAGCCTTGATCGGCTCAAATAAAAAACGGAAACTGCGAGACTGGGAGGAGAAGGGGCTGGACCTGTCCATGGAGGCGCTGAGCCCCGCGGGCCCACTCGGAGACGCGG
>NW_006290034.1:11142506-11147825 GCF_000327345.1 Myotis davidii
CGCCCTGTCCTGCTCCAACGCGGCTTTCTGTTTCTTTGCACAAATGCCTTGAGCCTGCCCCAAATTCGCCGGAACCAACTTGGCAGAACTGGCCTAAGCCTTGCATTTCGTCGCCAACGTCAAGCAAGGAGGCCTCCTTGCTCGCATCCCCTTCTCCTCCGGGAGCGGAGCGCAGCGTTCCCGGTGCCCGCAGCTAAGGGGCTTGCAGGGCCCTGGGGTGAGGAGGGGCGCCGATGGCCGGCAACGACGGGAAAGGAGCGGGGCTGAGACTAACTTCTGAGAGCGCGGAGGTCCTGGCCCGACATCCCCTCTTACGGAAATGCCCCGTTTATCCCATTTAGCTTTCAACCTCGGCCCTCGCCCTCCTCATTCCCCCACCAATTTTTCTAGGGCTTAAGTTGTCGAATTTCCCCTCCTCCAGTGACAAGGGAGCATAGTCATATTTCTACTTCGTTGACTTTTACCGAAAGAGGAATGTTAGACCCCTTACCCTGCGCCCTGGGTCACGCTTCAGGGTCCGTATCTCCGTGTATTGGAGGGCATCGGTGCGATTGATTTGTTTCTCGGATCCATACGCACACATCGCGTATAACACAGGGAGGAGGTTGATGTCAGTATTTAACACAATGGGGGGTGGGATGGGGTGGGGGAGACGACTTAACGTTTTGTATTAAGTGCCAAGATTTCAACTGTGCAAAACAGTCGGGGGGGGGAACAGCTGTTGTCAGAGGAATTTTGTGCGCGCACGCACACACGCACACACACACACCCGCTTGCAGCTGGGTTAGCGACTTCAGAAACTTTCCAGCCAGAACTGTTAAAACTATTCTGGAGGTGCTCCTTCTGACCAGCTAACGCTGGGAAGTGAACCTGGGTCAGCGCACAGGCCAGCGCGGGGGCGGGGAGGGGGGGGGAGGAGGAGGCGGTGGCCTGCATCGGGATGGGGGAGGCCTTCGGCCCAGGAACTTGGGGGCTGGAAAACTGGCCGCCCCAAGGAGGGACAGCTGTCGCTTACATTTTCTCTTTCGGCAGTGACAGTTCAATTTCCATGCTCCCGGGGCTAATAATAACGCGATTAGCGGGTGACCTGCAGAGACAGAGTTTTATGAATTCTCCGTGTTCTTGTGGCCCGTTATGGTATTTGGGTTTAGTGTTGGGGAATTATTTTTATTAGTCGATGAAAAGAAAATTAAAAGGAGATTTATTTCATCCGCTCAAGTTTCCCCCTGTATCTGGATGCGGGTGCCTGCCTACGCGGATAACTGAGTGGGCAATCCAGAAAGAAATGCGCCGCTAACGTGCTTCCCATCTCTGGCCAGACTCTCTTTCCTCACATTTATTTGTTGTCAAAATCTCGCTTGGGCCTTCACACAGTTTAGTGCAAGTTCTTTCAGGCCTTATGACAACGGACGGTTTGGGGGGTGGGTTTACTTTACTTTCCCAACGGTGGCAAAGGCACACTTTACTTAACTGCGCGTGGCAGACGCCCTTTCCCCGGGTACTTTTCTCTAGGGAGCAGGCCAGGTCCCCAGGAGCCGGCCTCAAGTCGCATGTTAAAAAAAGACCAACATGCTGGGTCATAATCAGAGACTCAGCAAATGATATTGACATTTATTTTAGCACGAGTTTCCTTCACAAAAGTTTCTTTCTTCCGGTCTTCTCAGCCATAAGCCAGGAGAAAATAGTGAGGGCATGGGCACGGAGATGCCAGTCCAGGGCCATGAACGCAGGGACCTGGTATCCAGAATGCTGTTCCCTCGCTGGAGCTGGATGGGAGTAGGTGGTGAGGACCCCACACCGAACTTTACATAACAGACTTCAGCGGATCCATTCTCACTACCTTTATCATTTTTTTTTTTTAAAAAAGAAAAATATAGGGCCTTTGGCTTAAAACAAAACGAAATATGTCTGTGGGGCAAAGGTCCGGGAGGAGGAAGAAACCGGAAACCAGAGCGCTGGCGGGCTTTCTGCCGAGTGAGCGGGCCTACCGGCGGGGCCTGGGCACATTGCGGGCTGAGGGGACTCCAACTTGGAGATCTCGAAACCCTTAGAAATCTCCAACGTGGACAGTAGCCGAGGTTTTCGCAGCAGCCGGACGGAGGAGAAAGATCTCAGAAAATGGGCGCGGTGGCCTGGAGACTCAGCAGCCAGGGGAGCAGAGGAGGCTGAGCTGTGGGCTCCGGTGCGCTGGGATGGTAGCAGAGGGCAGGGCCAGGGCTTGGGGTCCCCTGCAGGTCTTTTTTTTTTTCTTTCTTTCTTGTCTCTAATTCAGCGTCCTAACAGTCGAACCCACAGGGCCTCATTTAAAAGAGTGTGTTTGGTGGTGGAGGTGAGAGGTGTGGCCCTTGTGATTCCATTGTGCCCACGGCCATGCCTCGGTCCAACCGGGCCTCACAATTCTGTTTTACCTCTTTTCCTAATTAGGACCGAGGGGAAGGGGTTTGGACCTGCTGCGTGGCTCACCCCTCTGCCTTGATGAGAGCCTGGAACAGAAAACAAACAAACAAAAAACTACAAGAAAAACAAAACTGCCACGGGGCTGGGGAAGGATTAAACGCTGGCTCGCATGCACGCGCGCGCGCGCACACATACAGGACAATGACTTAGCGCAATTGTATTTGTCACTCTCTCCATCCCCTCTCTTTGACTGATACCATTCTCTCCTGCCCTCCCTGTCCAAGCCTCAAAAACCCGGGAACCTCCGGCAACCCACGGAGCAGATTTAATGTTTCACTTTTATTCAAAGACGTGGCCTTTGCTTTTTCGCAGCCCGTTTTTCTTTCCGTGTCCGGACAGAGCTGGCTTTAGTTGGCGCCGAGCGCCGGCAGCCTGAGGCGCCTACCTGCGGCAGCGGGGGACCAGCCTGGCTTGCGCACTGTAGGCACTCACACATCAGAGGGCACACAGTATGCATTTCAAAAATTTCCACCGAGCCTGGTGGTCCCGAGAACTCCCTGAGGCCTCAGGGCTTTGGAGAAGGGCCTGCGAGGTGCTTTCAATATTACATCGGGGCCAGCACTCCGCGTCTTTTGGAGAAGCCGCCAGGCCTTGGCCACCGCGATCTGGGGAGGGTCTCAAAACCCATCGTGGAGGAGCGTGACTCTCCAGAGCCTGCTCGCCCTCCCTTACGCCGCCCACCCCCCCAAGGCAACGGAGGAAACTTCTCCAGGAACAGCTGCTGGGCTCCGTGGCCTTGGAAGTATATTCCAGGCACGTGGCGGCGCCAACGGCGCTCTTACCGCAACCCCGCTCCCCTGTCTGAGTTTGGGCCTTTCCCGCCCAAATCCATAGCCAAGTGCGCTGAGGCCCGGTTTCCCGTGGAGCGAAATAATTTAAACCTTCTGCGAGGGCATTTCCCGCTGCAGAGCCCGCAGACTTGAGTCCTGGCGGTCTTAGGAGGTGGCGAAACATGCTGGTGGGCACACAGAACCGCACACGCGGATAGGTCGGCACTTCGCTCATATGCACACACGACAGGCGCCCGCGCTCGCTTTCTCCCACGCACCCGTCTACCCAACCCTAGTGAACCAGACAAGAAAAGCCCTCGCGGGGCCCCAGAGCATTTTATTCTCTGGAATTATCAACTGGCCCCGAGAATTACTGGTAATATGCCAGTTTATGGCTTGTTTGCTCAGAGTAGAGCTCCAATATTTTAATTCTGACACCACCCCCCTACCTACCTCCAACCTCCAACAGGGAAACACTGACCCTTTATTGCCGTTTAAGTAAGGGAGAGAAAGCGATCAGCGAAAAGTCGGAAGCCAGTGGGGAGAATGTGCTTAAGCGGGGAAGTACCAGCCAGGTCCAGCTGGGACCGCAGTGCAAGACTGCGCAGCGGGCGAAATGAGCCGCGCAGGGTCTGCCTGGTGTACAGTCCCCCGATGGTGCGTGTGCCCCCGCACCCACATAGGCCTCAGGGGTGCCCGGCCTGCGCCCCCAACGTGCCAAAGGCTCCTCCTGCTTGATCCAATAAGCGGCCTTTCTCGGTGGCTGTCCCTTTGGTAAGTAACCTTGCGTGAAGGGGAATGGGGGGAGGTTAGGCAAGATCTGAATTCTTAGGTGAGGATGGTGGTGAGAACCTTGTGCCCAGAATTTGGACTGCAATGGAAAGAAGGTGGTGTGTGCTATGGTCTGTACCACCTTAGGTCCCCGTTCCCCCAGCGGTGTTCAGAAATCCGTGTGATGGGCATGAGGTTAACAAGGGAGTGTGTGTGTGTGTGTGTGTGTGGGGGGGGGAAGTCATCTGAGTCTTGGCCAGAGCAGCCCCTGGCCCCCCACTGACACCCACCTGGCCCCTGGGAGACCCGTCCAAGAGCACAAGCCTAATAGGCAACAAATGCTGTCCTAGACAGAGCAGCCCTCAGGCTAGGGACACAGCGATTCTGAATTTGTGACTCCACGGCCCACCCAACACTATTTCTCATTAAACATTTTTTTGGGGGGTTCAGAGTTGGCCACTTTGGGTTTCCTGATTTTATAGAAAAAACTCCCAGAAAGAAAAGTTCACGAGGTGACGCTCATGCAGACGGAAGGGGACTTCAATTTCTTACAGTGGAGTTTGGACTGAAATTATATTGACACGTACCCACTGTTGTTTTCCTGCCCCCCATATCAATTACTTGAAATGGTATCATAAACGTTTTTGATTATAAAATTTGGTTTAAAGCCTCTTTAGTTAGCACACCCCGCACATGAGTGAGTGAAGAATGGTTTGAGATGCCTGACCTGGGAGCCAAAACTAAATGATGGGGACTGCTGGTTCGTATCCCTTACCGATTTGTATAATTTCCTTTGCGTGTGTGGACTAGAGTTTAATGGAAGCAAGTCCCTCATTATTAATCCTTCATATTAGGCCACAAGGAGAGAGGGACAAGTGCGTTTTGGCTCCGAAGACTGAAACATTTTGTTCATCCAAACCTCTCCAAGGGCATTGCTAGCATTATTGAGTGAAATATTCCAGGTCTGTCACAATCATTCTCTCTGTTGCCAAAAATATATTAAGGAGATGAGAACTCTTTTTGAGATCCTGATCATGGACTCTATTAAAGATTTATTTCTCGTACTAGGGAGGAAAATGATTGCAGCACTTCTTAAATCTAAGTTCCTTCTCTAGGTAACTGTAGGGTTGTTGTTTTTTGTTTATTTATTTATTTATTTATTTGTGTGTGTGTGTGTGTGTGTGTGTGTGTGTGTGTAGGAGCAAGGCTGAATTGTGCATATTCCACAGGGATAAAGAGCAGACTGGCATTTCACTTTCTGGAAATACAAACATCCATCCAATGATTATTCTGGGGTGTAGCTGGTTATTGCTTTCTTAGC
>NW_006290034.1:11147868-11163257 GCF_000327345.1 Myotis davidii
GGAGAGAATATTTAAGTGGTTTTTGAGTTTTGACCTTTTGGGGATACTTTTCCACAGAGAAAAGTAGGGAGCTGTTGGAATGTGGACTCTTCCCCACTTCTTTCTCTCTTCCATGTGGTTTATTTTTGTTTTGCTTTTCCTGGTTTCTAGTGAGCTTTGAATTTTATATGTGCATGACTGGGATACTCAGGGGTCTGCACTGGGAAGGGCAATTAGCAAATTTATAAATTAGGGTCTGTTTACACTGCTTTGGGCAAGGATAATCATTAGTTAATTTAAGTGAGGCCCTGGCTCTAAGTGTCAGGGTGGAAAATGAGACTCAGTAGGGAGGACCGGAGGTGAAATGGGAAGAGGTGGGGAATTCAAGCGACTGGTGACGACAAATCAACATTTATTCATTGCCATTAATGGCCTCACTTTAAGGGAGGACATTTTGCTGACTACAGACTGATGAGGAGCTTTTGATACCAGAGTGAAAATAGGTCTTGAAATCATACATACGAGTATAAAGTGTACTGAAGCATCTATACACAAATGTAATTGTTTATGCACAAATTTATGTGGGAATACCAAGTTCTGAATGGGACGTGGATAATATTTCAGAGAAAAGAAACTGCCGTGTGTGTGTGTGTGTGTGTGTGTGTGTGTGTGTGTGTGTGTGTGTAGCCAGTTTAAAATATTGGGAACACATAAAATTTGGAGGCCAAAAATTTTTGTCATTTCTAAACATCCTTTGACAATTCGAGGAAATCCCAAATTTGAAAATTCCAGTTATTGGGAGAAAACAAGACTCATATAGATGCAATTTAAAAGAACAGGGTGAGTGGGAGTTTTCCTACCTTCATTTGGCATTTAATTTTGTGTAGAATGCCATCAGCATTTCGGATGCATTCTGCTGAGCAATTAACTCACTGAGAGAAACTCGGATAATAATAATAATAATGGCTAATAGAAGTAACAAGTAAAACATGATTTGGGGAAAATAATTTTAGAACGTAGGCGACATATGCAAAAATATAGTTGCTGAGGCTCTAATGGGCTGTTTCCAAATTGTCACACACTTTAGCGGATTAAAAAAAACAACCCCCTAATTCTGGATTGCACACGTAATAGCCTAATATAGTCTCCTTTTAAAAACCAACATACTAGAAATAACATTAGAGCTCCCTCGAAGGGATGACTAGAGGTCATTACCATACACCCAGCCTGCCTTGGAGTTTTAGCGCCTAGTTCACCGGGTGAATCGAAATTCTTATTCTATTCAGAACTCCTGCTGCCATTGTATTGCCAAAGCGGGCCGTGGAAAGCATTTAGCCCCCTTTTTTCTTCGTCCCCCACCTAGTTCCCCTCACCTCAACATTCTGTTCCCTTCCCCCAACCTTCTATGCACACACTGAAAACGATTGAAAACACCCATATTTTTCCCCACTCTCAAAGACATTTCACCGAGAAGGAATCCGGATTACGTCGTATCCTGCGAAACCGTGCTGGGGACAGCGGGTAGCTCAGGGGACCTTCACGAGTCAGGGCGACCGGCTGCCCGCGCCCGGGTCTGGCGGCGGGAGTGGTGGCCAGCCTTGGTGCGCACTGGCCCCGCGCTCCTGCCCCGCACAAGGGAATGGTGGGTGCCTTTCTCAGCCCTGGAGAAATGCGGGGACACAGGGGTAATCGGGAAGGCCTCCTTCCCCGCTTCCCCCCAAAAAAGATCAGGGGGAAAACCCTCCAAGCAACCAAACACCAAGCGGAACCCGCGGGTCCTACACCTCGCGCCGGAGGGGAGTTTGAATTTTTTGCTTTCATCAGGCTGAACAAATTTTCGAGGAATCAGATTGACTTCAAACATTAGCAATTAGGAACCAAGAATCCCTCGGCCGAAGAACTTTTAATCCCTAACCATTTCCAAATGGGTAATTCTAGGGTCAGTCAATATCCTAGCCGGCGTTAGAAAGGAAAGGCGCAGAGGTTCCGCGGGTGCTTAGGATCCGGAGAGGCAGAGGTGTCCCCGCCCAGAGACCCGCATCGCCAGCCGAGACAAAGGGACAGCAAACAGTTGCCCTCCATGTTCTTATGGAGATGAAAAACAATGAAATAATTCACTTCTTTAAAAAAAAGGAAGAAAGGAAAAGAAAGAAAGAAAGAAAGAAAGAAAGAAAGAAAGAAAGAAAGAAAGAAAGAAAGAAAGAAAGAAAGGAAGGAAGGAAGGAAGGAAGGAAGGAAGGAAGGAAGGAAGGGAAAAGAAAGAAACCACGAAACCTTGAAAGGAGATTGAGAAATGGCTAGTTCTGGAAGAAGCAGGGGGACTGGCTGAACACTAGCAGAGAGGGAAGTGCAGCCTCGAGGCATCCTTGCTGCAAAAAGTCAGTCAACATCAGAATTGTAACCTAGGGGTTAGGTGACTTGGGTGGCTCAGGGCTTCTAAAAAGTACTTGATTTTCACAGTGGGGAGGGTCAGGCATTTGTGCCAATAAGTGACTGAACACTGCAGAGTTTTCTCTGGGTTTGACAAAACTTCCTTAACTCAGAAGCCTAATAATTGGATTTCTTTCTTTCTTTTTTTTTTTTTGGCAGTGAGCTAGGGAAGGGCTGTATATAGGAGCCATACATCTATGAACAATTTAGAAAAAAGAGGTTTGGTTAGAAAACAAATAGTGTAAGCAAGCTAACAAAGGAATACTGAATTGTAAAATATTTCGGAAACCGCAATTGCTCATGTGCGTGTATCTATGAGACTTCACTGTACTACAAAGCTTTCATATTCTAGATTATATCCATGTATCCTGGTAAGAAGAGGGCTAGTCCTGCTTAAATTAGACTTAGATTGTAGTACTAGCTTAGCCATTGATATTGGAACCAGGGATGTTTGTTTTAAAGGCAGTGTAAATGTTGAAAAAAAAGTTTTAAAGTTGCCGCATAGCCACTGATGGGGCCTCGATGCCTGGTTTGTGAAATGAGGGAGAGAGGCTCAAATGACACCTGAGGCCCCTTCTGCTATAAGAATCCGTGATTCTGTTAATTTCTTAAAAAACTACCATTTTCTTCTAATGCGCCTTGGCCATCACTTGGCTCATCTTTACTTTGTTGCAATGAGGAAAGCTTTGCTGCGGTTGTAGAAAGTAACAGTGCAGCAATACAAAGCCAAAAAAAAAAAAAAAAGGATTTTTACAGCTAGAATTAAGAGCTTTCATAAAGCTCTTGAAAAGTTTTTAGATTAATATCACATGTTCAGAAGTTCTGGATCGGTGATTCCGAGTCCTTTGTGTTTAATGTAACCTGTTGTTGCTTGTGTGAACGCCCAGGACCTTCTTGCCAAAAGAATTCCATGGCATTTGTGAATTTAAAGGAAATGTGCGTTATTTTATGCTCTCACCATTTTTTTGTGCCATTCCCCAAAAAGGCTGGAAAAATTCTGTGGATTTGAAAAGTGGACTGAGAAAAGCAACTTCATCACTAGTAAATTGAATTGGTGGTATTCCCCCCCCCCAAAAAAAAATCAGTTGCCCCTCATTACTATTGGAGCCTAATGGAAAGCCCTCATAACTATTTTCCATGTCTAGTCTGCTAAGCCGAGACCTTGATCTGGCAGAGAGTGAGAATGCTAAAAGGATGACTTAGTAACAGGCAAAACGCTTGTCAACAAGATAGATCAGAAGACAGCTTAGCATTCAAGACCTCTATTCATAGCTGCTGAACTTGAAGGCAGGGTCAGACAGAAACACTGGGCCTAGCACTCACCTAGGAGGATTTCTCATGTTTTTATCTTGTGGGACTTTATTTCCTCACCGACTTCTACAGCTGGGCTTCAAACCCCAGTGACAGCTCCCCACCCTCAGTGGATGCCCCCCGCTTCTCCGCAGCCCGCACCCCTGTGCAGGACCCTGTCGGCATGGAGCTTGTGGAATGACTGGTCGTCCAATCTCTCTACTGCCCTATGAACTGCTGTAGGGCAAGGACCTTGTCTCATGGCTTTTGTATCTCCAGAGCCTAGCACAAGTGGCTGGTCCAGAGCAAACACTTAGTAAATAATGAAAATATAAGGATCATACAACAAAAACAATGATAACTAGTAACATATATTGAACACTATGTGCCAGCCAGTGTACTGTTATATGTATATATCATGCTAATTATATATAGTGTTGTTAGATATACTAATATGTATATATATTCAAAATGTATATCTACACATATAACATATATCCTAAATACTAATATGTAATAATTATATATTTCAAATAATATGTAATTCCATATATTTATATATATATGTTATATACTACATATCATTACTTATATATAATACATAAAATTCCAAGACACTCTAATGAGATAGATACTCTTATCATTTCTGTTTGGCACGATGCATGAAGGAGTGATATAGGATAGTGGTTCAGGCTCAGGTTCTTGGGGTTAGACTGCTTGTGTCCGAGTCTGGGTTCCAACACGTGCTATATGACCTTGAGCAAGTTTCTAAATCTCTCCCAAGCCCAGTTTCTGCATCGGTGAAATTGTACTAGTAAACGTATTCATCAAAACATGGTTGTGAGGATTCAATGAGATAATGTCCATGAAGGAACAAAGGGTTGTGCACCGTGCCTATTATTCCTCCACAGTCGAATCGACACTGATTCCCCACCTCAGTGACTAACCTGGGTAAGAAGCGGTGGCAGATTTCATATCTCGTGGCACCGTCCATTCCTCCAGCCGTTGGCTTTCAAGGAGATGTTGGACTGCGAGTGGGACCACACCTGGTGTAGAGCCTATGGTTGGAAACAGAACACAGAATCTGAGCACACGTGCTCATCAGGTGAAACAGGACGTTGAGAGCGGCTGCTATTCAGGGCTTCACTGAGGCAAAAAGCCAGTACCCCAGGGAGCACCTGAAGGAGGAAGAGAGGGCTCCCAAGTGCGGGGATCAGCCTCTGATATAAGGTAGGAAGAGGGGGTGGGCAGAGGGCGGGGCTGGGGAGCCCCAGCGTTACCAGCTCCCCAACTGGGCTCTAGCAGAAGACAGAAGGGCCTTTCTGAATGCAGGGAAGTAAAATAACACGCCCATGTGTCTCTGTGAAACATGGTATTTCTACCTGAAGCCCAGAAATCCCCAAAAGGTTAGGTTTAGGAAATAAGGAAGATTCATTTGTATAAGGCCGTATGGACCCTAGGGTTGTGGGCAAGATGACCAGTTGTATCAATTAGTGGGGGCTACAGTAAAGGATATGCAGGTGTTGCATGGTTCAGTATTTTGTTGTTGTTTTTTTCCTAAGTGTACGGAAAACCTCTAACTAAGCTGAATGATTAGCTGGGAAGAAGAGGTGGGAAGTCTTTTTAGGGAAACAGCAGAAGCCCCAGCCATCGCGTTAGAATTCACATCTGGCCACACAGTTTTGTAGTTTTCTTCCAGAAAACAGAAGCTTGGATTTGATCATTTACTATTTTAAAAATAATAAAACCAGTTACACCCTAGATTTTGTTTAAATTGATTTCTCCATTTGGCAGTGGCGGGCGAAGGTGCATTCCCAGGGGGAGGGGAACAGAGGAGGGGACTATCGAGGCCTCCCCCATTCAGGGAGCCCAGGGCCCATCATCACCGTGTCCAGCCCCTGCCTGACCATACAGAGGAGCAGGGAGCTGCTCGGCACTGGCTGGAATCCAGGCCTCAGTGTTCAAAACAGCCTCTGCCCCACACTTTATTTTCAGGACAGATGTTTCTGTACCTCCCCAGCATCATCTTATCTCAGTGCCCACAATGCCATCCAAAAGAACTTTCATGGATTGAGGGTGCACGCTGTACCAGGCACAGCACTGATGTTTTAATTCACATTCTCTCATTGCATCCCCCCAGTAGTCCTCAAAGCAAGGTCATTGTTTCCCCATTTTACAGAGGAGGAAATTGAAGCTCAAACAGATTAAATAATTTGCCCACAGACACACAGCTCCAATCCACTTCAAGTGGACTGGCCAGAATTTAAACTCCAGAGTCAATGTCCTTAACCACTAGACTATATTGCCTCCCCCTGCAGATGGCTCTTCAGTGCTCCAGGGAGAACTATGAACTTATGTAGATGGAACTTTATGCTTGCTGTTCATTCTGCCCTCCCAAACAGAAATTTTTAAGTCATAAATGTGAGAGAGCTGGTTACAGTTCCTGGTCTCTATCTTCATTTCCTATTGTTATTTAAATATATAGACTTTTATTGATTTCAGAGAAGAAAGGAGAGGGAGAGAGAGAGAGAAACGTCACTGATGAGAATCATTGATCGGCTGCCTCCTGTGTGCCCCACACTAGGGATTGAGCCAGCAATCCGGGCATGTGCCCTGACAGGGAATGGAACCCTGACCTCCCGGTTGATAGGTTGACGCTCAACCACTGAGCCACTTCGGCCAGCCTCCTATTGTTATTGGTCTCTCCAGTCCTCAGGTGCCTTCTCCCTACCAGCTAGCAGAAGCTTCTGTGACAGTGATATAGGGTTGAGTTTCTAAGCCATGGCTTTGGATTGGCACATGCACAGCCTTCCCAACGTGACTTGCTTTTTCTCCGACTGTAATGCACAGAAATCTCAGTGTCTGAAATGCGGTGGCTACATATTGAATGTGATCTGAAACCCCCTCATCCTAAATCTCCCTGTGCAGTGAAATGCAGTGAGCTCTGTTTTACCCATTGCCTTCTCCATTCACAACGGGATGGAAAGAATCTGATTGGTAATTGATTCAAAATGGAACAGCTTAGAAATGTATCAGTTGCAGTGACGAGCAATTCGTGCATTTCTAAGTATGGTTGAGTTTTTTCAAACTCAGCAATCACAGCTGAAATCCCTTTGCCATGGATTGAATTTACAAAGGAAGAGATTCTGATTTCCACAGTGGCTTCTTTTTAATGCCCAAGGATTAAGAAACCGCCTCGAGGACCCACAGCAAGTACACCCGCTCTCAGAGTTGTGGCTTTAACTTTAACCTCTGAGTGACTGCTCTGAGTCATTTATTTTGTAACAGCTCTATTTAGAGTGGCCTTGTTTGGTATGGGATCAGTTATTTGCAGAAATCTCTCATGCCGTCACACACTGACACCCCTCTGCTCTCCTGACATGGTAAGTGAACGTGAGCCCAGCAGTGAGTTTTAGGGAACTTAACATTGGTTTTCAGGGGTTCTTGGTCCACCTGTTCACTGTTTCTCCATCACTTTTCCTCCCACTCCCACTAAGCATCCTCTCTTAGGAAGTCTGGTGTCTCCAACAGGGATTTGGAGAAAAACTACACCCTCTGCTTTTGGTGGGCGGACTTCATCATTAATGCATTTCTTGGCTGTTGGACTGTAAGGTTTATCATATTCCTGTTCGTTGTGCCCAGTGATAGAAAAATGGCTTTTATAACTAAGGAGAGAAAGATGTAAAATCCATGTCTGTTTTAAATCTTTGCTTTCTCCTATTGCCCACCCCACTCTGTGCAGGCAACGATTGATGGGATTTGATAAGCTCTTGTAGTAACAGAAGCATATGAATCTCCGGGCCCATTTCCTTTCCCAAAGTACCCAGGTGGAGCCAAACTCTTGAAATATAGAGTGTGGCAGAGGATAAGGTGAATGCTGCAATTTTGGGTGATTTACTGGATCTTACCCAGGAGGTCCGTCCTATGAAAAGTATAGATTCTGCAAGATAGGAAACCAGCCAGGCCTGGGCCATTCGTTTTCCCTCCAGTGTTCAGAGCACTAGTTGCATGACCAGCAGTAATCCTGGGAGTGTTGGATCTCATCTGATGCAAGAGCGAGTTACCCAGAGAGGTGACACATCTCTGATATTCTGATGGCCTGGTAGGGACTGCAGGAGGTGCTTCCTGAAGACACAGGACCACTTAACTGCTGTAGGGGTGAGCAAATGGCAAACCAAGCCCAGGAGAGAGAGAGAGAGAGAGAGAGAGAGAGAGAGAGAAGGGGATGCCTGGGGCAGAGGCTCCAGGCATGTTATGAAGGGCTGGGTGTAACGGTTCCCCAGCCTGCGTGGGCGAATTGGTTCCGGATGTTAACATTTTTTGCTTGGGGCTTGAATACATTCTCCTTTTTCTTTGCCTGTTTTCCTGCCCAAACTGTTAGGCCTCCACAGCTGTGTGGCTCATTGCTGGCGAATGTTGAGAATGACAGATCTGGCTTTATTGCTGGGCCAGTTTGGGGGCATGTGTTTAGGTAGACTTTTGAGACGTTTTCACCCACCCACTTCCCTGAACTTTGAGGCTTTTTCTGTCCATTTAGTCGGCTGCGTACCAACTCCCTACTGCACTGGATGGCCTGTGCTAGGGAATGAGTATGACATGTTATAGAAAGCAGATGGTCCTTCATATCCTATAAGCAGAAGAAATGGCTGGTATGGGGAACTAAGACAACAGAGAGCTTGGGGTCCGGGTCAGGGAGGCCCGACCCAAGCACATAGTTCTGGCTGTGACCTCGGGCAAGTGACTTAATTTTGTGCCTCAGTCGTGTACATGTGAAACAAGAGTAACGATACCTGCTGCCAGGCTATGGTGAGAATTAAGTGCAAAATGCGTGGCATGGTGCCAGGCACAGAGAAAGTGCTCAGTATTAGCACCTGTCTACTTTGCTCATAATTAGACTTTTGGTAAAGTGAGAAAACTCAGAAACTCTTCAGTGTTCTTATAAGAAACTGATCAGTGTCGGACACAGGATGGTCCCAAACTACCCTTCTTAGCTTATCCCACTGATGCCCTATTTATAGCACACAGTCTCTGTTTATAATTGACATGTACACTGTATAAGGTGTACAATGTGTTGATTAGGTACACTTATATTTTGCCATATGATTACCACCTCTTATGGTGAGAACATTTAAAATGTAGTCTCTTGGCAACTTTAAGGTATTGTTGACTGTAATCACAACCCTATGGGTCAGACCCCCAGAACTTATTTAGCTTCTAACTGCAAGTTAGTATCCTTGGATCAACATCTCCCATTTCCCCACTCCCAGCCCATGGCAATCACAAGTCTACTCAATTTCTATTTCAGCTCTTTGAGATTCTATATGTAAGTGATAGCACACAGTATTTGTCTTTCTCTGTCTGACTTATTTCTCTTAGCACAATACCTTTGCGGTCCATTCATGTTATCACGAATAATAGGACTTCTTTCTTTCTCATGGCTGAATAATATTCCAGTGTGTGTGTGTGTGTGTGTGTGTATCTATCCATTTATTCATTGATGATCACTTAGGTAGTTCTTATATCTTGGCTATTTTGAATAATATGTAATAAACACGGGAGAGTGGATATCCTTTCAAGATCCTGTTTTCATTTCCTTTGGACACAGGCTGACTTTTTATCATCCTCCATGCAGTGCTCCTGCTCCTTTTCTGTCTGGAGTACTTTCTCCTTTTCCTCCCTTAAGTTCCTTCTGAAGAAATTTTAGCCTATTTTCAAGACCCAATTTAAGCACTTAATGTGTCAGAAATATTCCAAGACGAAAAAAGGGCGATTTGGTATAAATAGTAACTGACAGGATGTACAGATTCAAACACGTGATGACTTCAGAAGAAAACTGCCTATGTCTATGCAGAGCTCACAGATAGTCTGGGTATTGCCACGATGGAAGAAAGTCCTCAGTTGTCACCAACTTTTATTTTCCCTTAGAGCCTGCTAGAGAGAGATCTTCTTTTAAGGGTCTATCTATGGTTTCCTAGCACTAATGGTGCTAGTGTGCTTCTGTGATTTTATAGTCCCAAGGGAGTCTCAGCTGGGTAATCTGCAATACTCAAAGGTGTAGCCAAGATGGCAAAAATACAGGGGTCCTCCAATGGCAACCTTCATCAGAAAGCTCCTCTTGAGATGACGTCTTCCCTAAGTCGCCTGATTAGACTATTTCTGAGCAAGGCTCCTGTCCTGCGCTTAGCTTCATAGCGTTCCCACAGGCTTCATATTACCAGCAGTCCAGTAATGCCATGTTAGTCCTTTCTTTCCATGGCAGGAAACACACCTGTTCTCTTCTAGTTGTCCTATTGGATTGGCATTAACCTCTAGGCTCTTGGACAATGGATGCCTGTAGCCAAGGAGAACGTGGCTTTGGCTGACTCTGTTCTGGGCTCTCTTTGTGCACACGAACACACCCAGACATACTCACACAATGCTTTTGATTGACCTTTTCTACATTTTTAAAGTTGGTCACAGAAAAATGGGCAAAGTCGAATCCTATACCAGTGTAGTACATTGTACCTTTCTTACATTCAACAATGAAAACTTTTTGGAGGGTGCATTTGTTTTATAAGTTGATGAGATAAGGGAGCCCTGGAGAGCCCTGTGTCTTACTCATCTCAGAATCCCTGTTAGCACTCCGTGAACATTTGTTGAACTCAATTGGTATTTGTCAGAAGTTAGCAATGGGTTTTGTAGCCACTACAGCCACTTTACAGATGATTTGGCTTCAAGATGGTCCTGGAGGCCTGGTAGGAGGTGTCTGCCAGTTGCTTCTAGGTGTGATCTTGGATGTGTCAATTGATATCTTCATACTCTCAAGTCTCTATCTCTAATGGAGATAAGACCAGTGGGTTTTAGTAAGAAGGAAAGGATAGCAAATTATACTAGTGACAAGGCATTTTTGTAGCTAGAAACTGCTGAATGTTCTCTGACTGGAGTCTTATTTCAGAGCTCTCTTATGTTGAGGTATTAGCATTTAGAAATATAATGAGTCTGTGGGAATAACTGTACCGCATCTTTCCTTATTTGTTTCAGGTCTTATGTTCATGGCAGCCTCTGTTTTCTGCCCAGCAAGGAAGAAAAAGAACCAGAGTAAAGGCAGTTTGAAAATCCCCAGAGTTAAACAGAAGTGCAAAAATATCTCTAAATGAAAGACAGATTGCCTGAGGTTGCCTAAGAACATAGAATTGGGTTAAGCTGAAGCAGAATGATAGAAATTCTTCTTGCCTTCCCATGAGCAGTGGGAAATATGTGAGTAAACTGATGGGGGTGGGGGTTCCCAGCTCCAGGCTCAGTCCCATAATGGGGGAGAAAGCATGTTGTCAGGAGAAAGCCCTCTGAAACACAGGTAATCTTTGAGCAACATGGAGGGCTGAGGGAGGCAAGACAGCTCCTCTATGGGAATGCATTCACAGCGACAAGTCAGGGATAGATGTACAAAGTGCCAGGTAATTTTTGGTATCCATCAAATTACTGATGAGATCCCTAGTACTGTCCTGGGTCTAGCTCAGATGGCCAAGGAGAAGATGAGCCTCACTTTGCTATCTCCGTGCATTCTTTGTCTTCTGACCTGCCTGCCTCCTGCCCTGTGTGGCTGGAACTTGCTTTGGAGGAAAAGGCTCTCCAAACTCGTTTGTGTGGGCTCTCAGCTACCATGTCCACATTTATACTTTTCAAAAAATCTGGAAGCACCTCAGATTGAATCTGAAGCCTTGGTGTCTTAATCTGATCAAACAGGGAAGCTCCCTGTGGCTGGCTCAGGGCCTGTGTTCATTGCAGACTGCAACCCAACACCCAATCACATGCTTCTCTATAGATGGGAAGTATGAACCACCAGCCCCCAAACAAATTTCCATGCTCAGAACATTTAGGTCTGTCCTTCTTAAGGGGCAGTAGGTAAACAAACCGTCCTGTTTACCTACAAGTGCAAAATATTTTTACCATCACTTCTGATATCTGAGTAGCCTATGTCAACAAATTTGTACTTATTTTTTTTAAAATTTTTTATTACAAAGGGTATTACATATGTGTCCATTTTTCCCCCCACCCTAGACAGTCCCCTAGCCTCCCCCATCCCCCAGTGTCTTATGTCCATTGGTTATGCTTATATGCATGCATACAAGTCCTTTGGTTGATCTCTTACCCCCAGAAACGATGGGCACTTAGGCTGTTTCCAGACCTATGTTCATAGCAGCACAATTCACCATAGCTAAGATTTGTACTTAATTTTAACCAGTGGTAAGACTGTTGACATTTAGGTAGGTGCTGCTATACCTCACTTTTTTTAAAAAAAATATATATTTTATTGATTTCAGAAAGAGAGGGAGAGGGAGAAAGAGATGGAAACACCAATAATGAGATCCCTAGTACTGTTGTGGGTCTGGCTCAGAGAATCATTGATTGGCTGCCTCCTGCATGCTCCCTACTGGGGATTGAGCCTAAAACCCGGGCTTGTGCCCTGACTGGGAATCAAACTGTGACCTCCTGGTTCACAGGTCGATGCTCAACTATGGAGCCATGCCAGCAGGGCTATACCTCACTTTTTGGAGTGTACAGATTTTCACCAAATATGTACATTGACTCTTTGGGTGCTAAACTTACTTTTCACAGTACAAAGAGTACTTGCTGTTTTGGGGTGTTCCAGCATGAAATGCTATGAGAGAAAAAAAATCTGTTGATAAAATGAAGACTAATTCCTATCCCTTTGTCAATGCCAGAGTTTCACATACCAAATTTGCTAAAATAAAGTTATGGTTTCTGTATTTGTGCTGGGACTTGAAAGCAGACTTGTTTTGTACACTTGATGACTTGGATTTCATCTTCTGCATTGCCAAGCTCACCAATTCAATGTAATTCTAATTGAAAACCAAAGTGACCAGTTTCAGGGAATTTCTTAAAGAAAAATTCAAAATACTTTACAAAGGTCAACTTCTAAGACATTGCTTAAGTCATGGCTCGGGAAAGGGCCCTCATTCCATGTGCAGAGTAGACTACTGAATGGAAAGTCCTACAAGGGGAATGTCAGGGGCTGCAAGTATCAGGTAACTGGCAATACAGGGCAATCCTCTACCCTCTCTGCATCCTTGTTTCTCATGGAAACGGACGAGAACACAGTCTTCCAACCAGCTATCTTTCAGAGGCGGTGGAATATAGCCTTGAATGGCAGAGACAGGCTCTGGTTATTACTGTTGTTCTCTTTCAGACAATTAAAAAACATTTCATTATGAAAATTTTTCAACGTGAAACACCATGATCCCTGATGAGCCCCATCATCCACCTTTCAATACCATCTATATTTTTGCTGCACATAGCATCTCTCTCTCTCAGTCTCGGGAGCACTTTAAACAAGACTCGAACTTTACATCATTTCACCACTGAGTACTTAGGGTCGTTTTCTGACCTACATACAATGCCGTCATATATAACATGATTAATACTAATCCTTAGATATCATCGTAGTCAATCATACAAATTCCCTGATTTGTTCAGAGCTGTTACGCCCTCATTGCTACCAACCTTTCTCCTCTGATTTGCTTATTTGTGTTTTTCTTTAAAATTGATTTTTAGAGAGAGGAAGGGAGGGGGGAGAGAGAGAGGGAGGAAGGGAGGGAAGGAGAGGAAGAGGGAAGGAGAGGGAGAGGGAGAGGGAGGGAGAGGGAGGGAGAGAAACATCAACTGGCTGACTACTGCACCCCCCTACTGGGGGATCAAGCTTGCAACCTGGGCCTGTGCCCTAACCAGGAATCAAACCGGCAACTTTTCAGTGCATGGGACGATGCCCAATCAACTAAGCTGCATGGGCCAGGGCAGTTTTTTGTAAAGGATGCCTCACACCAAACAAGAGTCTCTACTAGGTTGACTGCCCAATGTACCTGAACAGTACTTTACCAGGATGGATTCTGGGGTCCCAACTTGGAGACCTGGACAGGGAGGAGGAGATGAAGTCTGTGCTTTAGAAAAGTACTCAGATCATTTTGATGGGCAACCAGGTTTGGAAACCACTATTCTACATTGCTGTTGTTTTTTTTTTTCCCCGTAAGGAGGTCTAGGAGATAAGGAACGAGTTAGTCCATGATTGGGGTATGATACTAGTAAGAGTGCTCTGGAGCTTGTATTTTAAAAATTATTATAATAGTTCTACCAGCACCTAAATAAATGCCACAACTGAGAACATTACTTACTGTAGCAAGGCCAGAAAATTACTTTTTGCTTTAATAGGAATGACTTGTGGCCACTGAAATAACGTGGGGGCAATAAGTAATATCTGATTCCTGGCTCTCTAGGCAAGTGAGGCTCAGGATGTTTCTCTGGTTGTGGCGAATACAACTTGTTATTTTATAGAGGTCACGGAAAATGAAACTCCTCTAGGGTTTTCCCATTCACAACAGAATACCATTCTGTAAGTGAATTAAATTAGAATGAAATTTAATTTTATGCAGGTTAACTCAGGGAGTTTTGCTTAACATTGGTGACTCAGAATGATATTTAGACCTAAATGAAACACCATGTTGAACAAAACACAAGTTTAAAAGTGAAACATTTGGTTAACCTTTTCTTTTGCCTACATGGCTTTAAACCACTGTTTTGTCTATTTTATCTGTACTTGTCCCTTTCTTTCATTTCATGGATGGATGTGATCCACCAAATCGGTGGAGAGCTGTTGTTTGGATGGAATACAGCTTATGTTTGTCTGGCACATGGAGGAATAAAACCCAAGCTTCATGCTGATGACATAATATTTGAAGTTATCTTAATTGAAATATTGCCTAATAATGCTGCCACGTACAGGCCATTTAGTTAACTACCAGTATTCATACCACTGTGAAATTTGAAATGACCACCAATAATGGGGTCATTTTTGGTCCCTTAGATTTGAAATTGTTCAATGAAAAGGTTGACTAAATCAAAACAATACTAAACAAATATATTGACTAATATGCTGTTACAAAAGATTACTAGTAATAACTTGCACATTTCCTTACAAAGAAATGTATAGTTTAGTAAGCATTTGTTATTAGTCTATATACACTGGGATTTGGGGAGTCTGTATTTGAAGGTTGGTACTGATACTATAGGTATCACAGGGTCAACCATATTGTTTTTCTCCTTGGCATTTTGCTTGTACCCCTAATAGAGTACTGTAGGGATGATGTTCATGTGTCCCTTTGTCTAGACCAGACCTGGCATTCTCTGTAGGGCAAGAGTCTGTCTTCTCTATCTCTGTATTTTCATTCCTCACACCAACCCTTGCTTTCAATAAGTGCTCAATAAATGTGTGTGGTAATTAATGACTTAATCCAAGATTGGGTTTGTGTTAGACTCTCAGTATTACTGTTTTGACTGAACCAACTGACTGGACAATTTATTCAAATTGCTGAAAAGTTCACCTGTATAATACTGCTCATATTTTACATTCGTACAGCAGTTTATTTTTTCAAAGCACTGTGTGCCTTAGGATGGAATATCATGTTGAAAATCTCATTCTTCTCTCAAAACCACACAAAATGGAGCCAACAGTCATCTTATTTTAGAAGTGGAAAAACAAATGAAGACAAATGGCCCAAGATCACAGCCAGGTATGAGCACTTGTGGACTTCCCATGTCTCAGTACACCCCACTTCCCTTACCCGGGGCAAATAATGTGGTGGTAGGTTGGAAGATATGCTGGAGGAAGGCAGAATACTGTATTATTTATTTATTTATTT
>NW_006290034.1:11163300-11184107 GCF_000327345.1 Myotis davidii
CGACGCTCAACTACCGAGCCACACCAGCCGGGCCAGAATACTGTTTTAGATTCTGAGGGCCTCTGGCTGTGCAGTGGTTTTCCTTGAGTTCTTGAAGGATCTGGCTGAGGGCTGGGCCAACAGGCAGGTGGCAGGAATGTGGAAGGTTTTCTTTACTCTTTTGGGGGAGCCAGTGGTTCTGGGCCCAGAATGTCTGCTGTGTGTTCCTCCAGCTCTGCCCAGCAGGCCCAGGAGCACTGCCCTGCACTGTTAGCTAAATCCTTGCGGAGTGATAGCGCTCCTTAGGCACCTCCTTCCGGGGATGGGCCTCTGGTTACCTCTGCACCTGTTAAACCGCTGTCTGCTTGGCAAGTCGTTTACAGATTTTCCCTGAAAGACTGAATCATACCCTCTAACTCACAAGATGGGTTCTATGCTTTGTTTTTCCTTAAAGTACCAGGCCCACCTCTACGTCTCAGGTGACGTCTCAGGTGATCATACTGATGTGCAAGATTCTGCCCTCTAATAGGCGCTGACAGTTGTTACTTAGTCTCCTCTCTTACTTACAATTTTTTAAAAAGTCAGATAATTTGTACACATCCAAACAGTTCAAACAGCACCAAGAAATCGCTGACAAGCATCAATTAAAAAGTAATCTCCCACCTGTAGTCTCCTAGTTATCATTCTGAGTCATTGTATGAGTGATGTATATGAATCACTATGTATGTATACAAACATTAAAATTAAAAACATAAATTGTGGCATAATAAACAGTACTTTGGACTTTATGGCTTCAATTTCAAACTGTTATACTGGAGATTGTTAAATAAACATACTTATAGGTTCCTCCTTCCTGCTGTTTTAAAAGAACCAAATATTTCATTGTGTGGGTTTGTCGTAATTTTTATTGAACCTATTTTAACAGACATGTAGGTTGTTTTTAATCATTTGCTTCTATAAATAAAGCTCCATGATTACTTCTGGACATGTTTGTGATAGCATTGATAGAATAAATTCTGGAAGTAGAGTTGTAGTGGAAGTTATATCACTTAAAATTATGATGGAAGTTCCAAGTTTCCCCCCAAAAAAACGTTGTTCAATTTACACTTCCACCCACAGGGTATGACAACCTATTTTCCTACCCACTTGCCACCAATATATTAGAAAATGTTTCCACCTTTGCTAATATCTTTGTCTTTGAAAAATGTTTGCAAAAGTGATCTTGTCATCAGTCGTCTTCAGCTCTGCCTCCACTTCCCTATGCTGTGCAGGTACAAAGCTCAAGTTTATAGGTCTTCGGGGCAATTCTTCGCTTTAAACAGGCATAGGGTTTTATTTAATCTCTCAGGCTTCTCTGCTCCTCCATTTATTACCAATCTACTTTAACTCAATTCTTTTAGGATCCCGGGGTGCCAATCATCAGTGCCCGAGGCTTTCAAGGTATTGAGTAAATAAGATATGGCAGCAAACATTTCTTGTTAGTGAGGGAGAGAATAAAAGGCATGTCACTCAGGGTTTCTGGGTGCAACTTTGGTTCAATTATCTTCAGATGTTTAAAATCAAGGCTGTTTCCAGACCATTTCAAAGAACAGCAGGGCAACCTGCTGAGAACTGTGTGAAATGAACACCCTGTTACAACTAATTAGTGTTACTGTTTTCCTTGCAGTTGGGGGTGAGAGGAAATATATGAAGGGTGTTTATCCCTTCCTGTAGTAAGAAAGAATTGGAACCGCTGAAAAGGCCTGGAGGGGGACCTAGAGGAGGTTTGTTCCCACCTTTCTCCAAAGAATGGCTGAGAGCAGTTATGATCATGTTGCCGGTTTGATTCCAGTGCTCATGCTTGTTTTGGAGCCACACACCAGCTCCTCTGGTTGTTTTTGTAACAAACCTAAGACAAATAGTCCCTTCAATGAAATCCAGTCACTACTCATTGAACACTTAGAGTATGTAGATGAGTAAGGAATGAGCTCTTCCCTACGGTTTTTAAAATCTAGGCACAAAAAAATAAATGAGTAGGTAGGTATTTGAGCCCCAGTAAGATTGCAAGGAGAATAGTGGTCATGGGCTTAGACTGGATTTGAATTGTGACTTTACCCCTTACTGGCGCTGAAAACTTGGGCAGGTTGCTTAACTTCCCTTGACTTCAGTTTCCTAATCTCTAAAGGTTTGTTGTAAGAATGGCATAAAAGTCATCCATAACTTGTGATTAATATTAGTAGGTGTTTTGTCATTAGGGCTATGCCTCAGGAAGATTCATGTGACAGTAATAACTGAGATGATAGAGTTCATTTATTTTTAAAAATTGATGAGAGAGAGAGAGAGAGAGAGAGAGAGAGAGAGAGAGAGAGAGAGAGAGAGAGAACGAACATTGATTGTGCCAGACCAGGGATCAAACCTGCAACCTGAATATGTGCCCTGACCAGGAATTGAAACCACTACCTTTTTGGTGCATATGATGACACTTTAACCAATTGAGCCACACTGGTCAGGGTAGGAGATCACAGTTTAGTCAGGATAGGTTGTGCAGCTGTGACAAACATGCCCTGAGAAATGCTCCTTTGCTCCAGCAAAGATGGCCACCTCATCCCAACCAATGTTGTGCAAACAAGGACTGCTCTCCAACATAGCAGTACCCTCTCCATTTCAGGGGAGGGACTGACTCACACTTTATCATGGCACTAGTTAACTCACTCATTCCACAAGCATTAACCTAGGCAGACAGAGGGGGGAATAAAGAATACCTGCTCTCAAAAAGACAGGTATGCACACAGGTAAAGGGAACACAGGGTGATGAGTGTCCCAACAGCGTATGCACAGCCTGGGGGAGCACAGGGCCAGGACACCTGGCCCAGCCTGGGTGAGGAAGGAGCCAGGAAGTCATTTTTAGTCTCCTGATTCCCACCAGGTTTCCCAGCAGCAGGGCCTGGATGAAGGAAGACCTGGCATGAATGTCCAGTCCCTGTGTGGTCACCCCTTCACTGCTGTCCCACAGCCCAGTACCTCTACCACTCCTTCTGCTCTCAGCCTCGCCTGCTACTCCTGTCTGTGGGTCTCTGGCTATGGCTGCCCAGTGTCCATGACCACAGCAGTAACAAATTGTCCCTCCCTCACACCAGGAGGATGGGTTGGACCAAGCCCAGGATGATTAAATTGCACCACGAGTCACTGCTGGGTTGACCAGACCTTGGTTCCTGCCCTCCTTCCTCTCCTCCTGACTTCAAAGCAATGAGCAGCAAAAATTCTGTCTGATTGAGTCAGAGTGGCCACTTGTCTCCATTTCCTCACACCCGCTTAGCTTCGGAACATGAAGGCACAATGCTGAGGGGAAGTCTGCCGGCTCGCACGCTAGCCTGCTTGCGAGGCTGTGTCATGTCCTATAAATGACAACCCTGTGCTTCCTGCCCTGACATGCATTCCCTCAGCCCTTCCCTTCATTCTCCAATATGGCTCCTGCTCACCAAAGCCCAGACTTGGGTGCTTCCTGGGACTGGTTCCCTCTTCTGGGGTCCTGGGAAGCTGGCAGCTGTGGACATAAAAGCCCAGAGATGCTCAGTCGTTGAGTGGTCAAGCTGGTCACTTCCAGGGTTAGACGGGGGAGCTGGTGGCAAGTGCAGTGACAAGCTACAGATGTTCTCTAGGTCTGCTTTGCACTGTTGTTTCCATCTGATGGCAACAATGCACTGGGCTCTTGAAAGCAGAGCTTCCCAGTGTGAATCCATGAAACCTGAACTGTGTGGAAGGTGGTGTTTTTTCCAGGGCAAGCCCAACGAGTGGACTTGAGTGGAAAGTCACGATGGGCCTGTAAACACAGCGAGATGGACAGACTGCCCAAACCAGCAGCAGAAATAGTGGAGGGGTTCCCCATCCTGTCTGCCTCTCCCTAACCCACCAGCTCCTGCCAGACATCCATCTCCCTTATTCCACCTTCTTTCTCATCGTTGTTTTTCTTTCCCTCTCTGCAGTTGTCTTGCCAATCTCTGAGTTGCTAGAACTTTTCTTGGGGTGCAGGAAGACACAGGGAAGCTGTCTTCCCCAAGGGCGTCTCCTCCCTGGGAAGCCACAGGAAGCATGCATTCTCTGCTCTACCCCAAGGCAATATAGTCCAGGTATCTGGACAGGAGACGGCATTGGCTTCCAACTCAGATTATAATTAAGAGTGTTTTTGGATGTGTTGAATTTGCTGCAGATAGTTGTGCTTATTCTGGTTTTGAAGTCAGATTTCATCTTTTTCTCATTTGGTCTACAGGCAGCTCTCCTTGCACACTGAACTGAATTCATTCTCTATCCTTCCCTAGTGATGAACGGGGAGACTGGAGCAGGACGGACACCGTTCTGGAGAACAAAGCTCAGTAATTCTGCTAGTGCTCCGAGTGTTAAGGAGACTTCGGGAAATGGGTAAAAAGCAATGGGAATGAAATAGGTACTGGACGCTGGCAGCTCCAGGGAGGCCTCAGCTCAGCCTGGCAGGGATGGTGAGATTTTTGCAGCTACAGAGAATGGAGCCCCCGCAGCGGTGACAGAGGCCATGCACTGGCGATATCAGGGATCATCATCTTTTAGACACCAGCCCGAGACATTCTGTACATTTCATGTTCTAATGCAAAAGGCCTTGCACACCTGGCAGACCATAGCTTTCTGCCTTCCAACAGGGAGCACGGGTGGTCTCTCTTGCAGATGTCTGTAAATACATACTCCTATTCGCCTGAAAGATTTGAGGTATCAGGCAGAGTGTACCCTCCATAGCCTGGCGCTGAGGTGAGAGGGTTCGGTGCGGTCATGTGGGAAGGAGCACCTCGCACAGGTCGAGGTGCAGAGCAGGTACATAATCACTGACCTTTCTTTCTCTATTCCACCTCCCTTTTCTTCCTTCTTCCTACCTTCTCCCTCAAGGAAAGTTACCAGAACATGCATTTAATTTCCCACTACATATATAATGGGAGATGTTATACTCTTTGCTGTCTGATAAGGCATCATCTCAGTCAGACTTCCCGTGAAAGAGTATTGATAATACTGGGACACTAACCATGATCTACCATCCTTTATCCATTTGCCATCTCACTATTCTGATCTCTATCTTTGCCCCTCCCAGGGTAAAGACATCTGTTTAATATTTTCCTTCTTTGGAACCAGGCTATTGGAAAGCAGAAGAGGCAGAGCTGGCCAGGTGGAGTTGCCTAACGAGGCAAGACATGGCTAAAACGCAGACCAGAAACCATGGGAATGTGGCTACTTCGCTGTGGGAGTGTGGGCTGGTGGCGATATGTGAGGATATTGTGGTGGGAGCAGAGAGTAAGCCTTTGACTCTATTTCCTAGGGCGGGGCCAGGACTAGGGTGAGACAAAACTTTCTTACTAATCAAGATAGGTAATATTTAGGGCATTATTTTTATTTTTTAGCATTTATTTGAGAGAGTGGAAGGGGAGAAAGAAATATTGATGTGAGAGAGACACATTGGTTTTAGGGCAGTATTTAAAAAAAATTAAAGTTAATGTAAAAAAAAATCTATGGTTAACTAAGTATAAGAAGTGTAGAGTGATACTGGCACCTGAGGCCAAAGGAGAAGTTAGCAATACTGATCTTGTCTGTATGAGTGGGCTTGGGCTGCCACAGAAAAATATGGTAGACTGGGTGGCTTCAACAGCAGAAACTTATTTAGCACAGTGTGGAGTCTGGGAAGTCCAAGATCAAGGTCCAGTAGAGTCAGTTTCTGGTGAGATCTCTTTTCTCAGCTTGCAGGTGACGGCCTTCTCACTGTGTCCTCATACAGCGGGGTAGGGGTGAGAGAATTAATTCTCCAGTGTCTCTTCTTATAAGGGCACGAATCCCATCAGTGCCTCACTCACTTCACATTAATCCTGGACCTGCCCTAGGGAAACCCCAACTCCTGGGTCTGGGGTTGAAGCACTGGGCCAAGGCATCACCATGAACTAAAGGATCAAGGTCTGACCTCTCATTGGATTGGTCCAGTGCTGACCAAATCCTTTATTTCCTTTTCCTGGCTTGATTTTTGTCAAGTATTTGGTTGCATTTTCAACACTTAATTATTTTCATTGTTTCACAGTATTTTGCATTCCATCCAACACTGTAGTAGTCAACGATAATATTCCATAATCAAGTCTAATTTCCTAAATTTCTCATTTGAATGGAGATAGACAGGAAGCAGAGAATCCGTCGGAAACTTCAGCTTTGTTAAGTAGACTTTTGTTAGGACTTCTGTAGTTTGGGTGTGCCAGCAGATTTCATCAAATCTAAAGAGTATGAATGTCTCTTCAGCTCTTTGATAATGTAGTGACATTTTTCAGTCTTTGGTATTTTCTCCAAACTAAACATTTTAAAAATTTTTGGTTTTGATATAATAGTGTTTATAAAAAAGTTATAGGAACTGTACAAGGTACTTCTGTCTGTATACCCTTTACCAGTTTCACTTATTGTTTATATTTTGCTTTATCTGCTTTATGTGTGTGTGTATGCTTACATGTTGCTGATATATATACTTATGCATGTACATATATATATATGTACACATAAGCATACATAAATAAGCATATAGACATAAATGCTTATGTGTGTGGGTATATATATCTTGCTTATGGGAGGAAACCAATTGATGTTTCTCTCTCACATTGAGTTTTCTCTCTCTCTCTCTCTCCCCCTCCCTTCCTCTCTTTCTAAAAATCTGTAAAAACATATCCTTGGGTGAGGATTAAAGAAAACCTCACATAAGTCTGGAGCCCCCACTATGACTGTGTCCCCCTAGAGTTTTTAACTCTCAGATTTGTCCATGTGGAGCCTCAGCAATTCATCAGTTTCAGGTCAGGTTCCTACCTGGCTCTGGTACCTGTGGAGGTCTGTGCTCATGGGTTTCTTCTCCAATAAGTCATGATTCTCAGGACCCTGCCTGTCTCTTCAATTTTTGAGAAAGTGGTTTGCTCTGTGATCTCATTTCTCTGACACGTCTGAGAAGAGTTGTTGATTTTCCAGTTTGTTTGGGTTTTTACTTGTTGCTAAGATGGAGTGATGACGTCTAAGCTCCTTACATACTGGACCAGAGACTGGAAGTCCATTATTTTCATCTTCATCATCCCTTCTGTATCTATTAGTTGATCTGCTACTTTAAGAGCTTTTATTTTTTATTAATTAAAATATTTATGTATCTTTATTTACCTATGTGTCTATTTAAGTGAACCCAGGGACTCATGGAGTCAGATCTAGTTTACTGAATGGACTGTAATCTGTCCTTATTATTTATTTTGATACTCATATCATTCCAATTAGCTTCTGACATGTTCCCAATACTTTGGGGCATTTTCTTACTTTCTGTTGCAACAAGATGTTCCGGGCTGGCCTTGCATTTTTTCTGCCCCAGGGCTAAAACAATATGATTACATTTTAATTACTTTCCTTCTGGGGGAGGTTATTGTAGCGGAGGATTGAGTTTGGATGTGGAGTCCAAACTGGATGTTATTTATTGTGTTCACTGTACTTTGTAGCACATTCTCTGTGTGATGTCATCAGCATTTCCAGTGCAAAGGGATCATCTGTTAGCCTTCTTTGAATCCCGTTCTCCTTTGGTTTGACATTTCAAGCCTGGGTGTGATTCATACAGGTGCAATGCCTTATTATTTTGATTTAGGTGATTGATTTATTTGGGTACATTTGTTAAGAACTGCAATAAGTACCCTAGTTAACTCAATATGCTTCTTTCTAGTGCTCTGTGCTTAGACTTTGTTAATTCTGTAGAGTATAAAACATGGCCCCCTGCCCTTGGTCACTGTGACTAAGTGGTTGAACTTTGACCTATGAACCGGGAGGTCACAGTTTGATTCCAGGTCAGGGCACATGCCTGGGTTGCTGGCCCGATCCCCAGGGTGGGGTGTGCAGGAGGCAGCTGATCAATGATTCTTTCTCATCATTGATGTTTCTATCTCTCTCCCCATCTCCCTTCTTCTCGAAATCAATAAAAATATTAAAAAACAAACAAACAAACAAACATGGTCCCTGCTCTCATGAAGTTTTATATACTAGGAGGGAAGACGAAAAGAGCATCCACTAAGCCATGGGAAATACCACACAAAAGTATGTAAATCATCACCATCTTCTATGGTGCCAACAGTAAGTCTACTAATTCTAAGGAGGAGGTTATGGCTGGGGCAGAGAAGACAAGCAAGACCACACAGGTCATAACTGTCAGGCCAGGAGGTCTTTGCAGACCTAGGGTGAACTCTGTGCACATTTATCTTGCCTGAAAAGACAAACTCTTTTCTAGGCCACCTTTTCACACCTGAGCTCTACATCTAATGGGATGCATATAAAGAAGAATGGGCTGCTGCAACCAAGCCTTGGGTCTCACTAAATTTCCATACCTGAGCATTCCTTGCAGCCTAGAACAGGGTCGTGGAGAAACAGGAGAGCATAACCTTAAGAGATTCTCTTTTTTTACTCCCTGATGGGTCCTAGAGCAGGGAGCTCTTACCTTTTGTACAATTGCTCTGCGAGCTGTGTTTCCTGATCCTCACAGAAAGAGTATCACCTTGCAGAAAAGCATGCCAGGGTTTTTTTCTGGCCCAACGATTTTATATTTCCATGGTGTCTACAGTCTAGGTTGTAAATGCCTTGGAAGCAGGGCCCTGCATTGTACACATTAGCACCCACCCCTCCACTGTATGTACTCAGCGATAGATTTTCTCTCTGTAACAACCCTGGCTGCTTTGGGATGTGTGAGATGGGAGATAGATGATGAGATTTTTTAATTTGTATAAATACAAAGCGTCTGCGGTGTTAGCTTAACCTTATGGGCCTGGGTGGCTCTAGACTTTCACTCGTAGAAGCAAAATCACTCTAGCAGATCCAGACCTCACTTTTCCTAAACATTTTTTTAAACCACATTGTTCCTTATTTAAAAAGCAGATGGCCTTTTTAAAAGAAGGGGGCTCCTATACATTGCAAAGTCTCCTTTAAATAAAAATAAAACCATACTCTAGATCAGCGGTCGCCAACCTTTTGGACCTCACAGACCACCGGTTGCCAACCACTGGTCTAGATGACTTGTAGGCAAACTTAGGGCAAGAGCAGTCTTCCTGGCAACACTAAAATGGCACCATGTTGGCGACTTCTGTGCTGCCTATGAAGACCTCTTCTAGAAAGACTTCATTCTTCTGACTTGATGTTATATTGGGCCTTCCTCTTGGGCCTGATGATGCCTGCAGCTTGGTTTTGAGTAATTCTCCCAGCCAACGAGGTGCTGGAATTCTGTTCTCTTAATGGGAGGGGCAGGGGAAGGTGCTGGTGGAGTTTGAAGGCTGTACTGGACCCGTTGGATCATGTGGTACTTCCAACTGGGATGTTCGTGAGCATCACTTGTAAAAACCAACAGTTGGATTAAGGAAATCCCCCAACCTGAAATGAATATTGGTTTGAGTTATTAAGCCCAGAAATATTTCCTGTCTGAATTTGGTAGGCCAAGCTCGCCTTAGGTTAAGGGGTTGGATTTTCCCGTAAGCACTTGAGCTCTCTTGCTATTTTGGGTAATCACCTCTCTGGATACATATGCTTCATCAGGAGCCGGGGCTCAGTGAGTTTTGTCGACTTTGTCCTGTGCTGCATTAGGGTCTCTTCCTTGGCCGAGTGAATGCTCTCGATGAGTCTGTTCCCTTCCGTGAGCAGGTTGTAGGGTTTTGGATTAGACATTGTTGCGTGTAATCCATCCCATGTTAACAGGCGTTCCTCCAAGTGACGACAAGATCTGTCTCGTGGTGGATGACGGCTCTCCCCTGGGATCTGCTGGGGACAGACTGGTGCTCTTAGAACTGCCGTGCGCCTTGATCTTAATTTATCTGTTGTATTCAATATCATTGGAAGCCGGGAAAAGGCCACATACCTGACCTCTGTTCCAGGGCTGTGATACTGCACCCACTCCAAGCTCCCTTTGATTCCTTTGATCCTTGCCTTGGCAGGCCAAGTAGGGGAACTCCTTAGCGCTCTCTGGTCCCCAAAGATCCATCTGACTTTGTTGATTTGTGACATTTAGTCTTCAGATTAGAGTTTGATTTGATTGCAGGCTGCAGAGAAAGAAGGCTTTGACGCTATACTGGAAAATAGCTGATCGGACTGAGGCTTTTCCTTGTGTCCCCGTGAAAATCAGTATTTCTCTGTCATCGCTTGGCTGTCAAGTGACAGTTCTTGAGGGAAAGGACACTGGGCTTTATTTGGGCTTCCTGGTTATGAGAGCTTAGAAGGGTGGGTAAGGGCGACTATAGACAGCTTACAGTATTTATGTGAAGTCCGCTCCCATTCTAAATAAGGACGACTCTTTGGCCCTATTTTAGAATGTTTATTTGGGATGAAATCAACTCTACTGAAATATTATCTACCTTTGTATGGGGGGAGAGTAAGAAAATACTCACTAAATATTTTCATGCAGTAAAGAGGAAAATTGTTGACTTTCTTGAGCATCAAGACCAATAAACTTGAAAAGAAAGAAGGAAAGGAAGAAAGAAAAAAGAAAGAAAAGAAACTTGAAACACTGTGTGTCAAATACTAGTGCTGGGTTAGGAGGACATGGGTTTCAGATATAGTTCCCATATATGTAACATTATACATATTATAAGCACACAGCCTTTCTTGTGTATTTTCCATTCCCATCTGAAATCTTATGTGAACTGTGAAATAATGAAAGTGCATTTTAAAATGTGTTTTATAATTAGAATCAGTGGCCTTAATGAATTTTACCACAAAATAAAGTCTTATAGAGAATATCTTCGGCTGTCCCCAGGCCAGAAACAAGTCCATGACAATATAGAAAAAGGTCAGAATTTGGGTCTATATATTTTTTAAAAATACCCTCCTTTTCTCCAGCCTTCTTTCATGGCTGCTTTCTCAATTTCTACACTGCTTTAAGAGGCCTGAGCTGAGCTTAGATCTAAATATAGGATGCACCATTCCTTCAAGTGCCGAGGGCTTTTTCTTGGTGGTTTCCTGCACTTGCTTTCTGAGACATCAGAATTTCAAGTAAAAGAAGTACTTGACTTCTGTCTTTTATGGGCTCTAGTGAAGGTTCTTAGCCCAGAAAAAAAGTCTTTGTCAGGTTTCCCAGAGCAAAGAGTAGCTCTAATTCTTTTGCTGAGCCTCCTTTGGCTAGTCCCCTGGGGAAGTTCAGCAATACTTCATGAAAATGCCCAGTCTGGACATTGGTGGGTGTTTAAAGTTATGTTAGGGCAGGGTGCCCAGGAGATGGAGGGATTAAATACCTGGAACTGATGGTTGGCTCCAGGATTGTAAAAAGTCTTATAGAAAGAGTGGGCCTAACACTGTTGCCTCTCAGTGAGGGCCTTGGGTAGGGAGAAAACTCACTCTGAAAATAATTGAGAATGGAGTCTTGGTCTCAATCTGAAAACATGGTTGGCTTTAAGCACAGAAATTATTTTAAAAATTACACTGCTTGCTGTACACTCACACCATCTTCCACTCCTGCGCTACATTCCTGTAAGCTGAAGGCACTGCTAGAGTCACATTCCTATCCGTAACAGGGTGGGACAGGGTCCTCTCACATCTGTGGTAGGGATGGCAAAGGCGAGAGAACTTTGTAGGGGCCATCGGTCTGGAGAAGCAGTGAGGTGGGTGTAGGGACAGGGGACATCAGACTGGTGACCTTCGGAGTGAGTGCTGCAAACTGGCAGGGATGGGAGCAGATCAATGGTGCCCTTCAGGTCTCACCCCCTCCACCCCCCCCAACCCCCGCCTCGGGGTCAGGAACAATGGGGTGTTGCAACCAAGGCCACAGGTGAAGCAGAAATGGCCCCTGTGGCTGCAGCAGGTGAACTTTAATGACAGCCAAGAAGAGCTCAGGAGCCATTTGGAGACCCTGCCAGGCAGAGGGAGGACCAGGGCCTGGGATTCCACATGTCTCCTGCCCTGGGCTAGGAGCCAACGACTGATGTTATTGTGAGTGAAAACCCCTCCAGGGCCTTTCTCCAGCAGGGTGAAGCAGACCAGCACGGCTCACTGCTGTTCCTTAGCAGCTACACGTCCCTGCTTCTCATTCTGTGCACTTGCTCCTTAGCAACCACCTGTGTGTGGCACAGCACAGAACTCAATGGAGGACTCCGCTAAGAATTTACAATACCACACCAACTGGGGACAGTGCCTCCTACTGTTGGGAGATGAAACTTCTCCCCCATTATTTTGTTACCCTTCTGATTGCTGGAACTTGGACATTCTAAACTTTGAGGAAGGAGAGGCAGAAAAGGTAGCACCTGCTTCTGTTGTGCGCAGACTCTAAGGCCTCAGCTGAGGGCCTCCCCACCAGGTCCCTGCCAAGGCCTTTTGCTTTCTTGAATGACTTGACAGCACACTGATGTTCAAGGCGGGGTGCTCCCCAGCTGGAGCCCTGGAAATGCCTGCGTGGCACGCTAGAGAAAGGAACTAACTTGAAAGAAACTCCCATGAAGTAAATCACCAGGACCGGATGGTTTTCATCCAAGAGTGGAGGAAGGAAATGAAGTGTGAAATAGCACAGATACTGATGAAGACATTAGTTCTCCATTAGATCCACAGACGTGTCAGAGCAGAGGAAGTTCGCTAACATGGTGACCTATTGCTACAGGACAGAGATCAGTGGCCCGTCTGCTGCCTCTGGAAAACCTGCCCCACCTGAAAAGAACGACACAAAATATAAACGATGACACAATAGCTTTTGTCACCTTAAAATAGGTAAGAGGGACAGCATGGTAACTATTAATGCATGGCAGCATTTTAATACAAACCTTGGAAAGAGTAAGATAGTGAGTATATGACATGTGGGGTGCTATCCCCTCATCCTGTGCCCATGGCAGACATCACTAATCAATCCCATACTCTCCTCTCTAAGCTTGGATCAGTCCTCATACTTTTTAATTTTGTGCTCTCAACTGCCACCATCCAATGACCAGAGTTGACATATATGTTAAAACTCACTCACCATTCTTGCCTAAGAGGATGTATTTTATCACGGACCATATTGGCTTCTAATTAAATTGTAAATAATGGCACAAAGGAAGCCCTTCACAGGTAGTTTGGTTTAGGAGTATGACAAGAAACACGCCACATTCTTTCTTCTAAAGGCCGAGTTAGCAGAACATCTATCTCCAGGGACAGCAGTTTTGTGAGAACTGAATCCAGATGTGTAATCCCCGCCCCAAACCAGGGGAGGGTCTCTGGGAAAGCAGGGGAAGTCACTTCCTCTCTGAGGCAAGGAGCAGTCTGCTTCAGAACGTCCTTTTAACAAACGAAAATCAACAGCAACATTCTTCATTAGCCTGTCCTTGTAGAATTTAAAGAAAGTTGTAAGCATGGTTGAAGAAGTACATGGAGAGAGAAGAGACAGGAACATTGGACCCTGGAGAAGCTGAATAACTTGGTGGAAAACTGGAGGTTTCACTGGGACTGGCCTTTATTTCACATGTAGGGAGCAGAGGCCAGGGACTCCCAGGGGCTATGTGCACAGCACTTTGCCATCAAACTGATCAGAGCCTCCCGTCACTGGTTATGATTAAAGTGATTTGGCTACAATCACTATCCTACAGCCTAGTAACCTCCATGTTGAGGGATTTGTGATGGGGCAGATCTGGAGTGGACTGAAATATGGCCATTTGAAGAATGAACCTGCCTGCCCCATAGGGGATGGATGGGCTGTTTTGCTTCATCAGTGAAAAGATGCTACACAATTTGATTAACAGAGAATCAGAATGCAGTAAAATTCACTTATCATGGACGAGACCCTCATTGTCCTGTGATTTCTCATTGATAATTCAGGATCTTTGTGCCACAGGTTGTCACTGGGGGCAGGGCAGGTGCTGTGGTTCTGAGGCCATGGCAGCAACGATAGGATGGCATCCAGTTGGTCAGCAGACCTAGGTGCTAGTTCCCACTGCACCTGTGACCTTGGTCACATCCAAGCAGAGTCATAGGTCATGGGACGAGATGCTGGGTGACTATTTTGTCTGGATCTTTGCCTCATGGGAGCCAGGGATTATAACCTTCATCTTCAGGACAATCAGTAGATGAAGTGAGCAGCGACGAAGAGAAGAGACTTCAGGCCCAGAAAGCAGGTCTTCTCACTTCACCGCTTTGCTCCTGAGTCTCAGTTTCCTGTCTTTAAGGGGTGCTGTGCAGTGAGCTCGGGTTTAGTGAGCTCGATGTTTACAGCCCCGGGAGAACTCTCTGTGGGTAGATGATTAAGTATAGTGCTGATAACGTACATTTCTAAGGCACTCACAGTTTTCCAAGTGCTTTCATCTCCATAATTTCACCCTGCTGAAGACTCACTGAGTTGGGTAAGCAGTTGGATTCCTTAACTGCTTTCCACAGATGTGTCAACCGGGACTTAGCTGGATGAAAAGGCTTCCCCAAGGTCAGCACCAAGGTTCAAACTCCTCCTACCTTGTGATTCTGAATCCAGGGTTTCTTTCCCCATAGAATGATAGAGAATGGAGAGTTTACTCTAATTATTTTGACAGTAGAGTCTTCGGCGTCACAGTGTGGTAAAAATAGACTGTGAGGACAGGGAGGATCTTGGGAGCAAACAAACTGAGCTCACCAAGGTGTTCTCTCCAGCAGCTCGGTGGCCCTGGCCTTTAGGAAAGTCTTGGCAGCGGGCACTGGGCAGCGTCACCTTCTCACTGTACCCAGCTTTCCCCGGGGAGCTGTCCTGGAGGCCCTGGGGCAGGGGTGGGGAGAGGAGGACTTGTTTTGAAGTGTGGGGACCAGGGACGAGACTACATCCCAGGTGAAGGGCCTGAATTGTATGTCCCTCAATAGCCAACAGGCCGTGGCGGTGGCACACGTGGGGAGGAACAGCCTGGGAGCCCCGGTTCCTGTGCCACAGAAGTTTTTCTGAGAGGCAGGGGGATGGAGGAGGAGAGTCTGGAAGAGTTTATTTAATGCAGTCTCATGTTCATTCACATAAAGATAACTTCTATTAATTTTTATATATTAATGAATTTATTAATAGCCATTATTATTAATTCCCTACTCCCCAAAATGATATGGTGTATAGTAAAAAACAAACCCATCTGTACATACATATATATGTGGTTAAAATAAAGGTAAAAAGGGACTTGGAAGCACACAGAGGAAGTTGGGGCAGTTCCACAGGGCCATTTCACACTCATAGAGAAACACAACCACTCTGTCTCCGTAAGAGAGACCAAGGATAGATTTTCATTAAGCTGCAACTCTATATTCTCTGTCGTATTCTTTGGGATCTTTCTCTCCCACTGGAAATATCTGGCTGAGGGGAAAGGCTTTATATGACAGAAGAGAGCTTGGCGAGTGGACGTTTGTCCCACGTGAGGAAAACCTAGACTGCCAGCAGTCATCTTTTTCAGGTCTTAGATTCCTTTGTGAGTCCCATAAATACCCTCCTCTTCCCAGAAAAATGCAAGCTCTTACAAACGTGACTTAAGATATTAGGTCACTTACACACTCCCAGAGCCCATCCATTGACTTCAGGTGCATAAACTCTTCATTTAAAAAATGGGAAATGAAAATTTTATGGAATAACTTTTTTCTTTACAAAAAGGTTCACTGCATGCAGGTGAGATGATTGCAATGGAAAATGTTCTATTACAAAATATTCTGAGGTCTATGAAATTCCCTAGCCTATAACACTGACATTTACATATGTAGTCATCGTACATTCACTTATAATTCTTCTTAGTCTTTTACTGGTTCTTTTAAAGATGCTATATAATGTGTACTCCACTGTATTTGTATCTGATAACATGAGCAATATTTGGTATAATAAGGAAAATCTGCCTTTATTGTTAAGTCCATTTTGATTACATGTAGAGTATGGCATATAAAGTAATACTTTAATATATACAGCAGCCCACACGCCATCAATAAGATTTCATCCTCCAGACTTGTGAATTTTTGGAAAAAATTACTTCCACATGTTCTTAAAACTACTTAAGATTTTTGACTGGTTGGTGGTCTATTGATTCTAAATATCTGACCTGTCAAAACGCCATCTTTAAACTTCAGTGATGCATAGAGGTTTGGAATTAGTGGGGCTGAATTTACTACAGAACAAAGGGAGGCGATGATTAACACACCCATCTGAGCAGTAGGGGAGAAAATAATCCTTGAATGGATTAGATGCCATGATCCTAAAACCACATTCTCTGAATGTTGGGTCCCTGCCCAGAAACGGGGAGAAGCCAAACACTGATGTCTTTTATATGACGGGGTAAATCCATGGAACTCTGATCAGGAACACTGGGGCTGAGAGTGGGGGATCTAGACCACTGTGTGTGCAGTGACCCTCAAAACTGGGAGCCCATTCATTGAGTGTCGTGCAGTTATCAGTCTGCCTGCCAGGTGGAGGTTACATGAAAATGTAAATGAGTGAGATTTTTATTTTTTTATTTTTATCACTAACGAGGAATCACTTTTTGTGTGTGTGTGTGTATTCCAGTAGGCTATTTCCAAGGCTGGCAAAGGGGCTGCCAAGATGAAGCCAATTATTTTTCACTGTCCCACTAGGAGCCAAGAGTCACAGGCAGGCTCTCTTTGTTTACTGGCAAATTCTGGTAGATTCTGAACTCCCAGGATAGAATTCCAGCGAAACTGATCTTTGTAAGAATAGTCCATGAACAGAGAACACTAAACCCACTTTCTGGTGGACTTTCCCCATCATTTTCTACTGATTCCACCGTGTCTTGCAAGCTTTACAGAAAGCATGGCTTTTGCAAATATCATAGAATGGCATTGATGGAGACTGACTCTCTGAGAGAGGTCTCCAACAGATAGACCTTCCCAAGAAGAAAACAGACCATTCGGAAAGTCATTGTGACCCCCATCCCCTGGGAAGGGGGGGGGGGAGGAGCATTTGAATCACAAGCCCAGGTGCTCAGGAAATCTCCTGTCACTCTGAGATGGGCTGGGACATGGTGCCATGTCCGAAGTTTCTAAATACAGTTCAGGCTGGGTCATCATGACAGATGCTGAACTGGCACCACTACAGGGACCGGAGTGGGAACTCTGACAGCACTTAAATGCCACAGCCCCTGGGCTTGAAGTCTTCCTGGGCTGGGACAGGGGCAGGGACAGGGGCAGGGACAGGGGCAGGGACAGGGGCAGGGACAGGGGCAGGGACAGGGGCAGGGACAGGGACAGGCAGTGCAGAGGCTTATGGGGAGGCAGGCAGGAGCCGCTTTGGCAAGGAGAGCCTGCTGCTTCGGCAACACCACTGCTCCTTCAGAAGGCAATGGACGCCCAGCCACACTTCAGCTATTTTAGAAGTGGTCAGTTTCTGAATTGCTGGCACACTTGGAGGACACTGTTTCTTCAATGGTCATTCTGACTCTTCAAGGTAGGTAGGCCTGAGAAAAAAGAGAGGCGTGCTTTGTATGGCCAAGGCGGTGGATGAGGAATGAATGGAATGAAGTGAGCTGATCAAGATGACTCAAGGAGTCAGGAATGGAGGTAGGAATAGTATGTTGACTTTGGGATCCCCAAATCAGTCTTTAGTACACAGAACACAGGGTTAGGCACTTCCTTACCTCACTCCACCCTCCTCTTTTTGGCCATCACCAAAAATTTACCCTGGGGTTAGCTTCCTTTAACAACTCATTTTCTCCTGGGAAGGGCTTTAGAGGAAAAAAGGAGACAGGAGAGACTCGAAAGATAGGCTTTTGCTGGGGGGGTTTGAGGGGGAGGGTCTATGACATGGGATTGAGGGTGGGATTCTAAGTTTTGTAGGCGTCCTAAACTGGGGTTGGTGAGATATAAATATAAAGACACTGCTACGAATACAATCAATCCAGGGTATTTGTTTTATTCTCAATGCTCGCCCCGTGCTCCCAAAGTGGATCCCCTTCTGTTGTCAAAGCATTTGATTTTAGGGTTTCTGAAGGTAGTGTGGGATGGTGAGTTCAAGCCTTGGAATAAGACCATGGTTCTTTTCTTCTCGCTGATGTTTCTGGGTGGGTGTTGCTGGGCACGCTTGTTACCTTGGCTAAGTCTCAATGATCTCACTTGTCAAATAGGGTTATAATGTCCAGGTCTCAGTCAGCTTCACCCTCATTACTTTGGAGACCCCCTTAGGCACTAGGCCTTTTCTGCCTCCTCACTGTGTACTTTTCTCCTCCCGAGCCACAGGGTGAATGCTCTTGACAAGGTTGCCAATTTGGAATCAGGGGACCCTGCGGTCTCCCAGCTGTCTTTCTGTATTCCCACCTCTCATGGAGTCTAGGGCTGCTGCTTCTGCTAAGGTTGATCTCTCTGCTTCTCTGTTCAAGGCCCCATTTCCTTACTGAAGATCCAACATATATAACTTTTCAACGGCCCATCCTGTTCTCGCTTCTTTCAGATTCTAGTCATTTTCCTTCTCAAATAGTGTGGCTGTCAACTTGGGCCAGGAGAAGCAGACCCACTGAAGGAGACCCACACAGAAACAGGCTCTCTCAGCTGCATGCTTGTTGTTTCTTTGCTTTACCTCCTGCCTTTCTGAAATTTCTCTTTCTAGCACCACTGAATTTTGATAGTTTTTGCTTGGGGCCCTGGAATCTTTCCTTCACCAAGCGATTGATCGCTTCCTGTTCTACATTAAAATTTTTCTTTATTAGGATTTGCTTTTCTCTGTGTGAAAGAACACAAACCTTCTTTTTCCCTCTCAGATATGGTCAGAGAAATAACCAGGAAAGATCTTACCCTTGTGGTCACCTCCTTTGCCAAATGATGGAAGGAACTAACATTTAAAATACTTCTATGTGTGAGCCATCAGCATTTCTATTGTTTTGATGAGGAGATTGGCTCAGATAGGTTAAATTGCTTGCCCAAGGTCATGGCTGGGTATGTATGATTCTAGAGGACTGTGCTTTTCCCCCTTCCTGGTGGCTTCTCTGGAAATCCCACTTCACTGCAGGCAGTAGGAACAGCAAGGGTATAGAGGGTGCAGCAGTTTTCTGTGCAAGTCATTCTGTTCTCAAAGGGGAGGACATCTCCACTGTCCTTCCTGCCATGCCCAACAGCTTCTCTAGCTCTAGCACTTGGGGAAAGAGCTTGTTCCTTCCCCCATTTTATCCTCAGGACCACAGGCACCTATCTGATTTACTATCTGAGAATTTTCTAGATGACTGACCTTGACTCCTACTCATAGAAGTGACTGAATTCACTGAATTCATTTGATGCCCCTGAAAGATTTGATGCCACTGAACTCATTTGATGCCCCTGAAAGTTTTAACACAACTCATAGTTGTGGAAGGAAAACCTAGTTTCCAATAGTTCAGGTTGTGTGTGGAGATGACATTTCTGAGATTTCACTGAGAACATGGCATTCAATGAAGACACCTTGTTATTAGGGATATACTGGTCTCCTAAAGAAGATCAGAAGACTAGCATTCCAGGTTCTACGTCTGGCACAGCTTACCCTTCCTCCCAGCCCTTCTCTGGACACACCTCTTCTCTTACTTGGTTACATATACAGCAATTCATTCATTCATCCATCCATCCATCCATCCATCCAACTAAAACAATATTTTATTGAGTGCATAATAGGTAACAGACCTTGTCACAGGTGCTGAGGATACAAGAGGAATAACACAGGTGTGTCTGAATTACTTGCTGTTCTCTAATCTGCTAGACTTTACTGCCATGCCTTTGCCATAAATTTCCCTTTTCCTGGAAGATCCTTCTCCTTTCGCCAGCTCTGCCTTTTCATCTTGCAAACATCTCTTCATTAGGCCCAGAAGAGACCTCTGGGCTCAAAGAGGTGCTTTTCCCATAGCATTTGATTGATACTGCTCTTAGATAATAATACATGGAAATTAGCTTTTATATATTCCTTTTACTATTGATGAATATTTACATGGACACACTTTGTTAGCGATTCATAAAAATTTCACAAAGTGGAAAAAATAATTTCCTTATTTTACAAATGATAAAACTAAGGCTTAAAAAGGTTAGGTGACTTGTTCAAGATTAGACAGTTGAAAAAAGAGGAGGTGAACTTTAGAACTCGGTTCTCAACATGCTATGTGCCATGCTGGATTTTGACTATTTTAACTTTATTAGTTTATTTATTGACCTGTCCTGTCTCCTGAGTGATTTCTCCAGGTTTGGCTTGATAGGTTGGGTGGATTTAATTTTTTTATTATTATTACTTTCCCCTCACCGTTTATCCTCCATCTATCCTCTTCCATCTCTAACTTCCCCCTCTGCACTCACCACACTGTTTTCCATGTCCATGAGTTCTTTCTCTCTTTTTTGTTCAGTCAGGTTGGGTGGATTTTAAACCTTGAGTAGCTGGTGGTCTCCCAAGCATAATTTGAAAGGCATTGCATATTCCTAGCTGTACTCACATGTCCTACTTACATGTTTGTAATTGCCACCTCCAAAGAGGACTGCCTCCAGAAGTCATCGTTAAATTACACTTGTTGCTTAGAAGTTGGCGGCTTAGTTCTTCCCTTTTAGATTACTAGCATGAACTTGTTTATTTATCGGTGCATAGTGAGAATATCCTAACAAGGTATAAGGCAAGTTCTTCTAGGGCCTTTGGGGGAAGGCTTCCTTTCACTTTGTGGACATTTAAAGACCACCAATGTGGCACACATCTGTCAGTGGCAGTGTTGGGAGGTTGCAAGTAGTTGTGGTTGCAAAGAGCAAACAAGCGCTGGCTTGGGGATGAGTGAATGTGTCTTCTCCCAGAAAAAAAAAAATGCCAAGAGCCTCAGGAGGGGCCTATGTTGACAGCTGCTGGCCTAACACTGACTGGTAAATCTTGAAGACCACCTAATCAGGATCAACTTTTGGAGGACCTCTGATGCAAGAGGTATTTAGATTGGATATAT
>NW_006290034.1:11184148-11217571 GCF_000327345.1 Myotis davidii
TTTCCCTACCACTTCCACTCTCCCTAAAAATCAATGGAAAAATATCCTCGGGTGAGGATTAACAACAACAACAAAAAAGTTTTAATTTTATGGGGAGAATGACATAAAACATTTGAAATTAGGACCATTCTAGAAAATCCAGTACATGTAGGTGTCCGTATTTTTTCTTGGTCTTCCCGATTAACTTGGTTATTGGCATATAACTTTATATGTTAATCTGATATATTGCTATTTATAAAGTGCTTTCAGATACAATATTATCAGATGAATCTCTTCAAGAATACATATCCATTTAAAATCAACAACTTTGGGTCCTGAACTCTGACCCGAGTTAAGCCTAAATAAGCCAAATTTTGCACAAGAACTATTTCAGTTGCCTTTTATGTCTTCCAATGCTGTCATTACTCATTTCTTCAAGTCCAGACATCTTCCAATGTTATTTTGTACCTTCTAATGTTATGTTGCTATGGTCTAGGACCATGGTCGGCAAACTGCGGCTCGCAAGCCACATGCAGCTCTTTGGCCCCTTGAGTGTGGCTCTTCCTAAGCCTTAGGAGTACCCTAATTAAGTTAGTAACAATGTACCTACCTATATAGTTTAAGTTTAAAATTTGGCTCTCAAAAGAAATTTCAATCGTTGTACTGTTGATATTTGGCTCTGTTGACTAATGAGTTTGCCGACCACTGGTCTAGGATAAAGCAAAAGAGTACTTGACGTTGACTGTGATCTTCAGTGGTCTGTCACATTTGGATGTTTTACCCAGAGGGTACTAGGGACAGGAAATAAAATACAACAAAGAGGGCCTTTACCAATGTACTTACTTATTAAATAATGTTAAGTTTGTGATGAGACCTAAAAGATTCATGAATCTAACTACCATGCTACTGAGAAAGACAAAGTCCCATATGACCTTGGTGCTAATATTCTCCTCTCCCTAAAGAACTGACAATGTTTTAGTTTCCATAGAGCTATCTTCTGACTGAGCCTGAACATGAGTTCTGCATTGCCAACTTCAGAGTGGGAAGCACACAGCTTTTCAGGCCTGGTTCGGAAAATGGGCCACAGTGTCTGGTAGCCAGAGCATCACCTCTAATACCAGATTAACTGAGGTCCCACTCTGACGCCTCCCAGTTATGTAATGTGAGAAAAGCCCCTTCAACTTGTCAAGTCTCAGTGTCTCCACAGCAGCAATGATGCCTACTTTCTAGGGTTTTCTGCGAAAAATTGTGTGAGATGAGAGGGATAACTATCTAGTGTAGTGCTTGCTACTTCTAACCTGCTTTTTTGCTTCCACCTTCAAAGCATGCTGGAGCCCTTTAAGGCTGAACCTTTGATGACATTGGACCTTTGATCAACAAGAAATAGATACAAAAATTACTGCTGCCACTTCTTTGCAAAGCCTCTTTGCAGAGGCTTAGATCTCAGGGATGACTTTGGGTCCTCACCTCTGGTTCTGTGTACCACCAAGAGAGGTGCTGGTTGTCAGGTGGACAGATATGTGCTCTTACTCTCCTTAATTGGCTTATTGGCATGAAAATTGCAGGCTTCAGGTTACCTCCCCCTTTCTTCCAAATAGAACTCGGAGGGCATGGATTGCTTAGAGACTTCATTCCATTACTAATCATCTAATGGGATCATTTGAGTGTTTGCTATCATCATAATTTTATTTTAATCCAACCTGGGTTATAGTTCATTCGCTTGAAACTCTGGACTGGGTATCAAATTTGGGCTCAGTCCGTACTCAGGTCAATGCCAAATGCTCTGCTTCTGCCATATTTAGAATTACTCTATGAAAACTTTCATCACCAGATTTCTCTAAGCTCCCTAATAAAATCTGATGTCTCAGAACCAATTTCCACTGCAGAGGTCCTCTGGAAATAGGAGTTTACTTGAGCCTGGTACAGAGAGTACTGCCTGGGTTATAAGCTACTGATGTCTGCCTTGGTGTGAAGGGGAGCATAGAGATGGCTGTGAGTGTTGGTTTAGAAACTTTGGGGCTTAGGAAGTAGACCAAGGAATGTTTGCCCTACCATTATCAGATAGGAATTACCACTCAATATAGTTGTGTCCCAGTTATTGGCAGGAAAACACCCCAAACAAAAACACCACGATTGTTTGATTATCAGATGGGTGGGGTCTTTCTCCTTTGTTTCAAACTATTTTCTTCCTTGGGGTAAAATATGATAGCTGAGGTGCAGTATTATGGAAGTGGCACTGTACATCTAATGTAAGATGCACATCTCTTATCTACACCTCTTTTTTTTCTAAATATATTTTTATTGATTTCAGAGAGGGAAAGGGAAAGATGGAAACATCAATCATGAAAGAGAATCTTGATTGGCTGCCTCTTGCATGCCCCCTACTGAGGATCAAGCCCACAACCCGGGCCTGTGTCCCCAACCGGAATAGAACCTGGGACCCTTCAGTCCTCAGGCCAATGTTCTATCCACTGAGCCAAACAAGCCAGGGCTCTTATCTACTTCTCTTATCTGACTATAGCAGTCTTCCATCACTCATCTCCAACAATGACACCAGGCTATCATAGCATACATCATTCATTCAGGAGAGGACCTACCTTCTAGGTCATATTATTTTCTATTTTTCCTAGTCTCAATTTTCTCATTCACAAAATGGACATAAAAATGTATGTCATGGCTACCTCATCATATGGAAGGGCATATTAGATAATGTACAACATATAAATTAAGAAATTATTTCAAAAATGCTAGTGTTTTGCATAAATTGAGAATTGAACTTGCTCTAAGCTAACCCCCACTTTTTGTGGGAACTGGGTATCCATTTTATCCACACACAATAGATAGAGATAGAAAGTGAGTAACACTATGAACTGATGGTTAGAATTTCTTTTTTAAGGATTTTTTCGATGGGATATATTGATTTGACCCTATGTCACACAGTGTTCTTCAGTGACTTGTAATTGGCTCAGTGCAGGTTCCCTAAGTTTTCTCTTCTAACTTCCTTAGTTGTGTGCGATGTTATCATTTATGCTCCTGATTTCCTGAAATTCCGCTTGTTAAAGTACTATGCAGAGGAGACATCTGATAGCCAAGAAGTCTTTCCCGGTCATTCAAATGAGTTTCTAATGATTATTTTTTGAAGGCAGGAAGTCACAAATTGCCAAGAGTAAAAGAACTTGAAAACACAGAGGTGTTTTCTGATCTTCAAGGGACTGATTATATTTCTGAATGGAAGGCCTTATTTGATTGAAATAACCTGCTGTGCATTTCTTATGTTCATGACTTAGGTAACTCAAGTATACATTCTGATTAATAGCTGAAATAATTGATCTGATTAGCCTATTTTATATAACTAAGATTTAGAAATGTATTTTAAAAAGAAGTAAACTTTATTTTTACCTAAGCTGTAGATCTTGACTCTGAGATTACTATTTTAAGGATATTATAGGTAGCTTATATTGCAGGTAGCCCTAACTACTCTAGAAATTTATATATATAGTGTTCCAAAAATGTATACACATACATTGAATAATTATAAAGGAAGTGTTTATTAAACTACATTTCATTTTCAAAATTGAGCTATTAGCTGTTAAAGTGTGTATACATTGTTTTTGGATACCCTGTGTATATATATAACATTAATTTTACTTCCAAATTATGACATGTAAGAAACAATTGAGAATGGAAAATTACATGGTACCTTCATGTTATTGCAAGTGTGGGCCAGTGTCTGTATTTTGTATATAACAGTCACTTGGGTTCTATTTTGTGGGGGATTGAGAATCTAGGCGCACCAAATATTTCCAGGGAAACAAATGACTGTGTCCGGAAATCCTCTTCCTGGGCAAATATGACCTGTGCCTCCATAGACTTGCCCATTTCTTTTCCAGTAACCATGGGTTCCTCAGGACTGTTCTTAGATCCCTCTCTTTTCTGGGTGCCTATAACATAGAAGACTGTATATGAAGGTGTGGAAAACTGTGTGACAGCATTTGTCTTTGTCTCTAATTATTTGTGGATGTGCCCAGTTCCCACTTGTACTGTAAGTACCTTTAAGAGGAGCCCCATTGTGTACTTCGATATTTCCCAGGATCTAGCACAGTACTGGGCACATAGTAAGCACTCAATAAACACATAGTTAGTCAACATTAACTGGGAAACTTCTCAAGGTCTGGGATTCTGTTTCAAATTACCTACATGGTACCTCATATAAGGCCACGTGCTCAAAGGTGCTTATTGATTGATTTGATTGAAACTATAAACAGAATACCCATTCAAGTCTTTAACTCCTGTGATGATGCAAACTTGGGCCCCCAGTCTTTTCCTCATTTAACTTATCTGGCCCCAACAGTTTTAAATTTAATGCTTCTATCTGAGATTGCCTCTAAAAGTTGCATTAGAGAAGATTCTTAATTCTTCAAGTCATCAGAGGTAGAAGAGATTAGAAAAGTTTTCACTTCAATCCTTCTAATGGCATGATGAGGAAATAGGTCCATTGTGGTTAAGTAATTTGTCCAAGGTTATCCATTCATCCATTTAATGTTACATTTGAGTACCCATTTTATTCCAGATGACACGGTGAGTTAAGAGTAGAGACTCTTATTTCCAACTCTCCAGCCATAGTCCCCGTTCCAATCCCAACCACAGTTTGGCTACCATTAAATATTTAGCACTTAGTGCAGTGAAATCGTTCCCTCCTCTCCCCTTTCCTAAACACACATTAGAGAAATCATATGTCCAAGATTTCTGCTGGGCCCTACTTACGATGTCTATTTCCAACTTTTTCATCATTACAGCAGCCCTTATGGCAAGGAGATTTCATAACAAAGGTAAGACAAGACTATTTTTTTTAAAAAAAATCTTGCCGAGAAGTTTTTGAAAAATTTACAATGTTCATGATAAGTGAGGAACTCTTGGCAAATCACAGAAACAAAATGGGATTTGGGAATCCAGGTCTCAGAGGATTGGAATGGCTGTTTGGCCGAGTATGTGATGACTTAAGGGCTCTGATATTGACAGGCTTATAGGACCGGGCTAGGAAAGAGATTTGTCACTTCACAGCAGCTCTCGTCTTAGATAAGTAGCTTCACTTTTCTGTGCTTGAAGGAGACCAAAATTAGTAGCTCCTGTTAAGTCCAGGCTATAAAATTATATGCTTAGCCATGTAAAACTAAGTCATAAATTTTTTCTTTTTTGGTAAAGATGGTGACTGGACTAGTGATTGTGGATACACTAAAGATCATGGGCAGAGACTTTTGTGTGACTTAGAAGCTTGGTTGAAGGGTGAGGAACCGGGGAGGATGCAGAGAGGTGGCACTTTGTTCCCTGTGGCCTTTGCAAAGCTGTGGGATATTCCTGCCAGAAATGCTGACTGGGTTTGTGAGAGGAACACACCAGGGCTACAAGAAATGGAAATTAAAGGCATCATGGGCAGGGTTGTTCCCAGGCATAGAACCTGCTTCAGGTAAGTGAACATGGCAGCAAGGTGGCCTGGCATTCTGGGCCATCCTTCCCCCTCCCTGCTGGTGTCAAGGACTGATGCCCAAAAGATCATAACCTCTAACAGCATTGCAAAGTTAGGTGCCAGGGCAACACACCGCTCTTTCCAATCTTTATGTATGTACCTATTTCCAGGGGAAGCAATCAGATGGATGGCTTAGAGAAACAGCTTTTTAGGTTTGGCTTAAAGTATCATTTGGCCTAAGAAAATTGTCCTAGCTAATCTGAGCTTGGAAATTCTTAGGAGATACAGTTCTTGGCACTGGGGCTCTGAAAGTAAAACAGTTAAAAAATTACAGAAAATACTCTGGTAAATCTGACACTGGCCTTCTCCATCAGTTTACTTGCCGCCCCTTCCTCCCCCATGGGTACGGAAGACACACAAGGAAAGGACCATCTGGCCCAGCATGCCAGCTTTTTATTCGGTTGCTCTCAATCCTACCTTCCTGTTTGGATCACCCCTCTCCTCTGCCTATACTTCAGAAACCAATCAAGGTGTCTCCTGAGCTCATTTATTCCCTTTGTTTCAGCCGCCTTCTTGGGTAACTTTTTCCATATGCTTACATCCTTGCCTCACAACGGATTCTTTTTTTCTTTCTCATCCAAAATGGCCTTATTGAACTCTTAGAAAAGGCCATGTACTCGGATATAGGACAAAGTGCTTCTAAAGATCCCCAAGAACGTTTCATTACTTTTGATGACCAGGATATATATGGGGGTGGGGGTGGGGGAGAAATTGCTATGTTTAAAAGTAATTGACTGATGGGCAGTGATGCTAAGTAGGATGGAATTCAAGAATACGTTGTTGTTAGCATTGAAACCTCCCCCTCCCCCGTGAAGTGCACGAGTCCAATCTAGGTTTGGAGCTAGAGTCTGTTGTTGTTGTTATTATTATTACTATTATTAAAATGTGGCCTTTATGTACTTTGTTGCCCAGCTTGGCTTCAAGCCCTTCAACATGGTGACATTAGTATTCTTTATATTGCCTGTTGTGGACCAATTTTCTTCAGCTGTTGCTAAAACTTACTAAAATGCCAGATGTCATGTTGGAAACATGAAACCTGAAAGAAGGTCATAAATCACAAAAACAAACCATAAAAAAAATAATAAAATACCCCGAGTGCTGTGCTCTGGAGCTTCCCAGCTTCAAGTCTCCCTTTGTTCACCTCCCCCCCTCTCCACTCTGCCGCTCTCCCCACCTCCATCTTTCAGAGTTGGGGTGTTGGGGGGTGTCCAGCAGTTTCTCACCCAAGGCTTGATGGTGTGTTTTGCAGATTCTGAGCAGAGCACGGGTTCAGACTCGGAGGTGCTGGCTGAGCGGACTTCCTGCTCCTTTGACACGCACGCTGACCTGGGCCCGGGTGCTGCAGGCGCCGTGCCTGCTGCCATGGCTTCCATGGAGGAGATCCAGGTGGAGCTGCAGTGCGCTGACCTCTGGAAGCGGTTCCATGACATTGGGACTGAGATGATCATCACCAAAGCGGGCAGGTAAGAACATGTTCCTTTGAATGGCCACATTTAAAGAACAGAGGTCAAAGCAGAAGCTGTTCTATTTCTTCCTTTCACTTATTGGTGGTAGTAACACTGGTGAAGCCAAAGTCACGTGCACTCATGTTTTTGCATCTGGATATCTTGACGAAATGATCTTGTGTTTTCTGTGACTGCCATTTTTCTCCAAGGGCCACTGAAACCTAAATCACCTCTATCCTCACAAACATTTCTGCCTACACATGTGTTTCAGTTAATATTGGAGATCCATGGTACGTAACAGCCAAACTGATTGCCAAAGCAAGTGTTTCTTCACCATCCATCGTTCTCAACAGAACAAGTTTGCTCCCCAAGCAAAAGCTTGCATCTTCTAAGGCATTTAAAGGAGCCAGATGTTTTTGTAAGAATTTTGGTTCTGGTACGAATTGGGCTTGGTTTATCTTCTGAACTATTGATCCATTGTATTTATTGAAAGTATTACAAAACTTTCAAGCAACCTGATGGAAACTCTTGAAAATATTTATGTAGGATAATAAAAGTTTTTAAAACACAACTTCTCTTGAAATACACTAAGCTATTCCTTCATTGGTATCTTTCAATTTTCTTGAAGGACACTGTTTTGTTAGTTACCTATTTGTGCTGGATACTCAATGTATACTACATTATTTAAAATTCACAGGAATTCTATGAGGTCAGATATGATAATTCCAAATATGGGTGAGGGTGTGAAGGCCAAAAGAGATTAACTTGACTACAGCCACATGGGCAATAATGGGCAGCTCCAGAATTCTACACAACCCTGTCTGGCTCTAAAACTATGGTCTCAACTGTTTATAACTCTGCACTGTTAAGAAATGGTTGCAGTTCTTGCCCCTTGGGTTCAAAATGAAAATGATTTAAATAAAAATAAATTGGGGTTACACTTCTTGAGTACATAGGGGTAGTTCACTGAAATAAAAACAACAATGCTGCTTTCATATTTTCCAAGCCATTTTATGCAGTCTCACATCATGGAGACCAAAAAGACCCACCTCATTGATCAAAAGCTGTCTACATGAACATGGACATTTAAAGTAAAATAATATTTTTATTGGGTCCAGTTCACTTGAATGAATATAGTGAAACCTCCCAGTATAATAAAACACCACAAAAACATGAGGTTAAAACGAAACTGAAATATTGTTCATTTTCTTTCTCTTCCAGAACTAAGTTTTCTTTCTCTAAGTTTTAGCAGCGAATAAAACTATTAAAATGCTTCTTAGGAGGCACATCTTTGAAGGATAATTACTTTCCGTACCATTTCCTTTTTGTTGTTTGGGTTTCAGTTCTACATTTTGAGATGTTATGTCGTTGAAGGAAATAGAACAATTCAAGGAAAAAGTGTTTATTCTTTTTCTTAGTTTTGGGCAAGAGGCTTGATTGGAGAGAGAGGGAAAATTTCTTTTTTTTTTTTGTCTATAAGATTTTCCAGTTTTTATCTTGGATTTTTCACTTTCTACTATTGAGTCTGTGTATTTTGGTCATTTTTTTCCCTCATTATCATACCATTGTTTCCTGCACTTCATTGAATTCAGTTCATCTGAGAACCTCACTGACAACTCTTCTGTGACCTCCTTTTGTGATTTCTTCTGCAGTGTTTTCTTTTCCATATCTGTAGCTTCACAGATTGACTTTGATTCCTGAATCTATGTGGATATTCACAGGACAGACATACAGTTTGTTCTTTAGTGGTACCCCTTTATTTAGGTTTAGAAATTACATTAATTGCTTCTGCATTGCATTGCCTCAGGTGCTGCAAAGAAGGCTTTCTCTTCCGTAAACTTTGTTTCCTCCCTCCCCATTCCCACAGTTGTTTTCTTCCTTTTCACTTCCTATGTAGTATCCTTTTCAATTTCCATTTTCTTAGTTAATGTTAGTTATGTATGACTTTCTTTTCTTTTTCCTGCTCAGGAGGGCTTAGTTACCATCTACTCCTCACAACCAAACTGTAATCCTGTTATTTAGAACCACTGTTGTCTACAAAGCTCTCAGTCTTTGAATATAGCAACATAATCTGTGTAATCAGCACCACGGACAGAGGTGCATGTAGGGATTAATGGCTTTAGAAGACAAAAGAATTGGCCTAAATTTAGTCATAAAAATAAAACCAAACATATCTCATTTTGTAAATCTGAAAGATTATTTTTTTCTCTAGGGTGTTATGACTTCACTTGATATTCTGTAATAAAATGCTGACAAAAAGAAAAAGCAACTTTTGATACATTTTAAGAAGAGAATTAAAATATAGTCATAGTTTTGAAGCAGAGGGCGGAACGGAGATGATTTAGTTCCTTTCATTTGTGTTATAAGGGATGGGGTTAAAGGACTTATCCAAAGGCACCCAGCTCATTCATTTTAGAACTTGGGTACAGGGAAGAGACAGGTAGTTTTTCTTTTCTAATTTATATATATATTCTTATATACACATATATACATATATATTCTAATATATACGCACACATGTGTGTATATATACATATACATATCTATATATCTATCTCTATCTCTATCTCTATCTCTATCTATATTCCAGAGAGGGAGAGAGATAGACACATCAATGATAAGAGAGAATCATTGATTGGCTGCCTTCTGCAAGCCCCTTACTGGGGATCGAACCTGCAACCCAGGCATGTGCCCTTGACTGGAATTGAACCTAGGACCCTTCAGTCTGTAGGCAGATGCTCTATCCATGGAGCCAAACCAGAAAGGTAGCTTTTCTACTTTAGGTCATATAAAATGTTCCTGACAAAACAGTTAATCAGTTTAAAAACACCTAATCCCTTTTCTTAAAGTCACCAGAAAATGAATTAATCTTTTTCAATTTAACAAATCTCTATAGGTGGTTGAAAGGAACCACATTTTCTTATCACAGATTGCAAGTAAGAGGACTTCCTCTCTATCTCTGGCAAGATGCTCTCCAGCTACTTATACATACAGGACAATTCTAAGTCATTGTTATTAAGAAGGGAATTACTAATCTATATTTAAATCTATAACCAAGGTTCTCAAATTTTTGGAATGAGTGTGGAACAAGGTGCCTAACAAATGTTAGATTTAATCATTATGAGTAGCCCACCATCAAATTTCCTTAGTGCACTATAATACTAAAACAAACGGCTTCCTAATTAAACTTGTGAGGGCAGAGGGAGAAAATCTAAATATACTAATAGAAGCTTCTGAAAAATTATAAAATGGAAAAGAAGGAACAGTTATATATATATTCTTTGAAAATACTTAAGAATTAGCCATCATCCCTGTTGTAAGGACTATGGTCTCTCTTGTGCTTTCCCCAAATATGATTATGATGTCACTGATCTCATACAGAGGATGTTTGCTTTTTGAGTTGCTTTTGTTGGAATGTGTGACTAGAAAGCCCCTCATATAAACAACCAGTGCACATTTGCAAGATGGCTGTCTGGGGCCAAAGTATGGTCTATGGCCGTGAAATGAAGCAAAGCCAATTAGGCTGTATGTGGATCAAACCTGTGACCTTGACCTCATTAGCACTGTGCTCTGCCCAGCTCGACTAAATGGCCCCAGATGGTTAAACTTAATGTAGCATTTTGTGTACAAGTACCCTACAGAACAGTCAGGCAATCCAAATTTTTGAACCAAGCACTTTTTATGTCTGGCTCCTAAATGAATGACATACAAAAAGAGCTTGATGTTTTTCTTCTTTCTTATGGTTAAAGAAGAATGGTGAATTTTATTCTAGACTCCTTGAAACACAATACCTCTTTGGGTTGCTCCCTCTTCAATTATGAGAGTAGCTGTAAAGTGCCATATCCTGACCTCGCTTGCTTTGGCAAGTTTAACAAGCCATTGTGGTAGAAACAAGGTATTGCCCAGAGGCCACTAGAATTCATTTGGTATTTGCTCCCTATTCCACAGGGTCTTTCTCATGACACACATGTTGACAGCCTGAGAACTAGCAGAAATTTTTCTACATTTTACCCATTAAAAAAACACTTTGGTGGCCCTTTGTTTGGGAATGGTAGCACCTTCCTTCTTTTTTTTCTTTAAGACATTATTTTTAGAGTGGTCACTTTCAAATAGACTCAGCCAGTAAGAAATATTTTATGATCAGCAACTAACAGCTGTGATAAGCTACTTGGAGAGTAAGATGATTATAAATTATTCAAGTATGGTAAGTATATGAGTATAAGTATATTTAAGAATGTTATAGCCTAATAAGAAATGTGTTTGTGTGGATTCATACACATCATCCATCTATCTAATTACAATGATAAAGCAGGACATTGTATGTGCCCTTTGTGTATATGAATCATCGAATAGGTCAATGTAAGGTAAGAAGAGGTGCTATTTCAGCAATATAAGTCCTTAGCATATTTTATAGTGATAATTCCCAAAGTGAAAAATAATAAGCTAATTTTGAGAATTAGAGGACACTGAACTTTGGCGTGCTTAAAGTGCCTAATGAGAAGAGACTTTCTTAGCGTTTACTCCTGCTGCTTCTTCCCCTCTGATTGCTTGGCTTCCTACTTTATTCCCCTTCACAGGAGGATGTTTCCTGCCATGAGAGTGAAAATCACTGGTCTGGATCCACACCAGCAGTACTACATAGCAATGGACATTGTGCCTGTGGACAATAAAAGATACAGGTAATGAATGACTCTGAAATGTGGAATTGTGGGTACCACTAAAATTCCAGAACTATTCTTTAAACTCATTTGATGAAGCATTTTAACAGTGCACTGTATAATGCTCCGTACAGGGAATAAGGATGGAGAATATGCCAATGGCCTGTGGCAGAGCACCAGGCAGGAAGGAGTCACTAGAGGCAGGAAATCAGAACTCAGTAATGGTTGGGTCTGGAATCCATCTCCACTGTATCTCTGGAGAGAGTGGGATTGCATATAGTCTGCCAGGGTAGCAAAAATCCAATCCAATGAAATTAAGTCTAAAATTACTTCTGTTAACATAGAAAGTAACTAACATATTGAATGATTTGGTTTATGAAATGCTGAGGTAAAATGATTGATTTTGAAGAAGGGAAAGAAAGTGGACCTGTACAGTACATTCAATCATATATTTTGATGGATCACCCTGTGGATGGTGGAGGAAAAGAATAGGAGAATTGGGTGAGACCTCAAGAAGAACATCTAGTTAGGGAGAGTTTTAATTCATTAATATGGGTTGCGAGTTTACTAAATATTTTTCCTTCAAAGTCATGAAAAGCCAACATAGTCTCCATGTCTCTTGGATTGCTCACATGGAGTTCTTGTCTGAAACAAGTTGGGGCTTAATTGATCTCTTGAGATCTCAATCCAACCAGTGAATCATGGCTGATTTTTGAAATGCCTGAGAACTTGGCCCTAAATCCATGAATTTGGAAGAGAGACATGAGTGGTGAAGACCAGGACTAGTGTGGTGGGTCAGAGAGTTGGCCCAGAGAGAAGTGGTCTTGAATGCAGGACTTAAGAAGGGAGAGGCTTCTAATCTTTTTAGAGGATCTTGGGAGTTGAGATTTGGACTGAGTGCCTCTGTTTGCCAGGACCCAGGGCCTACAAATTCCTTTGCTAATAAACAGGAAGTGTCAGATCCATGGAGAGCACCCTTCAGAACTACAGGGCAATTGGCAAAGTCTGGAAAACTGACCTCCTTTGCTACCCAAAAGCATCTCATTTCCAGTGGCTTTGTGGGAAAATAATGTGGGAGATGATGACGTTCAAGATAGAGTTCATCAAAGAAAACACTGGGAAGACTTGGTGTTGTTTCTGGGGATGGTTGCACTAAGGCAGAGGCCCTCCATTTTCCTAGAAATGCCTCAAAATCAAGATCCCTGGCAAGGAAATGGTTAACGAGTGAGCTGCTTGGAGGGTCTCTGCACATGGCTGTGTTTTATAGGACGATATGGAAGATGTTTTTAATAAGGAACCAAATCCTGAACAAGTGGCCAACGGATTATATGGTTTGCATTTGAAAGGTGAAAGGTTGCAGTAAAATACCTTTTCCATAGCTAGGCACGTGGGTTAAGGATGCCTGTGTGCACACAGGGGTGCAAGGCAAGGAGAGGGAGAAGAAAGAAAAAGGACTGTGAGAATGTTTTTCTTATGAGAGCTGCAGCTTTGATCATTAACCACAACACCTTTTTGCTCTCCCCCACCCCATCTCATGCTCCATTTCCCCTTATCTTTCCTTTTTTCTTTGTGTACTACTTCTCCATTCTTGTCATCTCTTTGCTCCTCTCTCCTGTCCCTGCTTGCTCTTTGGACTGCTATTCCCTCTCTGCACACATCTCTGAATTCTCCTCTCTCCCTCTCTCAGATACGTGTATCATAGCTCCAAGTGGATGGTGGCTGGAAACGCTGATTCCCCTGTGCCACCAAGAGTTTATATACACCCTGATTCTCTAGCTTCCGGAGACACTTGGATGAGACAGGTGGTCAGTTTTGACAAACTCAAGCTGACCAACAATGAACTGGATGATCAAGGACATGTGAGTCAAAGAATCCCATCTCCCTCTTCCTCCTCCCTGCTCTTCCCCTTTTTGCTTTAGAGCTGACTAGCCCCAGGCTGTTGCAAACAGGTAAAATAAGAATCTCCATGCCACTCTAAGTCATCTTAAGAAAATAAGCATACAGTTTTTTTTTTATTCCTGTGACATTTCACTTATTACAAATCTAACATTTAGCAAACGTCTGCTATGCATCAGGTTGTGTTTATTAGAAGTCTTGTGCTCCAGGTACGCATGGTCTAGTCAGGGGAGAATTCAGAGACAGAAATACAGGACAAATAAAAAAATGGTGAAAGAAATCACAACATTCAGTAGAACGATGCACAGGGAAACAACTGAAGTGACAGTTTTGGCTGATTGTCAAGAGAAGAATTTATAAGAGAAGAATAGGCCCTAAGGCTTTCCAGGTATAATTAGATTACCTGATGCTATCAATTTACCTTTTGCCGTAAAACATATACTGAATGTTCACTGAATGCCATGATCCATATTGGGTGCTATGGGAAGATTGAAGGAGCTAAAACCCTGGCTCCTATCTTGAAGGAAACGACAATCTTCTGAGGAAGGGATAATGTACTTACACTATTCACTCTCACGTGACATAAGAGAATGTCTATAAATTCAGTAACAAAGTGCAAATAATAGCTTGTAGAATGTAAAGACAGCATGAGCCCATGTTGCAAATTTGAAGCAGGAGGGAACCACTGTTATGTGGCAGAGGTCTGGGACCTTTTAGTGGAGTGACGTCTTCTGGTACCAGAGCAGTCATTCAGCATTTACCCAGTTAAAGCAAGCATCCACCGCCCATGATCAGGATAATCTGCTATATGGTTCCATGTGATGCTTTCTAATCACTTAGTCCTGTCTGTGGTGGGCAAGTATACTGATTTTTGGTTTCTTGTACATCCCGCCCCCTGATTTCTGGTTTCCCACCCCCAATCTGTACTCTTTCTAAAATGCTTCTACTCTGTGATTTTATTTGCATGAGAGCTTGAAAAGATGTAGGGACCTTAGAGTCAACCCTGGCTTAATGTTTCTCCTTCTCATTCCAGATCATTCTGCACTCCATGCACAAATACCAGCCTCGGGTTCATGTGATTCGCAAGGATTTCAGCAGCGACCTTTCACCCACAAAACCTGTTCCTGTTGGGGATGGAGTGAAAACGTTCAACTTTCCTGAGACCGTGTTCACCACGGTCACAGCCTATCAGAACCAACAGGTAAGAGGCTGCCTTGAGAGTTCCTAGCGGTATCTCCTTTTTAAAGAGGGTATCCAGGAGGCTTTTGGTAAGAAAGGCTTTGTCCTTCCACATGGCACTGGGGAGCATGGAATGAGAGACAGCAGGCTTGCAGGGCACACAAGGCACCCATGATGACAAGGCAGGAAGGCCTAGGAGCAGCTGGCATGGTCTCGATTTAGATCAGAGACCAAATCTTTGCCCAGGAGGAGCAAACCTAAGTCATCTTCATGTCTCTCTGTACGTGTATCCATGTTCATAATCTCCCCACATCCTGGCAAGTGTTTCTCATTTGCAAGTTCTGAGGTTTGATCCATTCCTTCCCTCTTATCTGCACTTTTCCATGTATCCCAGCACCTGGCTACATTACAGGCAAGAGGCATCTAAAATTCCATTTAAGATCCACGGCTTCACTTACACTTTCAGATGAAATTTACCTGTGATCACCAGCTACACCCTAAGATCTGTATGCTTTAATGTCAGTAATACGTCCATTCATTCCATACATATTTAATAGACACTGATGAATGAACTCATTAAGATCAGTTCTGGAGACCAGGAGGGTCACTATCATAATTCAGGCTGAACTTAGAAAGCCACAGATCACTGTGACAATAAAAGGAAACTGAACATGGGTACCTGAAATCCCTTTCTCTTCCTCAAACTTCTCTAATAGGCATTGTCCTGTGTCTGAGTACATTCTCACTGTATAAATATTTTGTCTATATCTGGACTGGGGTAGGGGCTGTTGTGGTTTGGTAGGGGTGGGAAGCCATAATTAAGATAATGAGATTTGACAGTAGAAATATCTGGTTTGATTTATGACTTTTCTATTGATGAACTGTATGACCTTGAACACCTTTCTGACCCCCTTTCAACCTATTTCCTGGTCTGAAGATGTTCTAGCTTCACAGAGCTACAAGGACTAGAAGAGGTAATATGTCTAAAGTCACTGACACAAATCTGGCATCTAATTAATGGCAGTCAGACATTGCTAAATGACTGGGCCCATAGACATGAAGGAACGTGGGAAGTAGAGGTCATTTTAAAAGAATAAATTGCTTAGCCCCGACCAGTGTGGCTCAGTAGTTTGGAGCATCATATCATGCACGGAAAGATAGCAGCTCAGTTCCTGGTCAAGGCACATGCCCAGATTTCAGGTTCGATGTCCAGTCGGGGCGTGTTCTGGAGGCAACCGATCAGTGCGCTTGCGCGCTCACTCTCTCTCTCTCCTCCCCACACCCTTCCTCTCTCTCTACAATCAATAAAAAACATATTCTCGAATGAGAATTAAAAAAAAAAAGAATTGCTCATTAAGGAGAAAGGGGATTGTTAGGAATTGGAAGAGCTGTGTTGGCTCTTCAAGATATTGTAATCAATAGGTAACTACTTTGATCTCTCTGTTCTCGTGTCATGTTGGTGAATTCATGATGTGCTGACATTCAAAATAGATGAGTCATACTCAATTCTGCCTATTTTGAAGTCAAGATAACAGCTTTTGCCTGTTTAACAAGCCTCCAGTCCCTGGATAAATCAACAGCACGACTGTTTAACATTCCCTTTGGCTGCATAGATACGATTTAATATAATGCAGTGACTTACAATAAAGCAAACTAACCTCAGCTCTTTCCCCCAGGAATCTTGAGGTTTGCATCCTGTAAGAGAGCTGTGAGCGAACGATAATTTTCAGACTTGTCTCGAAGATGCTGGGCAGCATAAACGGTTCTCTTTTGTGAGCTATATGCACCTATTACTGTGTTTTTATTGCCCTCAACCTTCCAGAATGAGAACAATTAATATTTTATGGCCAAACTCCTTATATTTCTTTTTAAGAGAATGGTTAGGAAGCCTATCAGAGTAAAGAGGAAAAAAATGAGTGGTAGGTTTATTGTTCTCAGGAGCTTGTTTGCAGTAACACAATGAAGAAAGGAGGAGAGCAGAACTGAAATGAAATGTTACCCAGTTTCCTAAAGAAGGTGTCTTTTCCACAGAAAACAATGGGCTAGACATTTGGAGACCTGGGCTTTAGTCCTAAATTTCCCACTAGTTACCTTTGTCACTGGGCTCTGTGTCATTCTGGGCTTCAATTTCTTCAACAAAATGAGCAGTTGGCTTATGCTTTCTAAGGTTTCTGTTAGCTCTGAATTTATAATTTCTCCCTCCTTTTCCCCTGCATGTTTTTTTTTTTTTTAAATGAAGGTTGGGAGCAATTTATCATTATCAAACAGAGGCAATAGACATGCGATTTTCAACTATTAAAAATGATGAATGTTCATGTTTGTAAACTTGTTTGAACCCCCACAATATTTTAGACTGGTGTAGTTTTAGCCAGTCCATCCTTGAGCGGTGGGAACATGGTGTTTTGTTGCTGGTAAACAAAACACTGTAACCTATACTATTCACTTGTGTCTCCTCCCATCCTCTCCATTGTTAACAATACTTTCTATTGACTTCCATCTTGTCACCAAGGCTGGACACCTGACTCTCCCACATCCAATCTACCACTAAACTCTGATGCTTCTACTGATGCAGTATTTTCTTCTTTCTAATCTCATTGCTTCTGCCTTTGTTCTGGACCTGCCCCTTTCTCCCAATCTTGGGATGTTGTGATAGCACCCGGCAGAGTCACCTGGGCTGCAAGCTCAATGTCTCATTGCTGGATGGATCTTCCAAAAGCACAGCTCTCACTGCATCATTTCTGTGTCAGAAATTGTCAATGACTCCTCAGTGCCTTGGGAGCAAAGTCCAGGATCCCAAGTCTTTCACATAAGGTCCTCTGTGCCAATTACCAACTACATTTCTAAGCTTATTTTTAATTAATCCTCATTAAGCATCCACAAGAGTTCAGCAATCTAGTTAGAATTTTACTATTTGTACTTTGCAGCTGCCTTACTTTTGCCTATGTTCTTGTCTTTGCAGAAATGCGCGCCCCCCTTCATCTTTATCTGTCTAGCGTCCTTCTATTCTTCAAGTTTGGTGCAATTACTATCCCCCACCACCTTCCTTACTTTTTCAGGTGCAAATGAGCTTTCCCTCATGAAAGTGTTAGTGAGTGTAACACTCTCTCATGACCCTATCACTTGCTGATCTGTGTATGTTTGTTCAGTCTTCCTCTCAATATTTTAAGCATTTTAAAAACAAAGGTTGAATGTTCTACAAAAAACAGTGAGCCATGGTAGAAAACACCAGGTTGGTAGTTAAGAGACTCAATTGAGTAGTAGACCCAGCTCTGCAGCGGATGAATTGCACTGCCTTTGACGAATCCCTCCACCTCAATAGTCTCATTTGCAAATCGGTGGTTTGATCTGAATCAGTGTTTCTATGTCCTCAAGCCAATGGAGAAGGTTTTTATGGTCCATTGAAAGGTGAGAAAAATAGAGATAGTGTAGAGACTTTTCATACATGTAAACATTCATTTTAATAGACTGTACAATTTTTATTTTTGTCCTTTCAACTTTTTTGATGCTAGAGTGTCAAATAATGATGGCAAGAGATAGTGGACATTAACTCCCTTCACTTGGTAGAATAAAAAATTGGAATATCAATGTTGATCTCTCAAATATTGGAAGGGGGAATTAGAATTGTGAAGCCCAGAAACCACTAATTTAAGATGAAGGACAATTCCATCTCCACAATTCTAAGACATTTGTGTCTGTCCCGTAGTGCAGAGCTCTGAATATTTCCTTGGAAAATGGCTGAATGATTAGTCAACACCATTCTACTACCACTGTCTTTATATATCTGTGGTTCTGCTTTTTTGGATATAAATAGTAGTGAAGTGTGAAGAAAGAGTTTCTATTTCATGAAATATCTCATGCTTTTCTTTCCCCTATTCCCATTTCTTCCTTCCCCCCTCTCGGACTGACCCATAGACTCTTGGGGCTGCTAGCATACTGAAGTTATTATTACTGCTATTTGCTCACAGTGTGCCAACTTGGCCAGCCTGTGGCAGAGAGGAAGGTACCCCATGCCCAGAATCTCATTGTGGAGAATAAGGTGGTAGAGGTTGGAATAAAGGTGACTCCACACTTTATGTGTTTTCTTGGAAGAGGCTGATGCCAACATGTTCTCATGGAATTAGCAGGAAATTTCCATTACAGAATCTGTCTTCTCTAGGGGAAAAAGCCTGCTGAAAAAAAAAAAGGTTTTATTTTTCCCAAACAGGAAACTAGATTTCCAAAAAGATATAGCCCCATTCTCCTCAGGTAACACAGTCTTATTTCTTGATGAGAATTGGCTACAGGAACCAGCTAGGAAGTCTGCAACCACAGCCAGGTTTGTGTAAGCAAATCCAATAGGATTTCTTAGTCACTCATTATATATTAAACTAGTGAGCCAGTTTTACCGTAACTTTCCAATCAAATCAGTGTAGAATTTTCTTTTTCATACAGGCTAAGGTTTAAAAAAAATCCCAGTGGAATACCCTTCAAGCAGTATGATAAAAAATAAGCATAACTAAGAGAGTGTTAATAAGGGCAGGCCCTGTCCTGTAAAAACCATACTAAAGATTTAATTTTCTTTGTAGGTTGTGTTATTTATGTCTGCACTCTGCATTGTGAGGTATATCTCATTTATTAACTGCCTCTATGTTACTAGGCAAAAAAAAGTCCGTGAAAATGATTAAAATGAATGGTGGCAGGCCAGCAACCACTCCCTCATGTGCCCCAGCCTTCAATAACTCAGACTGCACCAATCAGTGTAAGGTTATGGAAATAAAATCAGTGAACAAAAATTCTTCCATAACCTCTGTATTTTCCATGTCTCCTCATTATCACTGGACTGAGTTTGCATATAACTCCTGTAGAGTAGCTTTGGCTGCACGGGAAGCTACTAATGGATCTTGTTCTCACTGGAAGAACATTTAAGACTTTTGTCTGTAATGCCTGCAATGAAAGCAAATAGGATTGAGGGAATTCTGTGGTCTGTAGTTTTTAAGGCTTGTTATGGTGTTGGGACTGGTGATCCCCCTTCCTTCCTTCCTCCCTCCCTCCCTCCCTCACTCTCATTTCCTCCCCCTCCTGCCTTCCCTTCTACTCTCTCTAAACCCCCGCCTTCTCCCTCCCTCTTCCCTCCCTCCCATATTCACTCATTGAATAAATATTTTACTGAGCATGAATAGTACGTCATATTAGATCCTGCTTAATAAAACGTATATAAAATAGATAGGGTTCCTACCTGTAGAGCAGGGGGAAAGACAAATAGTAACTATGTGAACAAAAAAAAAAAAGTATAATTGCCAACTAGGTTAAGAGTAAAGATTGAATTAAAGAGGGTGCAGTTAAAGAGAGTAGGAGGCCCTAGCCAATTTGGCTCAGTGGATAGAGCATTTGCCTGTGGACTCCCAGGTTTGATTCTGGTCAAGGGTACATGCCCAGGTTGTGGGCTTAATCCCCAGTGGGGGCATGCAGAAGGTAGCCAATCAATTATTCTCTCTCATCATTGATGTTTCTCTCTCTCTCTTCCTCTCCCTTCCCCTCTGAAATCAACAAAAATATATTTTAAAAAAGGAGTAGAAGCATGCTATTTTGGAGGAGTGATCAAGGAAGACCTCTCTCATGAAATGATAGTAAGAGTGAGATTTAGGAGGAGGAGTTAGCTATGTGAAGAATACAGAAAGGAGCATTTTTGTCTGGAGATAGAGTGAGTGTGAGGGGCTTGAGCAGGAAAAGTTTGGCACATTCCAACACTGAGAGTAACTCAGTGGGCTTGAGCCCGTGAACCAGGGGTAGCAGAGTGTGGGTGGGGCCAGGCATGGAGTACAGTGGGAGTCACTGAAGAGAAGGATGTGATCCAGTTACATGCTAACAAAAATCACTTTGTTTGCTGTGTAAAGAAGAGACTGGACAGGGAAGAAGGAAGATAAATCTGAAGGTTAGAGTAGTTTAGTCAATAGATGATGGTGACCTGGTCTAAGGTGGGGTGATACAGACAGACAACCATATTAGGGTCTAATTGATAAATGTAATGATCGAGTAGGGTTGAAAATGAACCACTCAAATGCATCTCACATGTTATCTCCTAAGACCTCAGAGCACTTCAACTCGGAATAATCCCTACATTCTCTACGCACTCACAGCACTCTAGCTTTATGGCAAACCCAATCACTTTCTGTTTTACATTGTAATTATTAGTGCACGTCTGCTTTCCTAGATTATAAGCTCCTTGGGTTGGAAGAAAAGACAGTAACAGCCATGTACTGACCACCATTCTGCCACCTGCACTACCTGTCACAGTGCTTTGCACACAAAAGGCACTTGATAATAAATCAGTAATGAGTAGCACAACCACACTCTTCATGAAGTTCTCTGAATCTCATATTAAAAACTTTGAAACAAGTATAGAGATGTTGCTTTCCCTAACATTTGGTGGCATTTGTCTATTAAACTTCTGTACAGGCCCCTTGGCCTGAAATCCAGTGAATTGTGTGAAACAGGTTTTCAACCATTTCTACCAGGCCCATGAAATAGAATGTCGTTATATTTACAAAGGTCTGTGGAGGTCCCTGAAACACAGCAGCACAATCATATATCATAAACCCCTATCATAAATGGGTCGGACAGGATAAGCCAACTTGAAAGAGAAAATAAAATATTATAACCCTGACTTGAAAAGAAAATATGGTGTGTGCTTTATTGCTGTGGATTATGGAGGAAGAAAGAACTGATTTTTAAGTCAAGAATAGAATGCAGTGATAGTCTTTAAACTCAATTCAGTATTCAGAGGGCAGACAGTAGACGCTGGAAAGCCGAAGCTTCAGGCTCCTGCTCTGGTCTATAAAATACATGTAAAATTGTTTTTGCTGCATTTTTAGTGCTACATTATTAGTATGTCATTCGAGAGGCAAGGAATGTTGAGGAGGGGGAAAATAACAGGTACTTTCAAGTTTTTCCCATCAGAATCTCACATTGCATTTTAAAGTCCTTTAAAGACTGTGGCTTTGGGAAATTCTGTTCTGATGGAAGAGTGCCTTGAGTAGATTCATAACACTGGAAAAGAACTGCAACTATCCCAGTGATAAGTTCTGCAATTATCAGAAAAAGATGATATCAAATAATGAGATTCTCTTATTTCTAGAATGACTTTCCATTGAGCATGCCTCCCCTCCTTCCCTGAGCTCCCCAGCCTCCACCCCCTAGTCTCTATTGCTTCAATATAGAGAATCATTCACATCTGGTTCAGACATGAAGGTATCAAAATGCGTCCCATGACCAAGGCTGAAAGCAGAAACATTAGAGCACATATGGAATTTGTTGGTCAGGCTTGTTCTAGTCTAGAGGCACAAGGACAATACATACAACCACTGCAGAGACTGACAGAACTAGGATAGGATATGATAGAGAGGAGCTTATACACTAAGCGGAGGTTGACCAGATAGCTCCTAAGGACTTGTTTAAGCTGGGTCACATGGTTGTTTTGCTGCGTGTGCTCAGCCTTATGAAACTGCCTCTCTATTTCTTCTGATTCTCTTATAAGCCTTGGAGATTGAATGAGATATGTTGCATTCTACCCCCTTCAAATCACACATTTTTAGCTTTTCCTTTGGGTGCAGCCTTGACAAAAGAATAGCTACTTCTTGTGTCTTTTATGAGACCATTTCAGGTTATCAAAGGAACAATCCCTAGTGGTTTGAAGACACAACTTAAGTAAAATGGGTAACACAGCCAATTATTTGGATCCTTCAGATGAGGCAGGTTGTCTTGGTGATTCCTCCTGATTGGCTTGGCTGAATGCATTCATTCATTATTCATTCACTTACTCACTTATTCATTTACTCACTCATTCAATAACCACTTTTTAGGGGCCTCCTGTGTATCATGTACTATGGACCCAGTTTTCCATTTCAATACCTTTATCACCATTTTGGGGCAACAAAAGTGAATGAAAAAGAGTTTATGGAGTCATACTGGGAAAAACCTTGTTTTTAGGGAGAAGAGGGTCAGGTGGGTCGGACATCTGTGTGCCAGGCCTTAGTCCTATATCAACTTCATTTAGAGCTCCAACTAAAAGGAAATGAAATAAAAACACTAGCTGTTATTAACAGAGTGACTTTTCTTATTTTTCTAGGAGCAACCAAAAAAGTCCATTAATGAAAATATAATTCATGCTTCTTTGTTTGTTTCCAGATCACCAGATTAAAAATTGACCGAAACCCTTTTGCTAAAGGATTCAGAGATTCTGGAAGAAACAGGTAAGAATTGGGAAAGAGACTCACTGACACTTCTTTTATATGTGATGTTATTCCAACCACACCCCATTGGCTCCTGCTTTTTGGAAAACACTTGCATGTCACTGTGCAAAGACAAATAGATAGCTGATCCAAGAATGAAAAAGCTGCCCTCTAAAGGCTGAATTATCCAGACTGGTTGGTAAAACACTCTAAAATACCAGATCAAGTCCTTCCTCCTCTACATCATACTTGGTAATTCAGGCACTTAAAACAAATTTTATGGTGATTTATTATCATCAAAAGATTACTTTTTGTATGTGGCTAGAGAACCTACAGTGATATCTCATCTATTTTTCATTATCAGGAAATAAGGAATTGTGGACAAATAAAATTTTTCACACAATTATTACTTTTAAGAGGTAAAACGGTGTTAAAAAATTAACCATTTTTCTGAAATGATTAATATGAAAACATATGAGATGTTTCTGCTTTAATAAATAGAGTTTATAGAGCAGCACCTCTCTGGATGCCCTAACATCACCATTGATTAGGTTGTTATATAGTGGAACTCTTAGGAATTATTGAAGTTTATAGAACTTTGCTCCTGTTGTAAATGGCTTTGGAGACTCTGGCATTTTTCTAGTTAATTCTTTCTTCTCTCTAAATACCTCCTTTCTAAAATGAAAACCTGTTATCCACAGAGTTAAGAGAGAACTGAAATTGCCAGGGAAACCAGATTGATCTAAGGTTATTCTATCAGAAAATGTCACTTTACACAAACCACACTGAAACAGCAAATGTGACATGTATGTCTCATAAAGTGTGTAGGCTTTGTGATCACTATTTACTTTAGTGTTAAGACATTTTCCAAATTGGGGACATTTCTTTACATCGGAATGATGTAAATTGTCAGGAGTTATCTTTGCTATTTTCTATGCAAGAGTTTTCAGATGAACTAGTTTTATATTTAATCACTCTTTGAACTACATAGCTAGCACATATTAGAATCCAGATTTATGCTAAAATCAGTGATTATTTCCTTTACAAAATGATTTATGAAAGTTTTTATGAGATCCTTATCATATATGTAAAAACATTTAGATTTCTATATAATTTTATTTACCTCAGAATTTTTTAAGGTCCCATCTATTGAATAAAGTAAAAGCCACTTAAACTTCCAGTTTGCAGATGACAAAATTGAGTAATATGTTTTAGGTCAGGCAACTAGTTAGTGATACAGCTACGTGAGAACTCAGGCATATGGACTCCAGGCCAGATGCCTTCCTGCTCAACGGCTCTTTGTTTAAAATAAGACAAAAGCCTTTGTTTTCAAAACATAGCCAATGAAGAATGAATCCCTATTCATTTCAGTTCAGAGGGATGGTCCTCTTCCTCACAATGAGTTTCTAGTCCCTGTTCAGGTCACAGAAGATGCGTGGGAGCTATTTCCTGTTGCCTCCCTTCCTGGGCTGGCTCTTTGGGCATATTGAGGACCTTGTTAGTGATTGGAGCTCAAAATAGAAGCTGGCCCTTCAGAAAGAAGCCTAGAGTATTGGAGGTGTTTAACTTGGAGTCCAGGGATGGACATCATGGGTTCTGTGTGTTTCCAAATATTGTAAGTAATATCGTGTGTGGATGAGCAGGTGTGCGTTTTTCCAGGGAGAGGTCTACGGCTTTCTTCAGATTCCCGAAAAGGTCTGTGAACAGCAGTTAAGAATTTCTGCTCTAGACACAACTGTATTTGCCCAGGGCCCAACCAACCCTACTGTCTTTAGTTATTCAGGTACTTTCCTTTTTTTTTTTTTTGGCCTCACCAGTGGCATTTATTGTGTTTATTTTCTTCTTGGAGATCCAGAGCTTTTCTTTTTCTTTCATTGCTTTACTTTCCTAGTGGAATCCTTGTTTGTCAGAGACGTGACCTGAACGGAGAATCTGAATAGATAGGCTGTACTGACCAGCGCTAGAGCTGGACTGTGGGGTTGGAGCCACATTTTAATGGACTTAAGAATAAGGCCATGCACCTTGAAGCATTTGCCTCTGGTTATGAAGTTGTGATGACATCTCAGTTCAAGTCCTGAGGTCCCCTTGCCTCCTCAGTGGGCTGGAAGGGACCTTGACTCATCATGGGACCCTGGCCTGTGTCTGCTCTTATGGCTGGTAAATGTCTACTGTTCAGTAACTGCCTGTCCTGCCTGGGGAACTGCTCTTCGTTGTAAGGACTCCAGGAAAGCAGAACTACAGTCTTCAATCGCTCGTTTCAGTGCTTTCTCTATTTACTAGAGGCCTGGTGCATGAAATTCATGCACTCAGAGGGGGTCCCTCAGCCCGAATTGCCAGAGGATGCAGGCCAGGTCAAGAGACTTCACTGGGGCACGATGGGGGCTGGTGAGGGACATGGGAGGTTGGCCAGCTGGGAAGGGACCGTGGGAGGGCTCCAGGGCCAGATTCGCTGGACCCCAGCAGCAAGCTACCCTACCTGTCAGAACATCTGCCCTCTGGTGGTCAGTGCACGTCATAGCAAACGGTTGAGTGGCCTTCGCATATCATTAGCATATTATGTTTTGATTGGTTGAATGGATGACTGGACACTTAGCATATTAGGCTTTTATTATATAGGATTTTTCTCATAGCCTGGAAATATCTCATTAAGTCCCATTAAAACCTGCACGCTGTTTTAAGTAATATTAGTAATTATAGAAGTTATCTGTGATCGAACGCTTACTGTGCTCCAGACCTTTTACTTACGTTCCTTCTAATCTTCAAAGCAACCTGTATTTTACAAATAGGGAAACTGAAGCTCAGAGAGTTTAAGCAGCTTTCCTAATGTCACACAGTAGAATTGGAGCAGGAACTAAAACCCAAGTTTCCCTGACTTCCAAACCCGTGCACTTTCTGCTCTATGAGGCCAACGATTGAAACTGGACTTATTTTATGTTCAACAGGTATGGAGAATAGAATTCGTTTTCCAAAAAATCTTTACCTATTTAAAGATAAAGAACCTCCTATTTTCTAAATAAAACAACCTGTATATACTCTGCCCATCTTTGTCTACTTCCCTAGGACTTTGTCATCTGCTTTCTGCACCCCTGTAAACAAGGGGCTCCCTAATAGAGGCAGGAAGTCAGGCTGAACTTTGCTGGCAGGTGAAACTGCGATACAATGACACTAAAAACCTGTGTCATGATGGGGCAAGGATGCTCATTAAAGGTAGAAACCATTTTTGTCTCCCAGCACTCTGGGAAGCTGAACTGAAATACACTTATGGCCCTTGTATTCTCTCTTTGAAAAGCTCCAAATTATCCGGTTATGACAATTTAATTATCACTAGCTGCCTGCAGGATCTGATGAGGGCGAGAATGATTAATGCCATTGTGCAGATGGGATAGATTGATGGGAGAGGATCTAGAGGATTATCTGTAAATCTTCTGGTGGTTTGTGCCAACATCAGAGCCCAGTTTGTCACCTTCCAACCGGTGCCTCATCTGTTGCCTTTCTCCTGCTAACAGAGTTCTTATGATCTGTGATCCTCCCCAGGCCTTTTAGACACTGAATGACTCATACAGACGAGCATGGTTTGACGAGTTGCATATAAATGTACCCCAAACATACGGATTACATTTCCTTTCAAAACACATGGGCTTAAAAATTAGGGGGAAAAGCGCTCAGCCAATGTTTTTTGGTTTTGCAGAACACAAAACATTTGTGGAATACTTTGGGGTCCCAGAATTTGCCAAACCTCAAACCAAAACACGTTCAGGTTTGTTGATCTCAACCCATCCTAGCGCGACGCAGAGGCCCAGGAAGGGAGGAGTGTCAGAGGAAGGATGAGGAGGACACAGCCACTTGATAGTCTCTTTAGATGCCTCGTGCCAGTCTCTGGGCCAGTAAGCCTTTCATTGCAGCACATCGTCCTGTGGCTGGGCTGACAGCAGTGCCCGCTGAGGGTAGCCAGGATGAGGATACTTATTTCCCATTCTTCCTTTTTCAATGTAAAGAGTTATCCATGGAGAAATACTTCTGGCTTCTGGCCCCATCGCTTCCTCCTTCCCCTCGATGGGAACCAAGGTAACTGATCTGATTGCTGAGTCTGGGAGGAGGAACCCTTCAGGACCTGCTTGCCTGCAGAGAGCTGGCCTTTTGGGCTCTTTCCATTGTATGGTAAACCCAGCAGAAGAGGCCCACAGTTTGGGGGAGTAGTTTATTTCAGTGGAGTTCTAGCCCACTCATTCAGCCTTCATGCCTATGCCATAGTCTCCAGACACCTTTGCCAACAGTCAAACTGGTATTTTGGTTTCCATTGCAGTAGGCTCCTAGGTCTTTCTTGGAAATTATTCTGAGTTCAAATAAGGATAAGAGGTGATATTCATGGGGTCTTCCAGAACCCCAATGGGAGCCTCAGTGAGTCCACTGTGTCAGTACTGTGGTGTCACCATCATTGGAGCCTGTCGTGGTTCTCCTGCTTCTTTAGGAATCGTCATTCACACTCTGGTGTGAGAAGGTCATCACCCTTCAAACTCTACTTATGAAGCTTCAACTTTTTTTCATTTGCATGTAACTAGGTCCCTGATGAGAAGTCTCCACCAGAAAGACATGTGTGTGTGTTTGTGTGGGTGCATGTATGTGAATGCATGTTTGTGTGTTTGTGCTGTGGGGAAGAGTAGTAGTCATCTGGGCCTTTCAAAGTGGAAAGCCTCACTGATTTTGCTTCCAGACATGGTCTTTGCAATGGGTAGAAGATTTTAGTTACTTCTATTGTTCCTCCTCCTAGATTTCTCAGAAATTATGTGGTCTAAATCTGGCTTTGGGTGGGGAGTGGGTCAATACATGCTTACCTTTAATCAGATCTAGCCCCAGGACACAATTTCCAGTGTTACCTCTGGGAGGTAACTCCTCCTGGGAGGAGACAGTAACACCCTCCTGTTTGGGGGTAGGGGGTGGGAAGTAGATTCTTTTAGCTTGAGATGACTGTTGCCTTGTGTTCTGGGTTCTAGGACTCTGCCCCCTGCTGGAATGTAAGCTCCTTGGAATAAGACTACCTTTTCCAGCTTTCCATTTTTAGATTTTTTCCCTATAGTCATGTATATACACTAAAATAATAGTTGTTTGTTTAGTACAAAACAGTAAACACAGCTAGGGAGTAGCAGAGAAATGAAAAACCAGGAACTCTGGAGCGAGAAAGCCTTAACCCAACTAAGGCCGATGGGGAGCTAGCTTTGGACCAAATAAGAAGGGAAGAGAGAACGAATTTATAAATAGGCTTATTTTGAAAGACTAGAGGCAATTTTGGTTCCAATCTGAGATGGACCGCTGCTGTGAGACACTGATTTATCCTAATTATGGATTAGCCACCCCTCCCACTCACTGCCCTTCAGGCCAGCTGAGCTGGCTCTGAATAGTGGGGGCATGTCTGCACTGCCTGGCTCCCTGGAAAAGGAGGACACCCAGTAGGTTTCAGAGAGTCTGTGAGCCTCAGGGAGGCAGGGTCCCAGGGGCTGAGCCCAAGCACAGTACGATTTGGTTGAGAAAGGTCAGTAACAAACTGAGAGGTAAAATTACATCTTTGGGGGTTTGCCACCCCAGTGGGAAGCCTGTTCCAAAGAGAAGACAAAGGTCATGGAACTGCGGAGAAGAGCCTTCGCTCTGAGTGTCATGGCCCAGAAGCAGCTGTAGGAGGTGCGTCCGTCAACATGCCTGGACAGTCCACTATGCTCAGCTAGAGGGAGCATTGTAACCACAGACCTTGCGCTGGGAGGGGGCAGCTGTAGGAGCAGAAAAGAGAGGGCTCCTGAGATTCTCGGCACACATCTGATGTGAGAGCCTCTTTGTTGTTAGGGTGGCTGCCAAGATTTTCCAGAAAGCCCAAGTCAGCTTGGGAAATTTCATATAATTCCCAGGGACTTCATCCAAAGCAAACACATACATAAAAAAGGAGAGGGTTGAAAATTTTGATATGTCTGGGGACTGAGAGGTTCTATGAACTTGCTTTAAAAGTGCCATGAAGTCCACAACTCTGGGTCCTCCTCTGTCAACAGCCTCCATCCTGCCTTTGACCTTGTACTTTACCCTGACTTCCAGGCTCACTGCGTCTAAGACAACTGCAGAGGGGGGCTCTCTCATGACGTTGTTTCCTCCATATGCTCCTACCAGGCCAACTAGGAGCTGTTGGTACCACGAGAGGTCCCAGGTGGAGTGGCCCTTTTGTAGTTCAGGGAATTGGAATACTTTAGGAGGGTATCTTTTTTTCTAAGGGGTCCACTTTTGGAGGCTTGAACCAGGACACTCAAGTTCCACATCAGAAAGGAGCTGGTGGCAGGCCCTGAATGATGGGGAGGTTGGTTTATATGGGCAAATAGTTTTAATAGGTTGCCCCTCACTGAAAAGCGACAGGGTCTGCAGAATGGGGGGGAGGAAGCAATCTGAGTTCAAGCTAATTGTTGGCCAGCACTGTTGTTTGCTGGGAATGTGACTGGCTGGTGGCAGTCCGTCTGGGTGCCTAACGTCCCTTCGCATATTGTTTCAGGGGATGGTGATCTAAAAATGGAGCCATTGAATGCATTACAGGGGTGAATGTATTTGTTTGCTGGAAGAGGATACATAACGAGGCTCATACTTAAGCCAAAGAAGGGAACCTCTACTGGTGGTGAGGAACTATTTGGGAGTAAGGAATTTTCCGTGCCCCCCTCTTAAGCAGCTGCTATCCTAAGGCCATGTTCAAAGAGGGAGAGACCATCTCCCTGAGCATAGACAGGAACCCTTGTCAAGGTCTAGCCCAGCCATGGGCAAACTACGGCCCGCGGGCCGGATCCAGCCCGCTTGAAATGAATAAAACTAAAAAAAGAAAGACCGTACCCTTTTATATAATGATGTTTACTTTGAATTTATATTAGTTCACACAAACACTCCATCCATGCTTTTGTTCCAGCCCTCCAGTCCAGTTTAAGAACCCATTGTGGCCCTCGAGTCAAAAAGTTTGCCCACCCCTGGTCTAGCCCCTCCTTGTAACACCCACTCAAGGTCGAGTGAGCAACTAGGAAGAGATCTGTGAGATGAGGAATTAGAGTGGCTGAAGTTCACAGACAGGAAAAGAAAAAGTCACCTAGAAATGAGCCCTGGGCCAGTTCATCTTTGCTTATATCCTGCAAGAAACAGCTTTTCTTTGGGAGTTGAGGGAGGAGGGGTGCAGGGCGAATCTCCGTTACAACTGGATAGTAGAGTTCTCTATTATAATCAGGCATCTCAAATCTTGTCTACACTCTTAACTATTAAACTGAACATACAAAGTTACTATGATAAAATATCAGCAATTTTATACAGTTCAATCTCATGCATTTATTTATAGTCATATAAATAATAGTAATAATCATTTCATGTAGCATCTGTGGTCCAAGTCATCCACTTTTATCTCTGAGTTGGTTAGTACTGGTACAGTGTTACCCATTTTACTGGTGGTAAAACTGAGTACAGTAAGATAATAGCTTTTAGAATTTGCAAATCCAGCAGGGATAGTATCCAGAGAATGATGTCACCCTCCTCGCTAGGCACTGCTTGCCAGTCAACAGACAACTTCCCCCTTGTCCACCTCTAGTCCCCTGTTGCTCCTGAAGGCTCACGTAGCCAGCATAGAGCCAATGAGCTAACCACTTGCCTACTTTCAAAAGCATGGCTTTCCAAGTGTCTCACTTTCAATTTCTGTATTTTCATTTGTCCTCCCTAGAGCCATTGGCTGTATTTTTTTCCAGCCAATCTCCTCCTGCTCTTTCCTGGCAATCTTTCTAGCCTCCGTAGATTTTGCATACTCTTTTGTTATGCCTGGCAAGGGTAACATTTAGCTGAGCTATGGGAGTAATCAGTACTGGACTCCTTCTCTGGCCAGCGTGGCTGCATCTACAGTTCAAGGTAGCTGGCCCAGCACTGGACTCTGGCAGTTGCCTCCTGCCAGACTCCTCCTAGTCACCCAGGCCAGAACTGTTCATCATGTCCCCTGGCTTACGGTATTTAACAATTTTCTCTGCCTTGTTATTTGTTCCCCTTCCTCCATCATGAACCTTTTCCACCATTGTCCTCTTGGCCATGTGGATTTGCCAAGGAAGGTTGGCAGCTGTTTTATTATCTATGGCTCTTGCCCAGCAATGGTGTCATCTAACAGAGTGACGTCTTTTTAATGGCTAACATATTGGAGTCTGAAATATCTGCAAGATAATGAGGCCTACAGAGGCTTGAGGGACACGTTTTTGGTTCTTGGAGGAGAGAATAAGAAATGGGATTAAGTAACACACAGATCCTTCCACATTCAGTCCAGAGCCAGAGGGCGGACACAGTTTTAAATTCCAGTGAAGTAAGAAGGTTTTCTCTTGTTTCAGGTTGTAACCTAAGCAGTTGGAGTGATTTCTTTTGCTTGAGTTAGACCAATGGTGCTCAAGCTTTCATTGTTTTCTCTCCTTTTGATATATTTTGTCTTTAATCAATCTGCATTTATTAGGTAACAATTAGGAGAGAGTAGTATCATGACCTCCATTTTACAGATAGGAGACTTCGGCATGAAGAGGTTATGTAATGTGGCCAAGCTGGCATGAATAAGCAGCAGGGCTGCAATCTGAACCCAGGCAGTCTGGCTCCAGAGCGTGTGCTCTTAACCACGATGCTAACCTGCCCCTCATGTGATTTAGTATTACCAACTTTTTTTTTTTACCAGTCATCTTTCATTAGGTGTTCATTACAATATGAAAGGATTCAGAGGTGCTGGGCGAAGGTCATGATCAGGAATGTGGACTCCACATTGGGCCCTCTTCAGTGGTACTTGCTTAGTGCTCATATTTGAGTTCCTTTTAAGAACGGCAGTAGTTCAAAAACACATAAGCTGCCAGTACCATAGAAAGCTCAGCAATGTTCCCTTTCTTCTTCTGGTAGTAACCTCTTTGAAACACTCCAGCAATGTCTTCAGGGGTGGAATCCCACATCAGTATCCAGCTCGGCAGTGCCTGTATTTTGATATCCATTAGTTTCTTCTCCTTCAATTGTAGGATTGACACCATCTTGGAGTCCAGGGTCAGTATTACCAAAGTAAAGTTAGACCATTCCAGTCAAATGCAAAGAAACTTGGTATTTTAGTTAGCTTGCTGTATGTTTTCATTGCTTTTTATTGTACTTCTTGAGGCAGTGAAAACTCCCTATGCCATTGCTACCTATTTAGACTCAAAGGGGACAAGGTTCCCAAGTTGGAATCACTGTGTAAGAAACACTTTTAACTCAACTCCAAGCATTTGTCCATTGGAAATCTACCTGCTTTTCCAAATCATTATAGGGCACCATCAGTGACAACCAATTCATCATGTAGATATACTTTTTGTAGCATCTAAAGCCCAGCTTTGAATTTTGGCTTGTTTTGTTTTGCCAATTTGCAGACCTCTAGTTGGGAGGTCTTTTAAGACTATCCCCACACAACAAATACTCTGAGGAATCTATCTAGGTGTTGGAGCTGATTCCAGATCCAGCAAAGGAGAAGGATGCGTGGAAGGTTTGACCTCACCTTGGTGGACCAAGGGAGGATTAGAAAGTTGAGATACAGTAATGAGATCTGAAAGAACAGTATGTTATTTTGTGTCTTTTCAAATGTTGGAACAGGAAGAAAAAGGAAAGGAGCTCAAAGACACAGTACTACCCATTAGATAAAATCCAAGCACTTAACATGGAATAATTATCTATGGTTCCCACATCCCCCCAGCCCCATCTTGCTGAATTATTTTCAGTTCCCAGAACATGCCTTCTCTTTCATACTTCTAAGTCTTTGCATCTATTGTTAACTTCACTAGGAAAGCTCTTTCTGCCTCTTGTCTGTGGAGAAAACTGTTGAGTACCCTTTAACATGAAGCTTAAATAACTGGCCTTTTATGGATTCTTCCTTGAGTTTTCAGGCATATTAAGTACTTCTTGCTCAGAGCTCTATGGCATCTATATAACTCCAGTGTAGGTAGCATTTATCACAGTTCAGAAATAGTCATTTATGTGTGCTCTTTTTGTTGAAAAGAATACACCTAAAGGGTAACAGATCTTGTGTCTTTGTTACCTTTGTTACCGAACTTAGAATAATTGTTTCCTTGTTGATAACTTGTTTATGTCTTCAAGATCCTGATCAATAGACTCTCCTTAGCTCTTGACTGTCTTCTATTGAGAGATAACCAATGGTTTTACCAAATTCCTAGCATATGTTCCCTTTGTTACCAGCAAATAGGATGGGGGAAGAGTCAGAAGGAAGAACTACAGAGAGGAAATAAAGAAGAAACATAAAAAGCAGCTTTTTATTTCAAGAAAAGAAGCAGAAACCATGCACTGGTGTGCTACCTAATAGGCTCATGAAAGTAGTTGTGATTGTTATAACTGTCAAATATTTGCTGAACTCCAAAGGGATGGCCCCAGCATTTTTTTTGAATGAGAAGGTTGAAAGAATATTTCTTCACAGCCTGGCTGTTTTTCCAAATCAGTTATCTCAAGGCACAATCAATGTGGAAAAGAGCTCTTTGGCTTGCTTCCTCTCTTTC
>NW_006290034.1:11219903-11240411 GCF_000327345.1 Myotis davidii
TTTCCTTTCCCCCTCCTCTTCAGCACATTCTGTTGGTTTGGCCAAGGAGCAGATTGAAAAGTCTAAAAAGACAAGACCTGGAAATCAAAGAGGTAATTACAGCCAAAGGACTAAACAAAGAGGGTTTGGGTATGGCCTCTGTTGTCACTGGAGCAAACAGCGAAAAGTAAGCAAGAGGGCGACACTTGCCAAGTTGATCATCTCTGATTGGAAACCTCAGAGATGACATCAGTCTCTGGTGTGCAACAAACCCAGAGTGGCTCACCATGTGGAACATGTTAATGATATGTGGTTACCTAAGACCACTTTTTTTTTATTTGTTAGACAAAGAATTCACATTTAAGAACCTTGAGATAAAATTCTGCAAAAAATAGGGTTTACTGATGATGAATAAGTAAACAATGAGTTACACAGGATAAACTCTGAAAAGACATCCAAATGGCTGAAGATGTAAATAAGTGGTTGGCAAGGACTCTTGTAAGAGAAGATGAGCGTGGAACTATTGGCCTCGGCTAAGGGGACTCAGACTCTGTTGAAGGTTAGAAATTCCATGACTGGAACGGAAGAAACCAAAGGAAACCAGAGTCAAGAAAGGCATAATCAATAGAAACGACTCCCAAATCTCCAGTGCTAGAGGATTCCTTCTGTCTTCAGAGTTTTGATTTTACATCAAGGTTTTTTTCCTCAGTTTTAGGCTTTGAAACTGAATGCGCATTAAAGTTCATGAAATAATGACTCATACCACTGAGATCTTGCCAAGTAACAGGCATTGTGCTAAGCACCGGGACATAAAAAAACCCCATGAGATCCCCAAGTATCTCATGTGAATTATTAGTGAGAGAGGAGAATTATTTAATACTTATCTTGCCACGGCACTTCACCAAATCCTGATATATAGAGCTATATTTTCTAACAATTAGATCTAGCCAACGAAGCTTGATGATGAGGTTTGAGGACAAATAAGAGGTGGCATACAGTAAACAAATATGATTAATTTTTCTACAAAGAGATATACTTTGAGTACATAAATAGATTCTAATAGATGTGTTAAAAAACTGAATATTTCCCTTGGGAAATACTCCAACAGAGGCTGGATAACCATCCAAATGGTATCATAGGGTGACACCCAACATCCCTCCCATTTTTAAATCTAGGATTCTGGAACTCAGTCTTTCAGGTGGATTTTAGATTTGGGTAAATGCTAAATGGTCACTATCCTATATACAGTTGACTGTTTTAAATAAAAATATCAATAAATTTGCCACAGGTTTTTTTTGCCTGTTATGAAAGTGAAATAATAGTTAATTTTCTATTTTTTTAAATAAAATATTGGAAATATTATCAGAGTGTTATTGGTACTTCACAGTCTTCTATCACCTTATTGTGAAATGAAAAGCGACTGTTCCTTGTTCTTGAGCTAATATTGTTACCATCATTGATACATGTTCTTACGAAGAATGAAATAGAGGAGGTCAAACAATAAATAGCTCATCATTTATAGTAAGCCTCCCATGCCACCAAAGGGAACCCTAAGATATTCTGATGGGCCACAGCATTCCAAAGCAAGGCAGTAAGACCCAGCCTGTCCTGTTTCTTAAATTCAGCAAGGCTCAATGTGTCTGTACCTGCCTATCCTCTTAGAATTTTCGAATGTCCTAATTGCTTGGACTCTTTCTCTCCACAAATAGTTTCATGTACTGTATTCAACATTAATGTAAGGTGACTATGTGGAGATGTCTTCTATTCCTACTTTTAGCAGATTAACAGCTAATAAACACCATGCAACACCCTCTCCTCCCCACCTCTTCTAAAAATACAGTGTTTGATTTGCCAACATTGGTGTATTTAAAGCCTCCAAGATTCCAGAGAAGACGAGAAAGTTAACTGTGCAAGTAAGGCATGTTCAGAGAGGAAGTTCCAATACAAAAAGCCAATCAGTTTATCGGCAGCTCATCTGAGAAGAACCTCAGGGTATTTTATAGTGATTTTTAAGAAAAGGATATTTGTTCTCACTTAAAATAAAACTTCTCACTTTCCTCTTGGGATGCAAGACAGAAGAGAACTCTGGAAATGTATTACCCGGGGAGATAAGTTTCATCTCAAGTGGGAAAACTTGTCTTTTCTAGGAAGGGACACCATGTTATATTCCAGTGACTTAGGCCATTTCTCTACCCTCCCCCATAGTCCCTAGACTTCCCTTCCTCCACTTAGATAGAAGCAGTTAATTCTAAACAAAAGTCAATAATCAGAAGCTGTGTTCAAAACTTTAAATGAAACCCCATCTAATACTCTGTTTTGATGATATGTAATATCTGCAAAAAAAAAAATGTCTGAGATAACCTGGTTATGTTAAAATGATGCCCGTCAACACCTCATACAAATGATACAGACTTTACTGAAGGGTAAAGTAGCTACTCTGCTCAAGTCTACTCTTGATATTTGTGACCCCGACCTTAACTTGCTCTTTTTCTCATGCAGACCAAACCTCCTCTGAAGGAAGGTCAGGGTGAAATTCCATTACAGTTATGACTTGCTTGCAAATAATCTTCTTCTTCCTCTGGCCACCCAGTGTCACGTGTGCCTTGTGCTCTTCCTGATTAGTTTACTGGTGCTGCTGTCTCTCAGTGCTTCTGTATATACCACCTGCCAGAAAAACCACCCAGGCCCTGTAAAAAGTCAGTGTGTTTCTTGGGATTATTTACGACTTCCTTTACTGGCTTTTCTCTCTGCAGAACCGGACTGGAAGCCATCATGGAGACTTATGCGTTCTGGAGACCCCCTGTACGCACACTCACCTTTGAGGATTTCACCACCATGCAAAAGCAGCAAGGTAAAGGCCTGGGCAACGCCTCTGCTCAGAGGTAGGGCCAGGGAGGGGGTGGGAGCTGAACTAATACAGCACATCTAGCCCCAAGCCCAGCCCAATTTTCCCGGAACGAAGATAATTTGATAGCTCTGTAAAAACCAGAGCATCAACACTTGTACAAACAGGCCAGTTCCAGCTTTTCACCTCACACCCCAAATTCTCTCTCCTTCCCAATGCAAGGTTATACATTCATGATTATGATGGTGGTGAAATCATTTCCATCACTAAGCATTCATGAAGCCCTTGGCATTGGAAGAGATCTTCAGAATTACTTCACTTATTCCTCAAGACAGCCTTATCAGTTCTCTTGTTCTAACTTTCTGGGTGAGAAAAAACTTAGCTTTGGCTTCAGCATTGACCTATGAGGCAGGAAGTCATGGTTTGATTCCTGGTCAGGGCACATGCCTGGGTTGCAGGCTCAGTCCCCAGTTGGGACATACAGGAGGCAGCCTATCAATGATTCTCTCTCATCATTGATGTTTCTATCTCTTTCTCACTCTTCCTCCCTTTCTCTAAAATCAATAAACATATATTAAAAAGACTCCCAAACTTAGCTTTGGACAATGGGAATAAATCACTCCAGGTTTGAAAGTGAGGAGAGGGCTGCCTGAATTTGTAGCTTGTGCTCTCTCCTTGGCTTATGTGGGGCATGCCCCTCACGTTGATGTGGTAGGTAGAGTCCCCTTCCCCCACTGCTTTGTGCTTTTCACCCAGTTTCGAATATCCCTTCCCTCATAGCTTAGGTTCATAAACCTGTGGCCACGTGTACAGATGGCTCCTGGGCTGATTTCACCTCCTTTTCGCCATCTAGTCAGTGACTCTCCCAGGAGCAACACTCATTCATCTGGGTACCAGAGTGAAAGCTTTCCACTGTGTCAGACACCTTATGAGTCTCCCTCTCCAGTCTTTTCTTGCTCAAAAGTGACCGATCAAAATGACAGATTAAGCCTATTCTGTTCCATCAACAGGCCACCGTTCACAGAATTCTATCTTTGAACCTGTGGCTCTGTGATATGGGAGGCCATTCTAGGACTTGGCAGTTCATTATATTACATTCCCTCTCAGGGGAGCTCCTGGCAGTTTATATACTAAAAAGGGTTTGTAACATAAAACACTGAAATGTCTCAGGTTTTACGATGAATAACAGAGATTAAAAATATAGGCTCTGCAGTCAGACAGTGTGGGGTAGGCTCTTCTCACTGTTCCTTCCTAGCTTTACAAACTTAGTCAAGTCCCTCATCTTTTCTGACAGTTTTCTCATCTGGAAAAAGGGAGAAAAGAATTCTTATAAGGACTAAAGGAAATGCATTTAAAAAGACAGGAAGCACTCAGTACATGCTAGCTCTCATCATCATCTCACCACCACCATCATCAAACCTATGTCTCTGTATATGGATACCTAAGAGGAAGATGAATCAGGGGCAAGAGATGTCACTTTTCTAATGATTATTCAAAACATGATGAGCCCATTCACCATTATTGGCATCTAGTGAGGCAAATGATCCAGAATTCCTATTTCTATTTTTATAAGTGGAAGAGAAATGGAAGTGACTTCCATTTCATATGAAGTGACTTGCTCCCCATAAAACTTTAGTAGGAGCAGGTCAATAAATATTCAGGGTATTATACTTCTTTAAAAATTCTCACCCAAGGACATGCTTTTATTGATTTTTAGAGAGAGAAGCAGCGAAGTGGGGGAGGGAGAGAAACTTTGGGGATCAAACCCACAACCTGGGTATATGCCCTAACCCAGAATAGAACCTGTGACCTTTCGAAGTATGGGACAATGAACCACACTGGCGAGGGCCAGGGTGTTATACTTCTGTTAGTCTTTCATGGCGCTTTTGAGGCATAGGTTTTCTGGGCAGGTGCAGCAATGGGAAACTGCATGAGTTGTTTAGGTATACAACATCTCAGGATTCATGTTGCTTCTACTAAAAATTTATCAACACAAAGACTTATTGCTGATACTTTGCAAACAATGGTTTAAGAGAAATTGAACTTTTGAAGTAAAATGTCACACTTATTCAGTGACTCCCTTTTTCATCAGTTGGGGGAGAATGAGCCTGAATTATTGGATACATATGGCAGTGGGATGGGCTGGAGGAAAAGCCAAGACTTTAACTGAAATACATTTTTGAACCATACACTGAACTTGATCCAGATTTTCATTATTAAAATATATGTTAGTTTCTTGACGTTAACAAAGGACGTAAAAGTAACAATCCTCATTTCTTCTTCCTTTAAGAAGTAAGAATTTCAGTAACTGTGGACAGTATCACTCATAAAATGAAGAAGAGTCAGAGCCATCTGTGTTGAACTGTTTTTGTGTCTTAGAAGAAGTAGAGAGTGGTGAATTTCTAGAGGAAACTTCAGTGGCAGACTGATTATGTAGCAATTACCTTTTAGTGAGAATATTGACAGTGTGGGCACTGAATCTAACATCCAAATGATGACTGACTCACCAAAGTGTCTATATTATCTCACTGCTTCAAACACATGACTCTCTGGCATGTCACATACATGGCCCAAGGCAGTTTTGAAGCTGCTGCTGCTACACCAACCTAACTGCTGGATGAGGTCAAGGAGGCTTTATTCATTCTGCCCTTGCTTAATTTTTATTATGTTTTATTAAGATCCATTTTTGATAAATTTCAAGGAAAGCACTTAGTTGAATTAGCCACAGGTTGTAAACCTAATCCTTCTGTTTTTAAAAACATAGTGAATGGGCATCCTCATTGTTTTCTCTTATAAGAATGCATGGGATTCAGTGTCCTCTGCCTTTTGCACAAAAAGAAACCGAGGCATAGAGCAGTCTAGTACCATATCTGCAGTTAAGTGGTGGAAGAACTGAGTTGAGAACTCCAAAGTGGATTTCCTACTTGACAGGACAGTTTCCACCAGGACACATTATCTTTCCTCATTCTACCTTAGTACAGCTTTAATTTTCTATTAAAAAGTGTAGTTTATTCTTCCAGTTGATGGCTTATTGTTCAATAGCTTATGCAATAACTCTCAATAGGTCCATATTTCATTTTAATGAAGTCAAGTGCTTGGTCTGACCTTCAGACATATTCATGTAGAATTAACAAGGGAGTTTATATTTTTGGAGAGTCTGGGGGTAGAAATTTTATTTTAGGAATGGTTTCTTGTTGAACACTGCTAGTGACAGGGCCAAAATGAACTAACCAACTAAGTTATGCTTGGGGAAGTTGACTGAGACAATACAGAGACAGGAAATAACAGCCCAGGTCAGTTATAGCCAAGTCCAATCCTGTTTTCCCAATGATGTTCAGATATTGTTCTGATAATGATGTTATAATGACATATATGATGGAGCTATTTGTATGGCCCAAACTGAGAGTACCTTTGTGAGCAGTGTCTCCAGGTATATCTGAGAACTGTAGTGCTAAAAGGAACCCTCCCGGACCAGTGACACCAGAGCTACGATATGTCTCCATCTGTGGAAGTGAGGAGACCTGCCGTTGACAGAAGCCCTCCCTCTACTCAACTGATAGCAGACACCACTAGGCAGATTTCAGCACCATTGGGTGTTTTAATGTTTGTGAGGTAGCTGAAGTTAGGATTATGAGGGTCTCTGTTGGTTTTTGGGATTTGTTTTAATTAGAGGTTGGCTAGTGAGAGGAATCAGTTACTGAGCAAATTTATACTAGTAAGAGATTGGGAAAGGAGAACAGGTGAATGGGTAGCAGCCTTTGAACTACTGTGTGATCACTGTAATGATCACTGTAATGATTCAAAAATAGCTGATTTAATTTATCACCGAGATAAGGAATAATGCCCATGAGGGGATCTCATTTATCACCGAGATAAGGAATAATGCCCAGGAGGAGCTCATGACAAGGATTGGAGAACATTTTAATTATCACTAAAACCAACAGTTATTGGTTACATTTTCTATTTTGTTCCAAAGTCCCTTATGCTCAATGTGTCCAAAACTGATTCTATGATTTACCTCACAGATTTGGCGCCCTCTCCTGGAGGAAGGACACCACCATCCATTAATCCCCCACCATATCCAAACATTACCAAGTTCTTAGATCCATCCACATCTTAATTTCCCTTGCTACCACCTTACTCCCAGGTGTCATCATTTCTCATCTGACTTCTCAGGCTCCCCAGGGTGGTAACCAAGCTGCCAGCAACCCTGGATATACATTTTTTTTTTTTTTTTTTTAGGTTTGAATCTGTTGGGAAGGTTATGTGCCTCTCTCCTAACATTTCTAGCCAAAATCCCACCGAGTCTCATGGACTCTAACTGCGTCACCTGAACCAATTGCTGAGGCAGTGGGGGCAGTGAACGTGATGCCTGGATTGTCCAGATGCAAGTCACGTGCTTTTCCGACTCATGTGCTTTTCCAGGAGGCTATGCAAAGGTCGGATGTACACTGCAGCAAGGAAGGCAGTAAAATAAGTAGCAGAGAAACAAACAAGTTTATGGAAGGTGAAAAAAATAGGGGCAGTCCACCTAGGGAATGTGGAAGGCATAAAACAGGCCATCTAAGAAACAGAAGGACCACGGTGAAGAATGAGAATTGGGCAACTATACAAAATGCTGTTTTTAGGGGAAGAGGTTTGGATCTGTGCATATCTTTAAACTTTATAGAGAAGGATGCACTAGGAGTCTTTCTAGACTGAAACCACACAATTCCCATTAGTGCTCTAATGTTTCACCTTTGCATGCTGAGAGGGGTACTGATTTCCAGTAAGGGTAATTCCTTGGTTGGGATGAACAGGGCTGTGATCATTAAACTTTATGGCTACTGGATTGATTCCCTGGAATCAGTCCATAGGATGCTGACATTTTACCTCTTACCTGTTTGAAAGCCTCAAAGAAAGCCACTCAAGGACACATAGTGAATCAGCACTTCTCAGGGACAGATGCCATCGAGTTCTACGAGAGGGGTGCCTGGCTCATGGAACCAAGTAATTACATGGAAATTTATTCTTTACTAGCTCAGATGGGGTTTTGTTTTACCATTTTTAAGTTTTATTTTTTTTTTGGGGGGGGGATGGGGAAGCACAACAAATTGAACTCAAAAGGAAGCTGTATGTGAAAGCCTCCATATTACAGTCTGGAAGTGATCAATTTAAAGATGCAAAAGTCAGCAGGTTTGCTATTCCAGGATTTTCACGGTCACATTTAACTGTCTTCATAGTGCACAAGTATATTCTGGGCTATTGTCTTCATATGGAATCCCTTGCTGCATATGGATTCTTTTTGGTTATTTTGGCTGTTAGCCTTGAATATTGGAGCAAATTAAAGTCGAGTTTGAATGTTAATGAACACCTCCTCACTTTAGTCAACAAACTAGGGTGCAGAAAGGTAGAGTGGGTGGAGGATAGGTCTTGGAATGCCAGAGAGTTTTTGGTTACTTAGGACATATATTAGTTTCAGATGTACAAAATAGTGACTTGACATTTATATATTTTACAATGTGATCACCATGGCAAATCTAGTCAATATCTGTCCCTGTATACAGTTATTACAATATTACTGACTATATTCCCTATGCTATACAACCCTGTTCACTTATATGTGGAATCTAAGAAACAGAACAAACTAACAAAACAAAACAGACTCACAGAGACAGAGAACAAACTGATGGTTGTCAGAAGGGAGAGGGATAGGGGGATGGGTAAAAAGGTAAAGAGGATTAAGAGGTACAGACTTCCAGCTATAAACTAAATATCATGGCCATTACATTTGAATCACCTCTCAGAAGTGGATTAAGTCCTTCGAGTAGACTCAGTGGTCTTCATCCACTGGGGAAAGTATCCATCTGTCTATTTGTGTTCAATTCTGCTTTGCTTGATCTGAGAAGAGATGGCGACATAGGGCATCTAGTGTCCATAGGGGCAGAGCTCATTGGGGAGGGGCCAATATTCAGAGAGGAAACAGAGTTGGGAATATGGCCCTGGTGAGTCCATAGCTGTCATGTGCCCAGTGATCTGTCTTCTAGCAGTTACATTGGGGCATCTACCTATGACACAGTGCTCACCAGTGGAGAGGCCGAGAAGCTCAGCTCCACGGACAGAGGCCAACATCTGTGAGCTATCTCAACAGAACCCAAATGAACCAAGATTCCCTTTTCCTTCCTTCATTCCTTCACTCGTACAAGGGAAGAAGAAAGGAAACAGATATTTAATGCCTATATGTACTTTGTAATATATATTATCCCATCTATTTCTTAAAACATCCCTATCAGGTAGAGATTCATAATTCCATTTCATGGAGAGGCTAACTTGCTAAGCCAGAAAAACATCTGGAATTGGAACTGAGTTTGTTTGACTCCATAGATCATGTTCATCATTAAGTAAAGTTTAAATCAAGACCCTAGAGCAGTTGGACCTGGCGGGCAGAGGGGATGAGGGAGGCACGCTTTTCTCCGAGAGCAGTTCCGACCCCTCTGTATCAGCGTGGCCTGGCCTCCCACTCTGCCCAAGCTTCTCTGCGATGAGAAGTGTTGAAATGAACAGGGAGGGTGGCCTGCCTCCTTACGCTTACTTAGCACTTGGCTGGCACTCCCAATCTTGTTTAACAGCTGACAAGTTGTTAGATCATAACAGTAAAGACGTCTCAGTATCTCGGGTTGGTTCTCTGCAAAATGCATACCATGGTCTTCTCTATTGGACTTTGAAAACTCGCTACTATTTGTACTGAGTAAGCACATTGGAACATTTCTTCAAAGCCAACGGAAGCATCGTGACCTCTCGGACAGGTTTGCTCTCCCCACTTCAAACACTAGTTCATATGGGGGGCTCCCACCCCCTGAAGCTCAGCAGGCCACCAAGTCTCATTTCCAGTGAGTGTCGTTTAAAAGCCAAAGCAAGCTGACTACAAACTTTTTAACATGTGCCTCTCATCTGCTCAGCAGAAATCCCTGTAACTTGTTAATAGTTCCCGTCTTATTTTTTTGTAGTGAAACCAATTGAGGGCTTAAATCAGTACCATTCGTTCCATCTCGGGTCACCCGAAAAAACCATTAGAGTTGTAAAAAGTCATCTGCTCCATCCTACACTTCCTGCTGCAGGGTGAGGGCCAGTGCCTGGGGAGGCTTACCTGTAACAGGACAGTGCAATGCCCTGCACAGGGGCTCTCTGGGGGGACTGCATGAACATCAGATCTGGGAGAGCAAGGACGGGCTTTCAAAGAGAGGAGACCAGATACAGAGCCCATAAAACACAACTCTCTTTACAGTTGGAGTCGAGTTTCTCCATTTGTGCTGTAGCAATTACTTCACAGAAGCTCACAGCATTTGGGGTGAAAGATAAGGAAAATGCCTCTAAGAGGAACTATAGGCTTACAGAAAACAAATTCCCAAGCTTCCGGTAAGGCCCTGCAGGCTAGGCATTCAGAAGTACAAAGACAAGAGGTTTTTTCTCACTCTGCCCAGTCTTCCCTTCCAGAATGCCTTTGTTCTATTAAAAGGATTCCTGGAAAGGATTTGTTATTGGCTATTCGCACTTTAGCATCAATTGAATCCTCAGACACAAATGCAATTTTAAGAAAAACAAACTGAAGTCTGTCAGTTCAAGCCCCTCATTTCACAGGTGAGAGGAATGAAGAGGTAGCCCACCTCACCCGTGACCATGAGCTGGGTAGCTGGAATCAGGCTTGGTGCTCTTCCTACCACGGTCAGCTGCTGGCTGATGTCTTCCAGAAGTAGTTACAATATTGGCCTTATCTCAATTTATGGAATAAAAGTCTTTGTTACCTCTGTTAAAGGAATTTAAGGCATAAACAAGAAACCAGGAAGGTGAATTTCCTGAAATGACTTTAAAATCAGCAGCTATTTATAACGAATCCAATTCTACCTTAGAAGCTCATTGGGAAAATTACTAGTATTTTGACCAAGGAAGAGATATTAGTTGGGCTCTATAAAAATCTGACACTGAAAAGAACTATTAAGAACTAAATTTGTATTTTTACATCCAACACTATTACCATTTCTGCATATGTAGGCTGAGGCCTTTCTTTTCCTGTTAAAAATGAACTTTTGGCTTCTCTTTGAGGTATCTGCTTCTCTATGTGCAAATCTGGGCCGTCCGCTCTGGTGCCCTATGGGCGGTTTCTTTGCATCCAATTACCTGGAATCGTGTTGGTTTTCTTCACATTTCCCTCACTGATAAAAACTTGATTTCTGCTTCTTTCCACTTAAAATGTCCTTGTCCCTTTTATAACCGCCCAGGTTCTTAAGAGTCCCTACATGAGTTGTGGGTGACCTTGGGGAATCATAGCTCACTATCATTCTGGGAAACTCCCAACCTTGCCCTGAAGGAGGAGCTCTACCATGGTAGATTCCCTATGGAAGACAAAACAGCCGCTCATTCTAGAGAATTCAAAGGAAAGGTCCAACAGCCCCAGAACCCAACCACAGTCTTGAACTTCCAATGGGGAGACAGGAAGTGGAGGCTTGAGAAGGTCCTTTTTGGTCTTCTTAAACTATCTGAAGGCAAAAGCAGGTTGTGTTGAACTGGCCCTTTGCCTGTTGGTGCACCTGCCACCAATCCAGTTCTAATATCCACATATCACAAGAGCCCTTTCAGATCCAGATCCAGATCCAGGGGCTTTATGAATTGAAAGGGACCAAGAGGCCCCCTAGCCCAATATGTGCTCCCTAGACCAGCAGCATCGATGTCACCTGAGAACTTACTGGAAATGCAAATCCTCAGGCCCTGCCCCAGACCTAGAGAATCAGGAACCTCGGGGGTTGGGAGGTGGGGGTGGTCAGTGATCTGGGTTTCAAGCCCTCCATGATTCTCAAGCACACTTGAGTTTAACAATCATTATTCCAGTCCTTAGAAATAAGGAATTTGGGTTGTATCATTGGTTCTCAACTAGGGCTGCACATCATAATCACTTGGGGAGCTTTAAGGCCATATGAATATGGAGGTTCCATGCTCAGAAATTCTCATTTAGTTGGTTTGAGGTGGGATTCTGGAACTTAAGAAATTTTTAAAGCTCCTCCTACCTTGAGAACCACTGATCTAACTCAAGTTATCATCTTCTAGATAAGGAAACTGAAACTCAGAGGGGAAAGTGATATGCCTAGGGTCAGATGGGGGGTGGTGGTGGTGTAACCAAGCTGAGTAGAACAGAGATCTCTAGACTTTACTACCTGATTGGCTCTTGTCCTGGTAAATATCCCAAACCCAAAGATGGCATTTGCAATATTTGTTCCAGGCTTTGAAACTGGGCAAGCTTTTATAAAAGGAGACTTTGTTTTGGTGAGCTTTGCTGTATGCTTACTCTCGCTCTTGTGATTGTGCTCATAATGTATGTCATATGACAGAACTGCAATCCCATACCTCAGTTCCCACTACCTGGGCCACTCTGCTCAGCCCTCCCAGGCCTCAACCTTGACTTGGCCCACCTTGCCCCAAGTACTACATTTCCTCTGAGATTAAGACCCTGAGATTTGGTATCCTATATTTTTAGCTGGAAGTCTAAATATGGTGAAGCAAGCAACAGTGCCTGATTAAAATACATATATAATGCATTTCCACTGAGAATGGGAAAAGTTGAGCTACTGGATTTCAGTGCTGATTACCAGAGGTCTTACTGGAAAATGAGGTTGATGGTAAGAAATGGCAAAGTGAGTATTAGAAGGCTTATTATTTTTTCTGAAAAGGAAGACTTACTTCACAGAGAAACAAAAGAGTTTGGTATTCTTTTCTGTCACCCTCTTTGTCCTCTTTTCTGGAGAGGACACACACACACAGGTGTTATCACATACCATAAGTTTGCTGAGCTAAGAGAAAACTGGTTCTGTAAAAATCAGCCCATCTTGGACATTTGAGGGTACCTCCTGCATGGCTTGCATTTGGCCTAGACAGACTCAACTTAAAAGGCCTCTGTCTCAATGGAATTCATGTTTTATTTTTCAGGGGGCAGCACAGGCACTTCCCCGACCACCTCCAGCACTGGCACACCATCCCCTTCAGCTTCTTCTCATATTTTATCTCCATCCTGTTCTCCTCCAACTTTTCATCTGGCCCCCAACACTTTCAATGTGGGCTGCCGAGAGAGCCAGCTGTGCAATCTGAACCTCTCTGATTACCCGCCCTGTGCCCGAAGCAACATGGCTGCCTTGCAGAGCTACCCAGGGCTGAGTGACAGTGGCTACAACAGGCTGCAGAGTGGCGCTGCTGCAGCCACTCAGCCCTCCGAAACCTTCATGCCTCAGAGGACTCCATCCCTGATCTCAGGAATACCAACTCCTCCCTCGTTGCCTAGCAACAGCAAGATGGAAGCCTACGGTGGCCAGCTGGGGTCCTTCCCCACTTCCCAGTTTCAGTATGTCATGCAGGCAGGCAATGCGGCCTCCTCCTCCTCCTCGCCACACATGTTTGGGGGCGGCCACATGCAGCAGAGCTCCTACAATGCCTTCTCTCTCCACAACCCTTACAATCTGTATGGATACAACTTCCCTGCTTCCCCTAGGCTGGCTGCCAGCCCAGAGAAACTGAGCGCCTCGCAAAGCACTTTACTCTGTTCTTCGCCTTCCAATGGGGCCTTTGGAGAGAGGCAGTACCTGCCCACAGGGATGGAGCACAGCATGCACATGATCAGCCCTTCGCCCAACAACCAGCAGGGGGCTAACACCTGTGACGGCCGGCAGTATGGGGCAGTCCCAGGCTCCTCCTCCCAGATGTCGGTACACATGGTTTAAAGGCCAGTCCAACCACCAGCCAAGGCCCCAGAGTCTCCATGGGCACCTCCTCCTCTTTAGGAGCCCAAGGCCCTTGAAACACAGGAACTGCATATATATATATATTTTTTTTTCCTGGAGGAGGAAAGCATATGCCCAAGAACAAGAGACATTGAAGCCACTGAAGTACACTCATGATGGCATCATCTTCAACCCAGTGGCCATGCTCCTGCCTTCCCAAAGCTTAGTTTTATAAAGCATCGTCTACTCCAGAGTGTTCTTTGAAGAAACTGAATAATCATTTTATAATAATGTTAAGGGAGATCCTAGTGTCTTGCAGCCATGAAGTTAGCCACACACACATACAGAATGACCCATACATACATACATGCATGCATACACACATATGTTCACACAGACTCATACACACATACATATACATGCACATAGACTCAGAACTGGGTGAACTCTGTGGAGGGAGGCCCGCAATGGGTATTTTCGCCGAGAATTGTCTGTGTATGACACTAGATGGACCCGGCCGGCAGTACTGCCCACCTTTCTCCCCTGCAGCTGTCTCTGTTTCTGGAATGAACCATGTATCCTGGAACCCCTTCCCATCGATGAAGGTGGGAAGACATCAGAACTACAGCTGGACTTGGCTTCTTGAAGAAAATTATTTTTAAACTTTGGTTGTCTTCAGTCAGTGTGATGTTCCCAGTGGTGCCGTGAAAAGATGGAGAGAGAGAAAGAGAAAGAATAGAGGACAAGAGAGAGGCCGAGAGCAAGACTGACAGAGGAAGTGCGAGGAGTGATGAGAGTTTCAATTCACCAAGGAATTGGTTTTGGTTTGTTTCCCCAGCTCCACTACAGGTTATAGAAGGAATCATGGTGGTGCTGAGGAGTGAGCTTCTCTGGGACACTGTGCCTGGTCAAGGGCAGTGGTGAGAGGGACCGTGCAAGGAATGAGTCTTGATCCCACAGCTCTGACCATTGTGATCCAGAAGAGGGTGCACCACGTGGGAAGTGTGGATTCTGGAGCATGTAGCCTGGTGTGGGAAGGGATGTAGGGGGAGTGTGAAGATGGAAAAGTATTATAACCCTGGCAGATGGAACCAAGTGCAGAGGCGACAAAAGGAGCCTGGCCTTCACAAGTCAGATGCAGACACCTGGAAGGAGAGATCCTGTCATGTCCCAGGGAATTGCAGATGGGCCTTCTACATCCTTCCACCTGCCCTCAGATCTCCATTTTTATCAAATAGTTCATTGCATTTTGATGTTTTGGGTTTTTGCCTTCATCTTTCCCTTCCCCTTCAAATCCCTTTAATGATAAGAAAAACAAGTGGGGTTTGGTGCAAGCTCAACCTTTTAAATGGTGTGGAAATGCAAATAATACCAAGTAAAATAATACAGATACTATTAAGATTTTTGGTTTTGATGTGTTGTAGATAAGTGTATTTATGTGCCTAGTGGGGAATTCAATATTATGAATATTAAAAAAGGGGGCAATAAAAAGGGTATGTAAAATATGTATGAAGAAAAGGTGTATAAAAATTTGCCCTAATGCACGGAACTCTGTTTCTAAGTGCCAAGCACAGAAAGCCGCTAAATAAAATCTTTGCCATTGTTCTCTGTGTGTTTGTTTCTATGGCAAATGTGAATAGCAGCCTATGCACATGCCCTGCACGTTACAATGAACACGGTGCTCTTATCTCCACTACTTTACATGACCTTTCTTCAGATCCCATGAAGAAAATATTACTATCCTCATTTTATGTTAGTAAGTGAGCTCCAGAGAAACTGAGCAAATTATCCCAACCGAATCAGAGTCCGTCAGAGAGAGAGGTAGAACTGAAACCAGGTCTGATTTCAGTGGGATGTGCACATTCAGATTAGCCCTAGATGCCTTCATGAGTCTAAGAGCCTCCCTTATCACAGTCATGTGCTAGCTAGACATTAAATGAATATCTCACCGAATCTGCCCACAATTCTGCAAGGTAGCTATTATTTTTAGCATCATTTTATATACAGTAGGTCCTTGGGGTTATGTCGGAGATCCGTTCCTATGGTGCGACGTAACGCGATTTTTGCTGTAAGTCAGAACCCACCTACATAAGCACCTACGTCACTCACATGGAGCACATACACAGCAGTAATGAAGTGAAACAGTAAAAAAAAAATTAAATGAAAGATAACAATTCCTGACCTTTACTCGTGGTAAATAATAAAAAACATAAAGCACATATGTACATACATCAAAATGACAGAACTTTTTTTTTTTATAAATACTATAAATGGGAGATGGTGAAATGATGTACGTAGAGTCCGACTACCTATATCTGGAAATAAGCTTTTAAAAGGTTAAGTACTCGACCACGGCCCTCAGGTGGTAAGTGGTTGAGCTGGTGGAATTTTGACTGTAAGATCTGCGCAATTAACACTAAGCCCCCGGAGCCTCAGCAGTCCTGTGAGGAACAATTAGGAAGGAAGACATAGCCTAAGCAGTGTCTTGCAGCCATGAAGTTAGCCACACACACATACAGAATGACCCATACATACATACATGCATGCATACACACATATGTTCACACAGACTCATACACACATACATATACATGCACATAGATTCAGAACTGGGTGAACTCTGTGGAGGGAGGACCACTAAGCAGTGGTCGTCAAACTGTGGCTCGGCAAACCGAGGTTCGTGAGCCACATCTGGCTCTTTGGCCCCTTCAGTGTGGCTCTTCCACAAAATACCGGCTCTTCCACAAAATACCAACTTCTGCTCATGGGCCACAAAGTTTCAATCGCACTGTCTGTGCACACCCGCACGTGGTATTTTGTGGAAGAGCCATACTGAAGGGGCCAAAGAGCTGCATGTGGCTCGCGAGCCGCGGTTTGCCGACTACGGGCCTAAGGGGTTGAATGAAGACTGCCTCTGTGGCTAGATTTACTTGGAATGTTTAATTGTAAATATATGCGCTCTCCTTTGAATGTACCACCACAGCATGGGAGGGGTGATTTTGAGTTGTCATGCACTAAATAATGACTTCTAAGACACTAATGTGCCTAGGGCTCTTCCACATGTAAGCACTTTCCCATATCCCATTTGAACTCTGCAAGAGCCATGAGATGTGGACAAGGCAGGAAGTCCTGTTGTGTAAATGGGAGGTCAGGATGATAAAGGTTGTAACATGCCTGTATTTAAATGGGCTTGGGAAGCAGCAGCGCCAGGACCTGAAATCTCCTGCCCTGACTGTTCCCTGGTGGACAGTTACACTGGGATCCCACTGACCATTTCACCAGGGCTTGATTGGGGGGTGGTGGCAGGTTGCTGACCATCACACTCATTAACTAGAAATGGAGCTTGGATTGGGGGAGCAAAAACCTTAATTAATCATCACTTTGGTTTTATAAATAGCTCCAAAGAGTGGCATGCTGGTTAATTCCATTAGCCACCAGACCATTGCCAGAACAGCAGGGACAGTGGCTGACTGAGGGCCTCGTGGTTTGTAGGCTCTCTGGGCATGACATGTCTCAAATTATATTAGGTACAGACTTCTGTAATTTGGATGAATTACAACAATACAAATCAGTTACATCTGAATCATGGCATATGTTTCTATCTGTAACTGAGAAGTAATAAAACTATTTTAAACCAAAACTGGATAAATACTTAAGAATATGCTCTACCCAATTCTCTCCAATGCAATCATGAAAATTCATTGTAATTGGTACACTGGTTACATACAAAATGCTACTAGACGTTATTATATACAAAGGCCTATAGAATTATATTCCTCTATAGTTAAGCTGCTCTTCCCTTGCTCCTGTTTCTTGAGGAAAGCTATCTTGTTCCTCTTTGCATCATCAATGCCCAGGACAGCTCCCAGCCTCTTACAGAATCTCAATACATATTTATTCTTATTGCTGAATTTATCAACCAATCCCATCTGTCAAGGATAGTGCAAAATGGTTGCATTCACTCCAAATTAACGGGGCCTAAGTTTACAAGGATTTATTGTTCTTCATGCTGTATTCTTTGACAGATTAATGTGAATTTAATTTAGATACTAGCTTGTCAGCATCCTTACACATAATGGAGAATAAAAAAATGTTTCTTGGTTTCTTTCCTGAAAGGGTTCACTTTTTACAGAGCCAGGCACATGTGAGGCAAATGAAAGAAGATGCTCTCTGCAAACTCAGAGAAGATGCTCAGTGTAAAAAGGTGAGGCTGGGGAGAACTTGATTCAGCTTTGAAGGATGCTCAGAATTTTTATAGAAGGAATGACAGGCTAAAAATAAAATAACATTTTAAAAGTCAGTGAAATAAGTTTTAGAAGAAAAATGACAGCACCTCAATTCAAACCTAGTAATTTAAGAAAATGAGACATTCAGAAACTTCTTTCAGCCTATAGACCAGCGGTTCTCAACCTGTGGGTTGCGACCCCTTTGGGGGTTGCACGACTCTTTCACAGGGGTCACCTAAATACATCCTGCATATCAGATATTTACGTTATGATTCATAACAGTAGCAAAATTACAGTTATGAAGTAGCAATGAAAATAATTTTATGGTTGGGGGTCACCACAACATGAGGAACTGTATTAAAGGGTCGCGGCATTAGGAAGGTTGAGAACCCCTGCTATAGACTAACATCCTCTTTTATGCAATACTTTGTCATTTGTGAGAGAATCGAGGGCTGAGACTGAAGGGAAGAGAATCAAGGGCTGAGACTGAAGGGAAGAATCAAATGTCTGAGTCATTACTGAGCACTCTGAGGATTTCAGAGGCTTTGCTGTACCAATTTGCATTTAATAAACTAAAGGAGAGAGGTCTTCCCAGGAAACCAAGCCACAAAGATACATTTTCACCAAGCTTATCTGCTTATGATTGTCATTTGGAAATCTGATTTTATCTGGACATAACTTCATTGTAAGTCAAAGTATATACAGGGTTTGGTACCATCCCCTGCTTCAGGCATCCACTGGGGTCTTGGAACGTATCCTCCTGGAATAGGGGGAACTCCTGTCTCTAGCAAACAAATGGATAGTATAATTTTAGATTGCAAAAATAATTTTGAGTAATTTAAAAATAATAAGATGAGAGAGACTGATGGGGGAGTAAGGATAAAGGCTTATTTAGACAGGGTTTTCTACCAATGCAGGCATTACCTTAGAATCTGCATACTCCAACTTATGCTGAGGATGGCATGTCCTCATGGGAAGATGGGTTCTGCTAGCCTTGCGTCAGATGAGGCTGGGCATTTCTGTCCTCCCGAGGGCTTTGTGGCATTGACACTTATTTACTAAAGCCCTGCTGCTGACCTTCTGGGACTGGGGCCATTTAGAGATGCCTCAGATCTCAATCTATCTACCTCATGGCCACAGTGAAGTCCTATTTTCATGACTCCCTTGGCAGAAGGATGAGAGTCATTCCTTATATTTGACTTCATTAAAAGGTTAAAACTGATGCTCAGAAAACCAATTAATAACAATCAAATTACTAATGAGTGATAAATAATAAGAAAAATATTAAGTACAACTTGGTATTCTACAATGTTCTCAGGATTATTCTATGTTGTTTGGGCATGTAGAAAATTTCTACCTTGAAGGTGATGTCAGCCTGGTTAAGAGGAGTAAGTATATAAGCATATGAAACAGTGAACAATAAAAGGATTAAATTGCTGATAATGGCCATGCAGGCATACCTCCTCTTATAGTACTTTGCTCTACTGCATTTGCAGATGTTGAGTTTTCATCAATATGGAGGCAAGACCCTACACCAGCAAAAAATTATGACTTACTGGAGGCCCAGGTGATGTTTAGTATTTTTTTAGCAAAAAAGTATTTTTAATTAAGTTATGTATATTATTTTTTAGACAAAATGCTATTGCACATCTAATGGACTACAGTATAGTATAAACATGACTTTTATACACACTGGGAAACCCCCCCAAAAAAATCATGTGACTCACTTTATTGTGATATTGACTTTATAGTAATGGTCTGGAACCAAACCTGCAATATCTCTGAAGCATGTCTGTATATGAGGCACAATTTTAGAAAGGAACAAATTTTTATTGAGTGTTTATTACATGTTACACATTATGCAAAGTTATCCTATAATCCTTGCAACTACCTTGTAGAACTTGTATTTCAGTCTCTATTTTATAGATGGTGTGGACAAAAGGGGCCACATGCTAACCTGAAAAACTCAGGGAAGGCCTGCATAGCAATCTTGCAAACTCAGAGACCTAAAGTAACCACAAAGGATGGTCTGAAATTAAACTTTAACTAAAAGCAGTTATGGTGGGTAGTTACATCCTAGGCCGGTATCTTCACTGACAAGGTCAACCTTTACCTTAACTGAGCCTATCTGTCTTTTTGCATCTATAATAACACTAGTGGCCCAGTGTGCAATATCGCGCACAGGAGGCCATCCGCCACTTCCATGGGAGCCCACAGGAACATGCTGCTTCCCCAGGAGCTGGCAGGAGGGAGCCATGCTGCCTCCACGAGAGCTACACCGCGTTCACGAGCCATCAGAGCCCATAGGAGCTGGGAGCAAGCTGTGCCACTTCCACAGGAGCCGGGAGGAAGCCGTGCTGTTTCCACGGGAGGCGGAAGCGAGCCGGGAGGGAGCCGCGCCACTTCCGTAGGAGGTGGGAACAAGCCACTACCTCCTGCGGGAGCCAGGGAGGAGCCATGCTGCTTTGGGAGGTGGGAGCTGCCGCCGCTGCCTGTGGGAGCGGGGACCTAGAGGTGCTCCATGCATCTCCTGGTGACCAGGAACAGCCCCGCCACTCGCCATGCCCAGCCCTGCCCCTTGCCACACACAGCCATGCTCAGCCTGTTGAATGGTCATTACTGTGATGCAGTAACAGACAATTTGCATATTACTTCTTTATACACACACACACACACACACACACACACACACACACACACACACACACACTAGAGGCCT
>NW_006290034.1:11240434-11267516 GCF_000327345.1 Myotis davidii
CTGCCAGCCTGACCACCCCCAACCACTCCCCTGCCAGCCTGGTCAACGCCTAACTTCTCCCCTGCCAGCCCGATTGCCACCAACTGTCCTCCCCTGTAGGCCTGGTCGCTCCCAACTGCCCTCCCCTGCTGGCCTGGTCGATCCCAACTGCCCTCCCTTTTAGGCTTGTTCCCTCCCAACTGCCTTCCCCTGCTGGCCTGATCGCCCACAACTGCCCTCCCTTGCCAGCCATCTTGTGGCAGCCATCTTTGACCACATGGGGTGGCCATCTTGTATGTTAGAGTGATGGTCAATTTGCATATTACTCTTTTATTAGACTACCCCTTGAAATGTCTAGGTAACTTGTAACTTCACTTTTTCTGGAGCCTCTTGGGCACAACCTAATGTGCTGGGTGCCAGGACAGATGCCACAAATTCCTCCATTATCATGTTAATCATTCCTGCACCACCTAAGTATGTGTCTATCATTTTACTTTTTATCCAATCCCAGGGGTTTCCTTACTTTGCTTTCTCCTGCCTCTCTAGTCTATCACCAATGGATTCATGTAACTCACCTATGTGCCTTTCCTTTTATTGCAATGTATAAATACAGATATAACCTGCCATTCTCTGGAGCATTATCTCAATTCATTGAGGTTCTGCTTCCTGGCATATGTCAACACTTTGGCTCAAATAAACTCACAAAAATTCTTTACAGGTCTCAATGGTTTTTTACGTTAACAATGGGGAAACAAAAACTCATGGAAGTTAGTAATGTACATAAAATCATAGAGCTTGCAAGTGACAAACAGGCTCCAATCCAGGCCTTTCCCCCACCATATTCTTCAAAAAGTGAGATTTATAGGGACTATGATAGAGATGTTTTCATAGAGAAGGTTGAACTTGAGTTTTCCTTTGAAGAATTCATCAAAACTGCATAAACTGAGGAGAAAGGATGGTGTAAGAATGGGAAGCAGCACAGTTAAGAAAAGTATGCTCCTTATGGGACAATGAAATATGGTGGTGGGGTTGGAGGAGAGCATGTTCACTCTCTTAAGTCAAATCTCAAATCTCTTCAGTCAAATGTTCTCCCTGCTGTTCCTGACACCATGACTCTGGATTCTGTTTTATGTGAGAGTCCTAACTTTGTAATTTAAGCAATTCAGGATTCCACTATCTCACTGGGAACATTTACCCTGGGAAGGACCAGTGGGGGCTGGGAGGTGATGGCGGAGTCATGCTACATCCCCTGCAACACTGCCACACATACCCCTGCCCTGGCCAGGGCCTGAGGGATAGGTCGACTGGAACCCTCCATGCGAGCTCTGCACACAGCCCCTTGTTTTCCCCAGCCAGGCATGCAGTGCCACGTGGGATGGTGAAAGGGGACCTTGCTACTTAAGGCTGAGAAACACTCATCATGCTTTCCTTCCTAGCTCATTTTACTGCGCAGAGCACTCATCTTTTATGGGCCAGTCTAATGACCTTTCCCACTTCAGATGCCTCCTTCTCACACTTTCTGCCTCTATTAGACTTTATTACAGGTCCTGCAGAGGCATAGAAAAGCAAAGAGGTTTTGAGTCTTTTTTAGTGTTTTCATCCAGTAAAGCTGAAACAGACAAAGCGAACTGCCAGAGGATTGCCAAGTCAACCCTCCAGCAATTCCCTAATCTAGCAGAATTTTCTTGACTCCATGAAGAGGATTCTTGGAGTTCTCCCCATATTTCCACACTGCACACCTTCCTCCACTCATGCAAAGATAAAGCTTTCCTAAGTTTGTGGAGAGCGGCTACAGTGTTTGGACAGGTTCAAGCCTCAGACTAATGAGAGGGCACAGTCCTCTCATGGCCACGTGCAAGTCCCAGCTTGGAGGGCAGAGCCCTCCCAGCACAATTATAGCCAACAGCTATAGTTGTAAGCTTGAACCTATGGTCCGAACACATGGCCCCATGTGTCTGAGTAATGTGGGCTTGATAGAGTTCAAGTGCATGTAATTGAGTAGATTAGAACAGTGTAAACATCTTGACCACGACCTTATTTTACTTCCTGGAATCTGGCTATAAAATAAAGACTTGGCTTGCCGGCACTGTCGCTGTCTCTCCATCAGAGAAACAGCGTCCTGCTGAGACCCAGCTTTCATTCTCTTGTCTGTCTTTTCTAAATCCTTCACTGCCCCTACTCAGGTTCACCCTTGGCTGTGCTGGTGCGGCACAAAGTTGTCTTTAGATGATGTAACAGATTAACTCCCAAATATTAACACATTAATGTTTATTGAGTGTTTATCTCCCAGTCCAATATGGGCTTCCTGGTAGGATGACTCTTCTCAAAGCAGTGATTCTGGGAACTAGTTTCCTTCCCAGATCCACTATCTTCAACACATAGTACATACGGTACCTCTCTATTCAGGTAGCAGAGGAAGAATGGAAACTAGTTCCTCAATCTTTCATCTAGAAATGGTTTCCAGAAACACTTAGGCAAACTACCAGAGGTTCCAGGTCCCATTTCCAGAGTCTAAGGAGAGTTTCATGCTTCATCAATAGAGCCTTTTTCCTAAGTGCTGGTTTTGCGTCTTTGCAATGTGGGCTTATGTACATCTTTTCATTAAAGCTCTCCAAGCATCACCCTACCATGGGCTCATTTCCTTGGGCCAGGGAAAGCCTTCCTCAGTCAGAGAAGACTGAGGCCTAAGTAAAATAATCAGTGAAAAAGCCAGAAGATCCAGAATGGGAAAGATTCATTTTCTGCTTAAACCACTATGATGCAAGACTCCTCAGCACCCAGCGACACCCTTTAGTATATAACTGAGCAGAAATATCCTCAAGCAAACTGACAGTGTTGAAATTAGCCAAGAATATCTCTGGGACAGCCAATCTGTATCTAAGATAGAGCATGCTTGTGTATTGGGGGTATGGCTGGAAAATTGATACAGAAGGTGAGGGGTCCATATGTCATATCAGATGGTTTGATAATGTCCATGAAGCTCAGCAAAGCCTTTTGGGAGGACTTAAGGAAGATCAATTAGACAATACTGACTTAAAGACCAAACCAAAGGCCAATCCAAAGTAGCTGCTAAATTTGTCTGTTACAAGGTGAAAGCAAGGGGGATATCAGTCATCCCCCTCCATGTGACCCTCCACAAAGCTGGTAATTACCCTTTGAGTGTTAAACTACTTAGTCTTTCTGTGGTGACAACTTCATCTAGTTGTGTGTTCTTCTATTTGAGTGTCAACACAAGCTATACGTAATATTTCATGACAAAGTAATATTGGCAAGAAAAAGTTTTTGGAATAGAATTAATCCACAGGCCTGGAAATAATATTATCCCAAACTCATTCAACCAAACCTTCAACAATGACTCATGAACATGTACTGAACATCTATTTTGTGTAGGACATAGTACTAGCTGTTAGTAATATGTAGATAAATAAGAGATGGTCCATATCATTTAGAACCCCACAGTCTACTATGGAGACAGCAGAAACAAAAACAATTATTGTAGTGAGGAAATTCTATGATACAAATAAACATGGATGCTATGGGAGTAAAGAAAAGTAGTAGTTGGGTGAATCCAGAATTGGGTTAAAAGCAAGACTGCTTAACACAGACATAGAATAAGCTAAAGACTAGGCTGGTCTGTAGTAATGCTCCAAGGAAATGCAGAACTCCACTGCCACAAAATGCAGTATGACTGTGGAATTCTGGGAAAATTTCTGTAAGAGGACATGGCTCTGGAATGTTAGGAAATAACAGTACATGCTCTAATATTTAGAGTACAAGGGACTAGGTGCCATTAGGTATGTGTAAGCTCGGTTTTATTTTTTTAAAAAAATGTACTGGCTAACTCAAGGAGATCCAAGAGGCAGAGTCATGGAGACATGGAGGGCATACGTCATCTTGCCATATCATTTTTATCCATAATTATTCCAGAAAGAATTACAGGAACCCAAGCAGAACTCCAACCCTCTTGCATGTCTGGAGAGCAAAACCATGCATGACCACGTCATCTTCACACCAGGAACCTGATGATGAGAATGTGTGCAGGCACTTAACCCACCACAGAAAAGCCAAGCACCGAGTGAAAAGGTGACTGTGGGAAGGTGTGTGATATGTTGGGAAAGCCAAATTGCAGAAGAGTTACCCAGGCAAGGGCCAAGTCAAGCAAGATTCAACAGGGGCCGTCTTGCCTGTTCAGGCATTTCATAAGCCCACACTCAAGAGTGCTAGCAAACCCAGAGATCAAAAATTATGAGTTATTTAACTTGGCCTCCAGCATGACTAGCTCTTTTGTGACTTGGCAGTTCTTGGGGATGTCACACCTTGATTTTTACTGGGTTTTACTGAAGAATATTTTTTTAGGTGCATTTTATACTTTCAATGACATAGTGCTTTCTGTTTAGAGAAATAATGAAAAAACAATCAATAGTAGGGATGTATTCATTCCAGTTCATTCTTTCAGGGAAAATGCTGTTTTGCAAAGAGTTGTACCACAGGCATACAAGCTCCAATGGGACCTGCTGTTGAACACAAAACCATCCTTATTCTCTCACCACATCTAACAGTAGACATGATCAGAAATAGGAGACATTAAGAAGATCAGAGGATGGTAGAGTAACCCTTAGACTTACATGAGGAGCATCTATTTTTGGTTTCAGTTCTCCTGAATGCCCACCTCCAGCAACTCAGAGGAGGATGTTTGTAGGATGTTTAAGCCTAAGCCTATTGTCTATTCCAGTGGTTGGCAAACCGCGGCTCGTGAGCTACATGCGGCTCTTTGGCTCCTGGAGTGTGGCTCTTCCACAAAATACCACATGTGGGTGTGCACGTACAGTGATATTGAAACTTCGTGGCCCATGCGCAGAAGTCGGTTTTCGGAAAGGAGATAGAGGAAACAAGTATACAAGACGAGTGTGGATGGGAGAGTTGGAAGGGGTTGACCTTAGCGAATGTACCTCAATCAGACTGAGGACATTTTTAGCAAAGGCCAGTTTAGGAGCACCCTAATTAAGTTAATAACAATGTACCTACCTATACAGTTTAAGTTTAAAAAATGTGGCTCTCAAAAGAAATTTCAATCGTTGTACTGCTGATATTTGGCTCTGTTGACTAATGAGTTTGTCGAACACTGATCTATTCCAAGGGAGCACAGATTTCACAGAGTGTCCAAGCACAGAATGGAGTGCTGCTGTGATCAGCAGAGAGCAGGAAGCTGGACCGAAAACAAGATCCAGAAATCTGGAACAGAGAAATGAGCAAAGACTTTTGTAGAGCCTGGAGGGAGTGACTCTCCAAGAATCCGGTCTTCTAACTCACTTTTAGAGGTCAGGAGATGACAGAGTGAAATTCACTCTTATTTGATTTCCATTGACTCCCCTGTGGAAGCAGGTATTTTATTAGTATGTTTTGCTTCTGAAGAAGCTACAGTCTTTGGGCCATATCCATTGGTTTTCCTGCTACATACACCATGGAGGGCACCACACAAGGAGCCCTAGATATTTTATAAAAGGCTTGGATTTGAGCCCTTGATTCTATCAATTTATTAGCTGTAAAATGGAGATCATAATCCACCTCCTAGATCAGTGATGGCAAACCTTTTGAGCTCAGCATGTCAGCATTTTGAAAAACCCTAACTTAACTCTAGTGCCGTGTCACATATAGAAATTTTTTGATATTTGCAACCATAGTAAAACAAAGATGTATATTTTTGATATTTATTTTATATATTTAAATGCCATTTAACAAAGAAAAATCAACCAAAAAAAATGAGTTCCCGTGTCACCTCTGACACGCATGTCATAGGTTTGCCATCACTGTCCTAGATTGTTAAAAGAGTATCATCAAAAGTCCCACTCAGTAAGGGCTGTATAATAGGCACTTGATAAATGCTAGTTGTGATGGTGTTTGTCCACCTGCCTTCCTGATATAAAAGAACAAGTTAGTAAAAGCTGTTTCAAAAAAGACAAGAATGGCATGACCGCCTGTTCCATTAAAGCTGATCTGAGGAACTCTGAACCAGTAGAATCTTGCCTAGGTCAGATTGTAATTAGTGGGAACACCTGCCTGGTAAACAGGGTTACCTAGGAATGTTAGTTAGATGTCTCACTGGATCTTTCATGAGAATAAGCATACCACACATGGGCCAAACGATAGTAGATTCAAGTTTCAGCCCTGCCAAGTTCCAGATGGCTGTATTACAGTCTTCAGGCCTTTCTGGACTACAGTTTACTATCTTTAAACTAGAGATATCAGAGGGGTGATTTCTAGTGTCTCTGTCTCCTCTGATGCTCCATGAAAAATAGCTGGGTTGTGTCCATGATCTTTGGTCAATCTTTCAAATAGATTCTGCTTAAAGAAATAAGTGAAAAGTAAGATCAGTAATAACGTGACAAATCTTACTTATGTAGAAAGTCAAACTGGAAACTTGGGTATCTCATCTTCACCTAAGCACTTCCGAATGCTTCTTAATTAGTCTGTGTTGAAATATTCTTTCTCCTTCACAGCCATGACACTCCAGCAAATATGAAACCCAAAGAAGACATTTACTCTTGAAGCATTTGATAGTGACGATCCCCAGGTTAGAACCAGAACCCTGTTCTTTCCTTTGATGTCATTCATCTTCTTTGAACCTCAGTTTCCTTCTTCATCTATAAAATAGGAATAATTATAGCTTTCTTACTTATGAAAGGGGAAGGAGTGGATTACTTGAGTTAAGCAATATTAAAAAGTATATATATCCACTATGGGAGCATAAATACGGGATGGGGCAAAAGTAGGTTTACAGTTGTTCATATGGAAAATAATTAATATAAAAAAATCTGTTTTATGTCCTCACAACTGTAATCCTACTTTTGCCCTACCCTGTATATGTATCTATCCTATATAATAAAGATGTAATATGCAAATGGTTGTTATGCTGTGAAGCCTAACGACCAAATCACAGATCAGCAGGAGGGTGGGGCAGCTAGCTACAAGTGGGCAGCAGAGAGCTACAGGAGGGGGCAGGGCAGCGGACCAAGAGCTACAGGAGGATGGAAGCGAGCTACTGGCGAGCTACTGGTGCATGGATTGGTGTGCAGGGCTACTAGTATATATATAAAAGCCTAAATGACCATCTGACTGTTTGACTGTCCGACCAGTAGCTATGACGTGCACTGACCACCAGGGGCAGATGCTCAACATAGGAGCATCTGAGCTGTGGTGACTTGGCAGCTGTGGTTCTTGGGTGATGCACCTGGAACCAGAAAGGAGGAAGCCCAATTCTGGAATGTGTCACCCGAGAACCACCCTCTCGTTATCCAGGATCCCTTGGGGGATGTCAGAGAGCTGGTTTTGGCCTGATGCCCACATACATATGTGGATTATAATACTCAAAGATAGGAGGAGTTTTTCTTTTATTTTCTTGATGGGATATAGCACATTATTGAACTCACAATAGATGCTAAATTAATTATGAGTTAACATTATCTGATAGGGATTAAGTATTTTACATATTCACTTTTAAAATTTATAAAATGACTTCTTGCTTGTTGTAATAAAATATATTCAATAAAAACAAAAATTTTTCCTGGCATACTATTGTTTGGTATGTGTCTTTCCAGATTCTTTTTCTCTTTTTAAAAATATATTTTATTGATTTTTTACAGAGAGGAAGGGAGAAGAGATAGAGAGTTAGAAACATCGATGAGAGAGAAACATTGATCAGCTGCCTCCTGCACACCTCCTACTGGGGATGTGCCCGCAATCAAGGTACATGCCCTTGGCCGGAATCGAACCTGTGACCCATCAGTCCCCAGGCTGACGCTCTAGCCACTGAGCTAAACCGGTTAGGGCCCAGATTCTTTTTCTAGCTTTTTTAGCCCACATACCGATAATATCTACTTACATTTACACATACATTCACATAGGGTTTTATTTCCATTAGAAGTTTTTAACCAAAAAATGGTTAATACCATACATTTTATTCTATAGACAGCTTTTAAAAAGTAATCCCATTTATATCATAGCTGGCAATATTTGTTTCATAGATGTGATATAATTTTTATCCAGTTCTCTACAAATAAACATTTAGGTTCTATCTATCTATCTTTCTATCAATTACGCTAAGCCAAATGATGTTGAAATAAAAATTTTAAAAATACATTTTGAGCACTTGTAGGCATTAAATCTTAGCTTACCCTAGCTCTAGCCTTTATGGGTTAAATCTGTTGGAAAATTATGCTCGTTTCCAAAGATAGACTTTGGCTCTTAGCAATTTATCAAAGCTCCTTCAGCTCCCTCATAATGCTCAAATGAGCAAAGCTTACTCAACAGCTGCCACCAGCCCTGCTATCCCCAAATGGATCATCTTGTGGGCTTCAGCAGACTGACCGTGACACAGTGGGTGCTGGCTCTAATAACCTCTGCCTCGCTTCCACAGATGCGGAGGGCAGGGGTGGGCTCTCCGCTTCTAGCCACACAGACAATTTTAGCAACAGCTTGCCTGGCATCTGTTTCACCAGGTTCTTAATCTCAGCACCATTAGTAAGTGACACCATAAATAAGATCACCGGTGAGTGCCTGGAATCTTGGGATGGGCCAGGAATTTGACCTGGAGATTCTGGGGATCTGACAAGAGCAGTCTTGTGGTAAATTAATATCTGCGACAAAAAAAAGGGTGACTCTAGCACATAGCTGAGTGGACACGCAGGTTTCCCAGCTTGGAAGTGCTCCATAAATAAGATTGGGTTTCCTGACCTATCTCTGGGATTATTTGTAGTCATGGTTACAGCATGTGGTAACAAGTCCTTTCTGTGACGAGAAGAGTGGGGATTCAGACTTTAGATTTTAGGCCAGGGGTTGCAAACTGCTGGTATGTTGTTAGTAAAGTGTGAAAGATTTAAAATATAATTTACCAATATTTAAAATTTGGGAGATTTTACAGGCTTTGGGTATCTCTTGGGAAAAATTTTTGAAAAGATTTGTTAATATAGAGGCCCTGACAGATATTAGAGGAAGCAAAGTACCTCAGTTTCTGACAAGTTCCCATTTTTTTCACCAAGGAGAAGTGTCTTACTACTATAAAGTGTAGAGCAGATATAATTAAAAAGGAATTGAAGGCCAAGGTAGGTGAGAAGACAGAATGAGAGTCCTAATAACAAGATAGCTATGGCTCAATGGGCAGGCAGAACCTGGGTTTGGACTTGGACAGACTTCGGTTTGACTCATGACTCAGCCTGACTCTAGCTGTATAACCTTGGTCAACTTTCTTCCCTGAACCTCAGTTTTCATGGTTAGGATTAAATCAGTTATGTGTGTTAAAGGCCTGGCACATAGCAGACCCTCAGCACATAGCTGAGTGGACACGCAGGTTTCCCAGCTTGGAAGTGCTCCATAAATAAGATTGGGTTTCCTGACCTATCTCTGGGATTATTTGTAGTCATGGTTACAGTATTTGGTAGCTGCAAGTGCTTTTTGTGACTTGAGGAGAGAACTTCAGACTTCAGTAAGTTCAGTTCTTTAGATCCAGATGAATCAGACGCTGAGTACCAGAAGAATTTATAGACGAGTTGAGGACGCTATCCTTGGTAATGATTAAGAAATCACGAATATTGAGAAAGGTCCTAGAAAAAGTGAAGAAGGGCAGATGTCATTATTTTGAAAGAGGAGTTGAAAGGAAGAGAGTTTAAATATGAGACTTGGTGTCAAACCCCGGTAGTAACATTCTGGAATATATTAAGCAGATGGTTTGAAAGAAAGACAGCAAATGGTTTAGAAAAAGCAACAGATGGTTTAGAACAGCCAACAGTGATTACAAGGTGTCAGCCCAGGACTGTTAAGAAAAAAGTTATTCTAATCAAATCCCATTTTAACTTTTTGTCAGAATTACTGAACTAATTAATTAGAGCACTTTGGATTAGCTAACCACACCATTGGTGTGACATATGACAAAGATTTCAAAGTATTTTGTTGACAAGATCGTGAAGCTTGGGTTGAATGCAACACAGTCCAGGCTTAAATAACTCAAATACTGTTCATAAGTTGACCACTCTCAATTCTCAAGGGAGCCCCCTGATCCTGGGCTATGACACAGGATTCTCTACTTGGCCTTATCCATATCAACCATTAGGATGAAAATAGATTGCATGTCAGACAAATTCATAGTTCATGTAAAAGCTGAGAGAGTAAATAATACACTGAAGGAGGAATCAAGATCCAAAAATATATTGCTAATCTTAAAAATGGGCCAATGACGGAAACCAGCAAACTCACCAGAGGTGCTTACTTATTTTTAAATTTTAGAATGTCCAGTTCTTGAAAGTACAAAAAGGAGAATTATATTGAAAGAAGCACATGTAAAAAAAAAGACCTGATTTTCTCTATTTGGGGTTGTTGAATGAAATTTTAATATAAGTGAAGTATATTGTGACTCCCAAAATGGTGGATTCAATTTCAAGCTGAAGTGAGATAAAGTGAGATAATAAATTGGACTCCAAACAGTAGTTGTAGTGATTGAGGTGCTGTTAGTGGTAAAGGTGCTAATATTTATCAAGTACTTTATACCTGGCACTGTGTTTTTACACAGTGAAATTAGCTTAACATACATAGCAGTACTAGGCTAATGGCTGAAATACCTCTAAAATCTCAGTGACTTAATATATAAAATTTTACTCTTGGCTATGTGTGGGTCAGGGGAGAGGGATAAGGAGATGCAATCATACAGAGACTGAAGTTCTTTCTATCTTTTGATTCCCTCTTCCTCTAGGTCTTCAGAAGACAGGTGAAAAAAGAGAAGAAATATCATGAAAGAACGCTATTGGGGGAAGAGAATAGATCTGAAAGTGGCATGTATCACTTCTGCCCATCTTTCATTGCCCAGAACTCAGCCTCCACTGACTTCAAGGGAGACAAAAACATGTACTCCAGCTGTGTGTCTGAGAGAATGAACAGAACACAGATACTGGTGATCACTCACAGCCTGGATTATTTCTTTTAATATTCAACACATACCTGTGAGGTAGATACTACTATTATTCCCCATTTTAAAAATGGGAAAGACAGATTCAGGGTTACACAGTTTGGATCTATGCATTATACTTAAAGAATAATGACAAGTTACATGTTTCAAAGAGATGGGACCAACCTCTTTTAGATGTTATGTGAGTTTGCAGAATTGTTTATGAAAAACTTGGAAAGAAAAAGACAAATGGATGTCTGGATAAGTATCTTCAAGTAGTTGAAGCGCAGATTTGAACTTGAAGTAAAAGAAATGATTTTCTAAAAGTTGAAGTTATTCCATAAAGCCATGATCCTGGCATTGCTTCTAAGAGCTCTTTGTCCCTGGAGAGTTCCCGTGGAGACAGAAGGAGTATCTTTGAAAGAACTCCCAAACTGGGTAGAAGCTTTGGTTCTATAATTTTATGAGGTGGGAAAAAAAAGACACTCTAGCTATTTAATATTTTTGCGATGGGCCTCCACTTTCTCATTTGGCATCTTGGATGGAAACAAGCTTCTACAATTTATCGAGCAAACACAGTCAAATTTCTTCAATTTAGATGAACTGAGTGGGGTGTGCATGTGTGAAGTTGTGGGGGTGGTGGTAAAGAGGAACTAGGTAGGATATAAGAAGGCTGCTTTGAATTACATATTAAGAATTAATAAGATAATATTTTTAAAAGAAATTTGGTTTTATTCTACAATTTTCAACTCAACTAAATCTTACCTTACTTTATATGTTTTCAGTGAATAAGCCTAACTTATTATGTACCTTTTTAGGCAAATAAATCAATGTTTATAAATGGGTAAATGGTTTTCATTTTTTATTCTTAATAGTAAATTCCCCATATTCTTGTATTTTTCCTCCGCTAATTGGTTTAGACCATCTTTCTTAATATGTACTACAAATGCAAACTAAGATTAAGGCCCGGGTCTAAGCATTAAAAACTGATTTTTAGGACCATCTGAATTAGGGCCATTTGAGTGAATGAGAAACATAAATAATTTCTGTTCCTCAGGTAAATCTTTGAAGGATTCCTACTAAAACTCCACTTAGGTGAAAACAGTAAAGTAAAACTGAATTACTTTGGGAACATCTTTTATTTGGATTCATGCTAATTAGAACTAGACCTCGATTCTCTTCTTCCTTCCTCTTTTCCTTAGCCTACCATCTGCTCACTCTTGATTAAGTCTGACTGTGTGGTTTTGTGATCTTCCCTTCTTCCCATGAATGGTGGCAGTGATCATATATCTTGGGCTCTACAGCCCTAAGAAATCTTGGGGAGGGTACTGAACTGCCAGAATAACGATTTGCTGAAATGACTAACATTTTCTATGATTCATTTCAAGAACTTTATTGGTGTTGTGCAGACCCAGTCTTATTGGAGGGAGGCAGAGGCCTGGGCTAGAGTTCCAGCTCTGCCTTTCATGAGCTATGGAAATCTGGGCAAGAAGTTTAATCTTTCTGAATCTCAATTCCCACATATTTAGAATGGGAATAATAAGGTCACCCAACCTATCTTCACATACTTCTCAGAGTAATGGGTCAACATTGAGTGTATGTGAACTATCTTTGTAAGAACTTTCTTTGCTTTCCTCCTCCCTCACCCCCATATCTCCTTCTTTCTTTCTATTTTCCCTCAATTTCTTTAAAAAATATTTCATGCACAAAACAACAAGAAAGCCCACTGCATGGGAGAACGTATTTGCCAATGTTATCACCGATAAGGGTTTAATCTCCAACATTTACAGAGAACTCAACTTAACAAAAGGAAGATAAACAACCCAATCAAAAAATGGGCAATGGACCTAAATCGATCCTTTTTGACAGAGGACATAAGGAAGGCCAAGAGGCATATGAAAACATGCTCTAAGTCACTAATCACCTGAGAGATGCAAATCAAAATGACAATGCGGTACCATCTCCCACCTGTGACAATGCCCATCATCAACAAATCAACAAATGACAAGTGCTGGCAAGGATACGGAGAAAAAGGAACCCTCGTGTACTACTGGTGGGAATGCAGACTGGTGCAACCACTGTGGAGAACAGTATGGAGTTTCCTCAAAAAACTAAAAGTGGAACTCCCATTTGACCCAGTGATCCCACTTCTAGGAATATATCCCAAGAAACTAGAAACACCTATCAGAAAGGATATACTGGTATGCACCCCTATGTACATAGCAGCACAGTTTACCATAGCTAAGATCTGGAAACAGCCTATCAGATGAGTGGATTAAAAAACAGTGATATATCTACACAATAGAGTACTACGCTGCTATAAAAAAGAAGGAATTCTTACCATTTGAACATCAAGGATGGAACTGGAGAGCATTATGCTAAGCAAAATAAGCCAGTCAGAGAGGGAGGGTGGGCGTAAGGGGGAAGAGATTAACCAAAGGACTTGTATGCATGCATATAAGCCTAACCAATGGACACAGACACCAGGGGTGTGAGGGCATGAGTGGGGGGTTCAGGGGCAATGGGGGGATAAGAACACATATGTAATACCTTAATCAATAATGAAAAAAATTTTATGTACCATTACAGCCAAAAGATACTTAACCTTTGAACGATTTCCCCAGTATGACCATAATGTATGGAATCATGTCTTCATGACTGAATGAGTCTCCTCTCTGAGGTTCCAAACCCCAGAGTTGAGTTCAGCAGTGAGAGAAGCATTCTATGGAAATGATTCACTTCTTTGAGAGACAGGACAAAGGCATCTTTAGCAGACAGACCCTTCAGTGTCCAGGGCCAGGCAGAACTGCCAATTCAGAAAGCTGAATGTTCTTTGACTAAACAATAGCTCAAGAACAACTTCCTTCACATTCCAGGAAGATGTTGGACTAACTGAATTCCTTGCAGGTAAGAGTCAAAAGAGGATCTGGCTTTGGCACCAATGCAAAGTTAAGTTTGATGTGGTGGTCATGAAAATGAATCTCAGAGCTTTCCAAATACAAAGAGGATGATTGGCCAAGGGCCTACATGCTTTGCCCTGAAATCCAAAGCCTTGTTTGCACCTACGCCATGCTTCCCATGGGCTGCTCTAGCTAATAACTGAGCACGACTATCATATAAGACCATTCCTGGGAAATGTGGGACTCAGTTGTCAGCTGACTAACTGGCTGAAGGGCTCCCTTGCGCTTCTTCCTTAGATAGCACAGTACTCTAGGACACTTGTGTCCAATTTCCTCTCACTCTCCCTTTCATTCAGAGTCAGACTTGCTTCTCATCTGAGGACCACTTGGTCTGATGGCTCATACATCTTTTTTTTTTTTTCTAGCTCCCTCCCATTTCACTCACACAGGCATTTCCCTTACTAAAATCTTTGCACATTTAATCTAAGTCTGAGTTTTGCTTTTCAGAGGACCCAGAATAATACACATGGCAGATAATTTAAAACTCTCAGTTTTCATCCTTACATCTTGCAAATTAGGAGAGTTAGGGGAGAGAGAGAAGAGCCAGAAGAGGAGAAACACTTATTCAGTGTCTACCATGTGCCAGACACTGTCACATATACAACTCTACTGTGGCAGGTAGTACTACTACGTTGCAGAAGAGGAAGCTGAGGATCAGAAAAATTTATTGAGAATTTCAAGATGCACAGCAGAGAATTAATTAAGCCAAGTGTGGGACCAATGAAGCCAGCCCTGCTAACAGGAGAATTGTGAATACAGGGGTATCAAATTACAACTCTAGAAAATTTTCTACAAGAATAAATCAAGAACCTTAATAATAAAAAAAATGAAAAAAAGAATAAATCAAGAAGTTAATTTTTCAGAGAGATAATGTACACAAAAATTCCTATGAGCTATGGAAATCTGGGAATGTCGCAGAAATTATCTTTGGCTATATTTGGGAGAAGCCACCACACATGTCAAATAAAATAGAGACTTCAATAATGTTTATGAGAAAGCATGGGACAGAGGGCAAGATGTGTCTGTAGCAGTTCCTTACCAGCTCCAGCGTTTCTGGTGCTGGATATCTAGGTTTCTCCTAAGGACATCCAGGGGCCTCTGCTCCAAGTTTAAGCTCATGGAAAAGCACAGGTCCAGCTCCCTTCCCACTGAGCTCTATAGAGCCCTACCTGCTTAGTTAGTTCTGAGCTCAGTTTTTGAGGCAGCTTGCTTTCTTGAGGGCAGTGTTGCTTTCTTCAAATATGGAGCAAATTCTCTCTTGGGCCTGGCAGAAACTCACACTCTGCAGACCGGTGGCATCATGGTTCTGTACTTCAGATTCAAGAAGCCTCATTAAGGGTCTCTGGATGTAGTATAATTACGACATTTTAAGGTAGGCAAAACATCGGTATGATTTATCCCGGTATGTGGCTAGGGGTATAATGGGTTGGATCAGGTATCCATTTGTCAGGAAAAACCCACATGAGCCTGCTTCTAAGGCAGTATAGGAGATACACACACACACACACACACACACACACACACACACACACACACACATACATATATACACATATAGCCACATACACACACACATACACACACACACACACACACACACACACACTATTCTGTTCCTTGGTACGGTTAGTGAGCATACGGATCCTCTTAAACTGGGAGGGAAATCCATCAGCATTGTCCTCTCCTGTTTGGGTTTGACCTTCCACTTTGAGCTTTTGACATGGTTAATAAGAGCTACTCTATCATTTTGTGGCATAAAAGCTGGTGACAGCCTGGAGGAAAATAGTCATGAATCTTAGTTATTAAATGGCCAGGACCTCAGTTGTCCATCCCTGTGCCTTTGGGCAATCTAACACTAGCCTCATCTCTTACCACTTCCCCATTTGTTCTTTGTGCTAACTAACGCCATACTGTTTTACACTTGTTTACTCTTGTGGATATAATGCAATTGGCCTGGAATGCCCTTGCCTACGTTGTTCATATGAAGAACAGCTACTTCTTTAGGATGTTGCTGAAAAATGTCAATTGCTTGTTTCATCCTCTGGGGTCTCTATAACTCACATAGAGTCATCATATAGTCATCATTAATTTACATGTTGTCCCAATTAGTCCGTGAGTATCTAAAGAACTGGAATTGTTCTTCCTGGTCTCCATAAGCTTGAGGGCTGCAGTGTCCAAACCACAGTAAATTTTAATTAAGTGATTAATAAATAAGAAGTGAATAAATCAATCAGCCTATCCAAAGGTTCTTTCTCAGCATCTTTCCACAGAACCAAATCATTTGCTAGTCCCACTTACTCTCATTCTGGCTTAGCTGTCCCTTAGGTGCTGGTCACTGCACAATGGGATAAGGCTTTAGCTCTTTCAGATACCAGATTTGTTAGATGTACCACAGTCAGGGGTTTGTTTCTACAGCAACAATTGCAAGGTGGGTAGGCAAGATCTAGTCATTTATACATCTGTCCTGTCAATCAGAGAGGAGGCTGATGTGACCCACAGAGGGAGGCCTCTGAAAGATGTGTGAGCTCCCTTTGTGTCTTATCACCTGGCCCTCTTTGTGGCTGATTTCTGTGCAGTAGGGGAGGAGAGACTGGGGGAAGAAGCAATGATACCTCATGATTCCGCTGAAGAATTTCAGGTTGGATTACATTAGTGGCACCAACCTCACAGGTTTCTCATGAGAGGCTAAAAATCTCTCCTGTGGCTGACCACGAGGGAGAATGAGGCAGGACTGTGTACAGAAGGCTCAACTTTGTTTAGATCTGTCCTGATTTCAAATCGCTTGTCTTATTTTTAGACTGTGTCAGATCACATTGTCTGTTTTCCAGTTAAGAAAATATGGTTCTGACCAACATGATCAGGTGCTTCTCCCTGAGGAAGCTCACTGAAATTAGGTATCTGAGAGAACTAGCACACTGCATTTCTAACACTTCCGAGAAGCATTTTCCAATAAACTGTTAATAGGTGCTTATTAAAATTCAGAGCTGTGGTTTAATAATTGGGGACATTGGGTTAAACAAAGTTAAACAGACAGCTTTATTCACGGAGTTCTCAGAGCCCTTAATTTGCTAACATAAACTGTGAGTATGAGAAGATGTGTGGGAAATGCAAACTTACTGCCTAAGGCAACTTACTGCTCTGGGCATCTTTTGCTACAATCATTTAAAAGAACCCTCTTTAGAAAACAGAATTTGTAATGGAGTGTTTTTATGACTTGTCATTCAAGCCAGGTCAATTTTGAGAGAAAAAGTGGCACTATTATATCAGCACAAATATAACCTAAAACTGTCTCAGGTCAACTGGGAACATCTGGCCAGCCTCTAGGCTTAGCTTCTCCCAGAACAGTCTGCATGGCATGGCTATGGTGCACTGGGATTTTTAGGGAGGAGGTAGAATTGATGGAGGCTCTTGCCAAGGATGTAGGAAGCATAAAAAGCAAATCCAGCAGCTTAGAGATTCTCAGTGTACAGTGAAGGAAGTGGACTTTGGAAGGCACCTTGGCAGAGCTGCAAACAGAAGCCATCAGTAACAAAGGTGGGAAATGCATTGCCCTCCTTGGACCTGGCCTTCTGCCGCTCAACTAACCCTATCCATGCCCTGTACTTCAGTGAAATAATGTGGTCACGAGTGACATCAGCCCTCCATGTGAGTGCCTGTGACCCTTCCTTGTAAAATGGCCAATTGCAAAAACAAACAAGCAGCTTCAAGGACCCTGGGAAAAGAGGATGCCATTTCACCCAGGATCTGCCAAATAAAACAGTCTGGGAAACACAAAATAAATAACTTTCTTAGGTCTAATGAGAAACAGCAAGTGTTTCTAATCCAGGCTTCCTCTGGGTCTCGTCTCACTGATGGGCCATTGGAACCTGGTCTTGCAGAAGTTGCTCTCTTTGCCCAGCCGATTGGGCCTGGTTCACAGTTGGCTTACATGGTCTGGGTTTCCTCTAAACAGCTACACATATTTCAGGTAGCATAGTGCCCATTTCCTCCTCCCACATCAGATGATTTTTCAAATCTTTCATCAACTAAGATCTTCTGTTTATTTTGCTTGACTCCAATCCTGAGGCCTCAACCAGAGGGAGTCTAGCAGAAGACCATTCCTACCTCCTCTCTCTGTGGATCAGAAGCTGGCAAACTCTGGGCCATTCATCAATTCATCATTTAAATATATTCTTTTGGAAAGTTTTTAAGCACAGAGTCAGTGACATGATTAAATTATTACTATTTTATTATTTTTTAAATGACTCTCTTAAATTAATAATCCAGTGGAAAGACTGGATTGAAAGGGACATTCTGGGGGCAGGAGTTTAGCAGGGAGGATTTTGCAGGACAGTCCACTAATGTCTCCTTCTGTGCTAGAGGCTGAGGGATCCCAGACTCTCCAGCATTCACAATGATTTTCCTGTTTCTTTCAAAGCTATAGACAAAAGACAAGATAAAGCAGCTGCCTGTAATAAAGGCTTATTTATTATTTGTACATTTATATTTTTATTTATTTTTAGAGAGGAAGGGAGAGGGAGAGAGAGAAACATCGATGTCAGAGCAAAACATTGATCAGCTGCCTCCTGCATGCCCCCTTCTGAGGATCAAACCTACAGTCCGGGCGTGTGCCTTGACTGGGAATGGAACCAGCAACCTTTTGGTGCACGGGATGATGCCCACCCAACTGAGCTACACCAGCCAGGCAATTATTTTTACTTTTAAAAGCACTTTCACTGCTATCTATATAATCTTCACAGCTATCTGGTGCATTTGGAAGTGTAGGAGCCTATATTTCCATTGCAGAGATAGGGAAACTGAGTCTCAGAGTAGTTTAGCATTTTTTAAGCATTCCTTTTTAAGTAAAATTTAAAATTTTATAAATTATTTTATTTATTGGGGTGACACTGGTTAATCAAATTATGTTTTAAGTGTCCAATTCTATAATACATCATATCTGTACATTACAGTGTGTGCTTGCCATCCAAAGTTAAGTCTCCTGCCATCACCAAATATTTGACCTCCTTTACTCTCTTCCATCTCCCCCATTCCCCTTCCCTTCTGGTAACCAACATACTGTTATCTGTTTCTATGAGTTTTTGTTTGTTTGTCTTATTTGTTCATTTGTTGCTTTCTGTTTTATATTCCGCACATGAGTGAAATCATATGGTTATTCTGGTTCTTCACCTGACTTATTTTGCTTATTTAGCATGATAGTCTCAAGAATCACCCACACTGTTGCAAATGGCAGTATTTCATTGTATGGTTGAGTAGTATTTCTGCTAATGACCACTGTAGTGTTTAATGAGAGCCAGGGTTTGAACCTAAGTCTCCTAATTTCCAGTCCTGAGTATGTTTTACCTCAGCTAGCTCCTCGCCAGATAGCAGATCTTCGTCCTAAACACAAAGCTCCTCAAATATCCACTGCTCCTCTACCTGGGAGCATCAGGTCTAGCCCTGCCCCTGGTACCACCACATCTGGGATAGATGGGATGAGGCAAAATTCCTTTCCAGACTTGCTGCTTCCTCACTATGTTCTAGGACCTTGGCCTGGCTGAACCTCGCTTCAGCTCTCTACTTTCTCCCAGAGACAAAGGATTCTCAGTCTTCTGGCTCCTTCCCAGATATTCATCGTCCGAAAGCATATATTTAAGGACACGTTCTTCCATTTCTCCCTTACAATGATGCCTAGGAGTGAGGAAGCAACCATGGGTCTGAGTCTGACACTGACAGACTTTCATGCTGATTCCAAAGAGATGCCCAAACCAAATGTTACAAAGACAAACCATATGGGAGCCCCAGCACTCTGGGCCATTAATACGAATTTTTAAATGACTGTGATTGATGGTGTAGCTCTTACAAGTCCAAGATCAATGAAAATGCATCCTGATCTTTTGAACTCCCTCATTTTTTCTTGGATCCTTTTCCTGTACAACGAAACCCATTTCTGTGATGCCTGAAGGCATCTGGGGCCTCCTCAATAGATTTGCCATCCATGCCCTTGCCAGTCAGCCTGATGGTGGAATGGCAGAGGGTGAGGTGAGGGCCTTGGAAACCAGAATTATCATCATGAAGTTAAATGCCAAAATAGGCCTTTCAAAGTAGACATTCCACATCCTGCCTAGAAAAGGACTCTGGGCCAAATTAGGAACGTCACTCACCTTGTTATAGACCAAGGGATGGTAATATTTAGATAGACATTCATGTTCTTGAGTTTGTTTCTGTGTGCTTATTTACCTGGGCATATAAGAAGCCCCCTCCCCCAACTGCATTGTACCAGGGTATTGAAGAGGGGTTTGTAAAGAATTTGCCTTACTTTGGAATCTTGAACTCCTCCCCAAATTTGATAAGCCTCTCCTGATAATACATACATGAATACAATTTTGCACACAATTTCAGGGCACTCACAAATCTCCTGTAACCCATACATGGACCTCGCACTAAGGATAAATGATGCAGAGTAACTATTATGGGATCAAAGTGAGGCAGTCAGATTGGGGTAGGATATTGTGAAAAGGCAGAAAACCATATTTTTTTCTTGTTTTATATGTTTCTCTAAAAGCCAAAATGAGGTGAAAGTCTTGTACTTTGAAAACTATAGGACATTGAGAAATTTAAGACAACAGAACTAAATGGAAAGCAACACCATGCTCATGGATTGGAATAATTAATATTATTAAAATGTCCATAATACCCGAAGCAATATACAGTTTCAATACTATCCCCATAAAATACCAATGGCATTTTTCACAGAGTAAGAATAAGAAAAATCCTAAAATTTGTATGGAAGTACAAAAGTCCCCAAATAGCCAAAGCAATCTTATGAAAAAGAACAAAGCTGGAGGCATCATATTCCCTGATTTCAAACTATACTACAAAGCTATAGTAACCAAAGCAGTATGGTACTGGCACAAAAACTGATCAATGGAATAGAATAAGGAGGCCAGAAGTAACCAACATATATGGCCAATTAATCTATGAAAAAGGAGACAAAAATATAAGGAAAAGACAGTGTCTTTAATAAATAGTGTTGGGAAAACTGGACAGAGCATGCAAAACATAAAACTGGAGCACTTTCTACACATATTGAAAAATAAACTCAAAAGAGATTAAATATATGACTAGAAATGATAAAAATCCTAGAAGAAAACATAGGCAGTAAACTTTTTGACATCAGCCTAAGTAATATTTTTGGGGATACATCTCCCCAGGCAAGGACAACAAAAGCAAAAATAAACAAATGTGATTACATCAAAATAAAAAGCTTTTGCAGAGCAAAGGAAACCATAAAAAAAAAGGCAATCTACTGAGTGGGAGAAGACATTTGCAAATCATACATCTGATAAGAGGTTAATATCCAACATTTATAAAGAACTTACACAAGTTAACATAAAAATACAAACAACTCTATTAAAAAACAGGCAGACAAAATTAATAGACATTTTTTTTTCTGAAGAAGACATAAAGGTGGTCAAAGAGGCACATGGGAAGATGCTCAATATCACTAATCATCAGGGAAATGCAAATCAAAATTGCAATGAAATATCACCTCACACCTGTTATCAAAGAAAAAAAAGTGTTGGTGAGTATAAGAAGAAAAGGGAACCTTTGTACACCCTTGGGTAGGAATGTAAATTGGTACTACCACTATGGAAAGCAGCAGTATGGGGATTCCTCAAAAAAATTAAAACTAGAACTACCATCAGATCCAGCAATTCCACTTCTGAGTATTTATCCAAAGAAAATGAAAACACTAATTCAAAGAGATATGTGAACCCTATCCTCACTGTGGCGCTATTTACAACAGCCAAGATATGGAAGGAATCAAAGTGTCCATTGGTAGAAGAATGAATAAAAAGATGTGGTATATTACACAAAGATGGAATATTACTCAATTATATAAAAAAAGAATGAAATCTTGCCATTTATGACAACATGGATAGACCTAGAGAGTATTAAACTAAATTTAATAAGTCAGATAAAGACTAATATCATATGATTTCACTTACATATGGAATCTAAAAAATGAAACAAATAAATAAAACAAAACAGAGATACAGGAAACAAATAGGTAGCTACCAGAGGGAGGAGAGGTTGAGGAGCAGGTGAAATAGGTAAAAGGGATTAAGAGGTACAAACTATCCAGTTATAATTAAATAAATCATGGGGATATAATGTACAGCATAGGGAATATAGTCAGTAATATTGTAATGACTTTGTGTGGTGCCAGTGGTGATCATTTTGTAATGTATATAAATATTGAATCAGTATGGTTTACATTTGATAGTAATACAGTAGGATATGGTATATCAATTTTACTTGTATAAAAAAAGAGAGCCATATGATGCTTAACTATATATATACATATACATATACATACACACACACACACACACACACACACACACTGAGTGGCCAGATTATTATGACCACCTGACGTTTGTAGGCAAATTAGCTATAATTTCGCGCTGAAGTTGCTAGAGGGCCAGACCATTATAAATACGGAAGCAGGTTCTTAAACTTGACAGAAGTGATTTTTTTCTGAAGATATGGGTAAACAACGCGATTTAACAGCCTTTGAACATGGGATGGTTGTTGGCACTCAGAGCCACGGAGCAAGAATCAGCAAAACAGCCGAAGGCCTCTTTGAACACCTTTGTTGTCTGCAGTTACCAAGATAAAACGTCTCCAATTCGCACAGGAACACAAGGATTGGACAGTCAAGCATTTGATAAAAGTCATGTGGTCTGATGAATCATGTTTCCAGTTGCATCATGCAGATGGCAGAGTGAGAATTTGTTGGAAACAGTATGTGGACAGTGCTATTCTTCAGGCATGGTGTCAGATTCCTTGCATCACCTTTCAACATCTCATGGAGTCAATGCCAAGAAGCATCGCTGCAGTACTGAAGGCAAAAGGTGGCCCATCGAAGTACTGAAGGGGTGGTCATAATAATCTGGCCACTCAGTGTGTATACACACATACATACATATATACATATATAATTTTGTTAATTCTCACTAAAAAATATTTTCCCATTAATTTTTAGAGAGAATGAAAGGGAGGTAGAGAGACAGAAATATCAATGTGAGAGAGAGAGACATCAAATTGGTTGCCTTCTCGCATGAGCCTTTACGGGGCTGGGGATCATGCCTATAACTGAGGTACATGCCCTTGACTGGAATCAAACTTGGGACCCTTCAGTCCGAGGGCCGATGCTCTATCACCAGAGAATGTTATTTTTGTGTAACACCTCAAACATCCTACAGAATATACTTTGGGAAACACTGAGCTATATCACATGTGGACCAATGTGTATAGACCATTCCATATCTTGGTTTCTCCTATGGAAACTCAGTCCTACCTTTTTCTCCACTTCAAACCACAATGTGTGGTCCTGTCTCTACTGTGTCTAGGTAGCATGGTCATCAATGCACATGGCTAAGTGTGAGGAGGTTGGGCTATGAAGTAGTACAGCAGGGCTGCCTTTTTGCCCAGGAGGCATCCTGCACATTTTATTTTGCTGTAGAAGGTGCCACTGTCATAGAATACAATGTTAATTTACAATGTCCCCTGGAGTTGTGCAGTGGGGAGTACTGGAGTACAGACTTAGTTCTCAGAGATACTCACTGGCCTTTGCTTTTTCTTTGATTTGTGGACAACTAGGATTTCTCTTTGGTGACAACGCTCTGGAGCCACTCAACAGAAGTGTAGTCGTCAGCCTGTGTGATAGACCTGGTTGAACGACAGTCAAAGAAAATGTCTCCAAAGCACTGAAGTTGGGCCTTGAGAGACATGAGGAATTTCATTTGGCAGCGAAGGGCCTCCTTGGCAGAGGGGGTGGTATGGGCAAGGGCATGGGGACTTAAATTTCGTAATACCATTGGTCCACGGGGCACACCGGAAAATGCATCTACACAACAAAAGGGCATCTGACTGCATTTTTCATGGTTCATGTGGGGAGAAGGCTGCAGAAGCATACAAACTTAACTTCATTTAGGCTCCATAGTTGTAGTGGGCTAGAAAATGAAGGCCCTGACAGAGGAAGGTGTTTGGCAGGACTTCCCAAATCCTCCTTCAAGGGTTCTTACTTGGACAGTTGCCAAACATGGTTTCCATTTTAAAAACCTTTTTTTTTTGGGGGGGGGGCTACTTGTTAAATCCTGGGTATTCTGTGGGAAACAATCCATCTGTTTCTGATTGTTTCACACTTAACTTATCGAAATGTTATTTTGTAAGAACTTTTGGATAGCCAAGCATCTTTCAGAACCATTTCCTTAAGCCCTTTAAGCCTATTTACTTTAAAGCAGGAAGTTGCTATTTTGCCAAAAGAACGTGGATCTTGGGCCCAGGAATCCTACTGCAAGACATTCTGCCAATGTCATGGGGTTCCCCACATGGCCAAAGCATCTCTCCACTCTGGACATGAGGCTTCAGGGTTTCCCCCAGTTCTGTGACTTACTAGGTAGAATTGGTCCAATATTTTCTCGTGTTTGCCATGGAACTCACTGCACCTAGAAGGTTGATTAGTTTCTTGGCACATTTAACCTACTTCAAGCACCAAAGGAAGTGAGCTCAGCATGCAATTTTCAAATTTCCAAATCAGGTTTCTTCAAACAAGGTAACTTGCAGGAACATGTGGATACCTAGTTAGAGGGCAGCTGCCTCTCCAATTTCCCTTTGGGCACGATGTCAGGAACCACTTCTCACTTATCGTTGAATCGGCACTGTTTATCACTGGGCTCAGCATAAGATAAGCGCTCAGGAAATGCATGCTGACTGAATGACTGCTGGCTGAGGGGTCAGTGTGTGAAAACTAAAATCACAGTAGCTCTCTGCAACTGAACTGAAGTAAACGAAACCTTCTTTTAAAAATTTCTCAAGGGATCCTTGCCTGTATGGATACTAAAGTATGCGTAAGATCTTAGAGGCAAAATTTTAACCTCTGCTACCTAAAGAAAATAATTAGTGCCTCAATGTCAAGAATATCATGCTCATCAGCATTCCAGGTTTAATTTCCATGAGGGAAGATGGATGGATTTGAAAAATATAACTTTTTTTCTTATGGAAAGTGGAAAACTAGTAGACTGTATTGGTTCATGGTAACTGGCTTTTGCCTTAATGGTTTTGATTAGACTAGTCAGAGTTTCCAGGGGAATTTGAGGGTTTGCGATATAAATACTTCTGATCTGAGGGAGTAAAAATCCTGAACAAAACCCAATCAGACAGGAGGTGTGGACAGAAGCAGCAGGAAGAGGTATTGGCACCATAAGGCTGAGTTTGGTGAAATGGTAAATGCTTAGTAAGCATTTCCTAGCTGTAGACACTGTTGTGTCTAATTTGCACTAGTTGGTTTAATTCTCACAACAGCCTTATGAGCTAGGAATTACTATTTTCTCCACTTATCAATGAGGAAACAAAGACACAGAAATGTTGCTACTGGCCTGAGGTCACACAGCAGAGGCCAGTTTTGATCCCAAGTGTCAGAACTTCAGAATCTGTGTTCTTAATTCATGCCTAGTAGTTGCCTGCACTACTTCTCAGCTATGAAATATTGAGAAGAGCATTTTGAACTCTTTGACTCTTGATACTCAGGACTATGACAGGCAGGCACAAAATAATAATTTAATAATTGCTTTGTCTACATCACAGGATAATTCTATGGACCATTTCAGGTAATGAATGTGAAAACATTTCTAATAAACCCTGAGACACAGAGCCTCATTCAGAATAATGGCTCATTTTTTGAACAAAATGAGGAAGAATAGATTTGTAATAAAGTGAAAGTCACTTTTCTCTCCAAATCCACTATGCTATCTATTCACCACATTAACAAATTTTAAAACACACTTACACTTACGCAAGAGTTATAATACTTGACATGAAAGAAGCATAGACCTACACCCTCCCAAGGATCACCTGCATTTCAGAGGCATTTCAGGATCCCTCCATCTTGAATGCATTTTACTTAATAGGGAATACCAGGTAAAGTGGTCTTTTATGGGCTTCAGACAAAAGAGAGGCAAGTTTTAAATTGTGTATCCCAAATATTAGCAAACCTTATCTTTCAAATATATGTAACCTCCCTTGCCCCACTGCTGAAAATTATTCTAATTTAAGAGGCCTGTGTCTCGGTGAGGAGCACTTGTGAGCTCCATGAGAGCAGGAAATGTGCCTGTCCTGTTTACCGTTGGATTTTAGAGCCCAGAGTAGAGTATGGCTCATAAAATATTGAACTATCTACTGAATGGATACATTTGTTAGAGGTCATTGTCCTGTCTTCCCTCTTCTAGACAGAAATGGAAGCCCAGGCAGAGGTCAGAGTTGGGGGCATCGCAGCAGTTAGTGGGACACTGCCTGGCACGGGTCTGCGGGGTGAGTGCTGTCCCAGGAGGCAGTCATCAAGGAGGCATTTATCCCTGGTGGCCTTCCTCCTCAGCCACAGGGAACAGTTTTTCTCTCTATGAAGCTTTAACACTTTCCTGTGCACCCAGAGATCGCTTTCAACAATCAAGCTCAGTGCTTAGTGACAGGATAAAATGAACTTAGATAAAAATCAAGATATGCTTATCTGTGCACATGCACAGACCTGATACTCACATATCTATGTACACGACATGCGTAAATACCTGGGCCTGAACTAGATCAGGAACCCATGACTGACCTACTAAACTCGACCAGAAACTACCTATGACTCTCTTTCTGAACTCTGAACCGCACTGAAGCCTCTCCTATAATAATGCGAATAAAAACACTCAAACACACACATGCACACCAAAGACGTAAAAACATTCCTAATGAATCAGTTTGAACTAAACTTGATCCTCATAGTTATAAAAACTAGTGAACCCCAGATCAAAATATTATTCAAGCAGAACATTAACCAAAATCATTTATTTAAGTTTACTTAAATTCAGTGACATTAATTTTTATGCAAAAGGTAGAGTCAATGAAAGGTTCATGGATCTAGGTTTTGGGAATCAAGCATATTTTTAACAGTAGCAGAGAATGGGATACAAGCAATAACCCTATTCTTAAAAAATTTTTTTTTCTTTATTGATTAAGGTATTACATATGTGTCCTTATTCCCCCATTGTCCCCCTCCTCCACATCCCCCACTCATGCCCTCACCCCCCTGGTGTCTGTGCCCATTGGTTAGGCTTTTATGCATGCATCCAAATCCTTTGTTTGATCTCTCCCTCTTACCCCCCAACCTCCCCTACCTTCCCTCTTG
>NW_006290034.1:11268130-11280207 GCF_000327345.1 Myotis davidii
GTGTCAGAGGTGACATGCAAACTCATTTTTTTGGTTGATTTTTCTTTGTTAAATGGCATTTAAAAATATAAGATAAATATCAAAAATATAAATCTTTGTTTTACTATGGTTGCAAATATCAAAAAAATTCTATATGTGACACGGCACCAGAGTTAAGTTAGGGTTTTTCAAAATGCTGACATGCCGAGCTCAAAAGGTTCGCCATCACTGCCCTAGGAGCTGTATTGGTGAAAGTACTGCTTTGGCATATGTCTGAGATTTTGCTTCCTGTGGATTCCTCTAAGATTTTTATTGTTTCCCATCCTACGTTTAAGTCCTTTATCCATTGTGACTTCATTTTTGTGTATGGTGTAAGTCAGTGGTCTAGTTTCATTTTTTTTTTGGTATATATATCTGTCCAATTTTCCCATAACCGTTTATTGAAGAGACTGTCTTGACTCCACTGTATGCTCTTGCCTCCTTTGTCAAATATTATGTATAGTGGTTTGGGTCGATTTATGGGTTCTCTTTTCTATTCCATTTGTCTATGTGTCTGTTCTTGTGCCAGTACCAGGCAGTTTTCAGAACAGTGGCTTTGTAATACAGCTTGATATCTGGTATTGAGATCCCTCCTACTTTGTTCTTCTTTCTCAGGATTGCTGCAGCTATTCGGGGTCTTTTTTAATTCCAGATGAATTTTTTGGCGAGTTCGTTCTAGGTCTGTGAAATATGCCATTGGTATTTTAATGGGGAGTGCATGGAATCTATAGATTGCTTTGGGTAGTATGGACATTTTAATGATGTTGATTCTACCAATCCATGAACATGGTATGTCCCTCCATCTGTTTATGACTTCCTCTATCTCTTTTTTCAGTGTCCTGTAGTTTTCTGAATACAGGTCTTTTAACTCCTTAGTTAACAACAACCCTATTCTTAATAGTTTTCTATAGAAAGATTTGTAATAAGATTAATTAAATCCTGGTTTATCTTTTAAGTGAATTTGAGTTCCATATCTTAGCTTTTCTTAAAGTGGGCCCACCAGCATAACATGTAGACATGTTTCAATGCTCTGGGTCAGGTTGTCTTGGTTTCCTCACAGCCTCCCTTGTCATTGAACTCCTGCTGTGAAGGACACTTGACCCTTGAACAACATGGGGGTTAGGAGCACTGAGCCCCCAGACAGTTGAAAATTTGTGTATAACTGTCAACTCTCCCATGAACTTAACTACTAATAGTTTACTATTGACCAGTCAGCCTTATTGATAATATAATCAGTTGATTAAAATATATTTGGTATTTTATATGTTATATATACTGTACCCTTACAATGAAATAAATTGGAGAAAAGAAAATGTTAAGAAAATCATAAGGAACAGAAAATACATTCATTTTTTAAAGTATTTATTTTAAAAAAATTGTGTAAGTGGACCTGCACAGTTCAAGCCCGTGTTTCTCAACGATCAACTGCACTTTATTGGGCCAAGTCCAAAGACTTTCCTCTGCTGTGGCCTACTGTCCAGGTTTCTGGTCAAGGTGTTGGCACCTGAGTCTTGGAGCCACTGTTTCCATGATGAATGTGAGCCAAAAAAATATCCAAACACCCTAGTGGTGGTGTTGCCTCCAGTCCCGATCCAAAGGGAGCTGCTACAAATCAGGGCACTGTGAAGGGGCTGGGCAATGTTGGCCTCAGACTCATCCCAGGACACCCCAGAGACTGCACACAGCACTATATCATAAAGTTGACTTCTAGCCCCAGGTCAACTTCAGTGACTTATGCTATCTCATACTTGTTTGTGACTATTGATTCTGCCAACCTCATCCCAACTCTGCCATCAGTGACATCACATTGGTAGTTTGAAAACCTGTATTTACATCATGGAAATCTGCACATCCTACAAATGCCTTTGTCTCCTTTGAGACCTGACTTTACTACTTTGCGTGTGTACTTAGCTTCTCTCAAGAGGAAGACCATAGAATTAAGCCATGGGAGTGGAAAAGGGACATAGTTCCCAGAAACCATTGCTGAAATATGTCATATTAGTTTTTGTGACTGAATGAACTATAAAAAGGTCCGCAGCCAGAGAGCTCCCATTGACCTGCACTCAATACCTATCTTTAGTCCTCCGCCAATCACATTTTATGGAAGTTGTGTCAATGCTTGCACACTCTTAATGAGGCCATGTCTCAAGTCCTGGTACTTTACCATCTCTTCTGAATTTCTCTAGGGTGGAAGGGGTATTATGAAAATCTAGTTAAGCCAAATCTCCAGGGACTGATTATACAGGTCATGGATAATCCAGGCTCTCTTTCCCCCTCCTTCTCCTCATCACCTTCTGGCCTTTTTACTGCTCATTAGCACCTCCGCCAGAGACCTGAATTTGGGAAGAAGTGGGTGTGGAACTTCCATCAGCCCATCTGGCTCCTTGCCAACAACTCTTGTATAGGTTTGTTGGGAGAAGTAACTTAGAGACAAGTTAATGGATCCCTAGGATATGTGGATTTTATTCAGCTGAGCTCCCCACCTTGGCCTCACCCACTCCTAACACACCCTACACTGTTGACACAGATCATTGAGTGTTGTCTGCATTAACTGTTGTCCTGACTGATGGCTGTTTTATTCACTTCAATACATCGTACTGTTGGCCAATTTAGTTAACTCCAGTTGTGGATATGGCCAAGCACTGTGCAGGGTCAGAGTGGGGAGAAACTTCAAGTAATACTCACAGGGTTGGATAAGTAAAGGACACCTATGGCAATATTTCAGGGGCATCTCATTAGCTGCTGCCCCTTAGTGCTTCCTGATTTTGCACTAGGTGGATAAAGTATTTTAATATATACTACTTTCCCCCCAAATACCTTATATACATTTCTTCATTATAAAATAAAAGTATGCCCATTAGTCAAGTCTTTGAGTATGACCATTTGCTTGGTTATGAATTTACCTTTCATTAGTATATTTATCCATCAAATATATTTGAGCATCTACTATAAGCCAGACACGGATATGCGGATGTACTGCTAAGTAAAACAGTCATCATCCCCACTCTTAAGCTGTTAATAAAGATAATCAAGCAAATAAACTAAATAAAAGTAATACAAGATGAGATAGGCAGTAATAAGGAGGTCAGTTAGAGGCTGTTAAGAACTAGATGAGAGAGGATGACGGGATGCACCATGGTGGTAGCAGTGAGGAAGAAGACACATGGATAGGTTCAAGATACATTTCAGAGGTAGAACTTATGGGACATATTTAATGAATTGAATTTTTCCTCCATGCTTTTATTATTAATTTTTTAATGAATTGAATTTGTGTCTGTATGTGGATTAGAGATCAATATGATTCCCAGGTTTCTGCATAGATGGTGGTACCATTTTTTAGCTGGGGAACTGGGGTGAGTTAGATTAGACAGCAGTGGGGAGAACTGAGTTCTGATTTAAACATGTTCCTCTTGAGATACCTTTCCCCTAAGCTTCCACTCATCATGCCCATAAAGACACCAGGAAAGACTTCCTAAAATAACAATAAAAAACAGCTATTAATAACAACTAAAATGTTTGAAGTTTATGCATTATATATTATGAATGAACCTACATTGGCTTCTAGTGATTTTTCCCCCAGAGTACTCATACTAATCTAGTGTGCACATCTGCTTTAGAGTCTTACTGGAAATTATTTTGATTTTCAAAAGCACTGTTTTGCTTTTTAAAGATTAGTTAGTATAGTTATCTAGTCTTATGCCACCTTCTTCATACTTGTAATGCATATGGAATTCTGAGCTCTCATTTGCCAGTTCCTTCAGCATTATTAACAATTATTCACATGTACTGGGCACTTACTAGGTGGCACTTTTCTAAGAACATGACATTTATTTACTTGCTTAAACCTCACAACAAATCTGGGATGCTACTATTATTATCTCCATTTTTAGATGGGGGAATTGAAGAACAGATACATTTATTTAGTTATCCAAATTCATGGAGTTATCAAGTTATAGAGCCAGCATTATATCCTAGAATATTAAGATGTTATATACAAAGAGCACCCAATTTCTTAACCATCAGGTTCTATTGCCTCTTGATGTTTAGAGAATAATCCATGTGAACATGCCAACTTAAACAATTTTAATTGTTTAAGTCAATGTTTCCCAAACTAGCCGCTCATCAGAATCACCCAGAGAACGTTAAAATAAGATTCCTGGGCCCATCCAGACCCAAATCAGTGTCTGTTAGAATTAGTACTTAGACTCTGTGTCTTTAACAAGTTTTCCATGTGATTCTGATGTAGCCAATCTGTGGAGCAACATTTGGGAATGAGACAGGAATTCTCTTTTATTGTCTTCTCTCCTGAGAATACATTTCCTTCTTTGTTTTACTTTTTTAAAATATATTTTTATTGATTTCAGAGAGGAAGGCTGAGGGAGGGAGGGAAGGAGAGAGAGAGAAACAGACAAACATAAATGATGAGAGAGAATCAGTTGCCTCCTGTACGTCCCCCATTGGGGATCAAACACACAACCCAGGCATATGCCCTGATGGGGAATCGAACTGTGACCTCCTGGTTCATAGGCAGATGCTCAACCACTGAGCCTCACTGGCCCAGTTAAACTTCCTTCTTAATGGCACTTGTCCAATTCTTCCCAATTTTTGAACCATTCTCCTGGATAATAGGAACTGGTAATTTGTTTTCTGCATTTAGTTCAGATCATTCCTCATCTCTCCATTTATTCAAAGCACAATTTACATTAAGGAATTGTATTTTTACTTTCTGCTATCCATGAAACAGACATGATTTCTCTAAGACATTTTTAATGGTCCCAACATTTTGCCACAAAGGCTAGTTGTTTTTCATTTGAAACAACTAAAATGAAGAATGAGACCTTCATTTTAGATTTTCTTCTCAGGAGCATACCAATTTATCTAAAATAAAATATAACCATTGAATATGGTTCCCATTTTATAACTTTCCTGCTTTTTAGTCCCAAACAAAAAATGGGTTAAAGCTTTTCTTCATTCAAAACTTGGACTCCATACAAAATGGTGAAGGATGCAAAGCCAGTCTATTGTGTTGTCCCAGTTACCATTTCATGCCCCTGCCAGTCCTGGTGTACTCCTCCCCCTGCCCCGCCCCCCATCCATGGTGACTCAGGACTTGACTTGTTCTTTGATAGGGTTGCCAACCTCATCTTAGCAGGGAATGGGGGCTACCTGGGATTTTTTTTCCCAGTGCTAAAGCTGGGTCAGTCCCATGGCCGGCACAGTTATCTGTATTATAGCAAGAGGACCAGTAGATTACCAGTCCCATGGCCGGCACAGATATCTGTATTATAGCAAGAGGACCAGTAGATTACCAGTCCCATGGCCGGCACAGATATCTGTATTATAGCAAGAGGACCAGTAGATTACTCTACTCTTCTCTGTTCCTGAGATACTATCAGCAGGTATCCCAGAGTAATAATAGATTTATATTCTAAGTCTGAAAGACACAAATTATTAAAGCTATGTTTAGGCAAACTACTGTGTCAGTGGAACCTGCTTGGGCAAAGGAAAGTTGAGAACTGAAAAAATAATCCTGAAAGGATCCTCTTTTTTCCTTGCACTGAGAAATAAAATATAGTTTCTTGGCATGTATCTATATGAAAGATGTAGTCAAACAATTTCTGTTTTAACTTCAGAGCATTCCCATAGTTCCTTGTGCATTTTAACAGTGGATTCTTTCATAACAGATGGGCAAATTCTTCTTATTAGGCCTGAACATTACTGCTTAATCCTGATACACTGGACCTAGATTTCTATCTTTTGCTGCCAGTATTTTCATAGAGAGAATTTGATGGGTAATAACTTAGTCCCTTTATGAGAAAACACAAGCAAATTTTATGTCCTTCTTACTCAATGCCAAAAAAACTTGATAGGGTGTCAAACATAATTGCTAAACCAATTCATCTTTTAACAACAGGCCAAACAGGGACTCTTTCATAAGCAAGCTTCTTCCTGGAATATAAAACATGGTGCATCTTGGGAGAATGCTTGGGAAAGTTCAGCTCCTTGGGAGCTTTGGGAAATATGTTTTGACCCATACAGATTCCCCTCCAGGGACTTAAAGGGTGGGTACTCAGATGGTGCATGACCATCTATCTATGTTTTAAAACTTGGTTTTAGGTTTTACAACTACAGTTTTCCAACCTATTCTTCTATGCATTCTCTATATTCTTCCAAATATGCTTTAAAGAGGTGACATGTGAAAGTGGCGTGTAAGTGGTAAGGGGCTGAAACTGAGTTGAGAGACGGTGCTGGGAAATCATTTGAGAAGATAAATGGGGTGTCTGACTTAGCCCTCACCAGCCTTCCTCACACCACCCATCAGATACCCTCTCTCATTGCGCTGCCATCTCTTCCTGTCAAGTGTATTTCACAAATTGTAAATATGTTTACTGGTGTATTTATTTACCTGTTTAATGTTCAGCCTTAATTCACCCTCATGATCCCGTACCTTTACAATGCAGGTTATCCATCTCTAGTTTGCTAGTTACTTAGTTCCTTCCCATTTGTGGGCCCATGTACTAGGTTCCTCAGAAAGGGGAGTTCATAGTTAGTGTATGTGTAGGGAGCATGTGGGGGGGGAGGGTGTTAAATTTTTTGGAGCAAGAGTTAGGTGTAAGATAAATTAAGGCACTTCAATAGCTGGTAGAGATTTTAGGTATCATCTTTAACCTCTTCTCCACTATTATTTGATGGACACGTACCTTATTGTCACCTTATCTTTATCTTAACTTCTCTACTATTTCCCCTTTCCAGCCCCCCAAGGGTGGGTGGGTGAGGAGGAATTGTTGAGCCTATTAGTAGACCAGGGGCTGGGCCCCATCACCTTGAATATCAATCTAATTAGAATCTTTTCCCCTGGGTCCTACACCATCTTTTAATAGCCCTGCCTCTAACTGATGTCTTTCAATGGCCCTATAGCTAATTGATTTCCACTGCCAAAATACTAGCCCTTCTTCATTGTGCATCTCAAATGCTATCTCTTCCTTTAAGCCTTGGAATAAAAGCCATAGCCATCTCTCCTCTTATTTTCCATAGCACTTCCATTACTGCTGATCAAATGCTAATGTGACCTGCAGCCTGGACATTACTGCTTAACCTGATACACTGTAATTTGATGGGTAATAACTTAGCCCCACCTGTAAGATCCTTCACCTGTGGGCACCCCTCACGTGTAAGATCTTTCAGGCCTGGGACCTTGTCTTTCCTTCTTTCTTCTCTATCTGCACTTAGCACAATTCTGGCACAGAGAGACTGTAGTAAATGTTTTTCTTTTGTTGCCATTATACCTCAAATGTTTTAATTTCCTTTAATGAACTCTAAGATTGGTCAGTCTTACTTGGATTTTTCTCATTCATTTTTGTAGCCATTTATAGTTTCAGCTTGAATCACTTCTTGGGAGTAATGAGTTCCATAATCATAAAATCTATCATGGAAAATGACATTTATTTCCTCTAGGTTTGCCTCTTTCCAGTGTGAGGCAGTTGTCTCCTAATGAAAGAATGTGTTCAGTAAATTCTAGCATGTCCCCTTTCAAGTCTTAACAATTCATCCCTCACCCCAGTCCCTTCAATCATTTATATTACTCTTCTCCAGTTCTCCAGCTCCAAATTTTCATCTTGTGGGCGAAGCCTTACACCAGAAGGACATAGAATTACGGTGGGAAGAAATGAAGGTGTGGAAGAAAGAGAAGTTGAGATGCATGTCCTCAGGGAGCTTAGTTTTGTGGGGATGCTATATATATTTGAGGTGTAAGTACCTCTTCTCTCTTTTGTGGTTATAAGATGGTGCGAGTAGGAGAAAGGAGAGACTGAGTATTTTGGAGTATAAGCCATACATAGGTAACCACCAGCAAATGTAGGTTTATTTTTCTATGTAATCTGACCACATCTGATTGGACCATTGTTGATAACAATACATACTGATAATAACCACAGTAACTACTGTGCACAGAGCATTGATTTTTGCATCAGGTAGGTATCATGCATTTTTCTCTGTTTCGTTTAATTTTCTATTACCATACTGCAAGGTTGGTATTATCCTTCCCATGTTATAATTAAGAAAAGTTAATTGACGAGGCTAAGTACCTGAGACAAACAGCAGGTGAAGCTGGCATTTGAACCCAGATATTTAAATACAAAGTCTATCATCTTTTCTATTATATAATAAAGCCCCCTTCTCAAGGGGCTTAAATGGTGAAGCTGCAATTTGAGGACTTTTCTAGCAGAGGTAGTAAGGCTTTGAAAGGCCTATTTCTCCTGGAAAATACTTCGTAGGTGGTGAGGAGATTTCATGAGTTAAGATTGACAAGAAAATGCACCTAGCCTGCTTAATGCTGACTTGAGGAGTGCCTAATCTGCATATTCTTTAAAAATAAGTTCGACTCTTTGATTGAAATACATTCACTCTTTTAGGCCACTAGAGTTCCATTTAGATAATATGATAAATGAGCTATTATTATGAAATCAGTATGTGGATAAAAATATATTTAGTAATATAACCTGGAGGATACAAAAAAGTTCAATATGGCTGATGTCCATTCAGCTGGGACACATTGGGATGGCGAGGTCCACTCTCACTGATTATGCCTCTGTTGTACTAGTGGTTCTATATTTTGAATATTATCCCTAGGTATTGGACATAATTAAATTCTTCAAGGAAATTACAATCTAAAAAGGAGAAATGGGATATAAACATACCAAACTTTAAATAATGACAGAATTAGAGAAAAACACTTTGTCCACACAATTTGTTTTATTTTGCTCCCTAGCATGTAGCCAATACTGAACACATTTCATATTTGCTTATTTTATTGTTCACTGCATTACTTTCAACACCTACAACACTGCCTGGTCCCGGCGAATGAATGAATGAATCTGATAGGTATTTAATGAAGAAAGAATGCGCTGGAACAATCAGGAAGAGTTTCACGGGAAAGGAGAAACAGGAGCAGAATCTGGAAGGAAAGGTAGTTTGGAGAGAAGAGGTCTAGGCAAGGAGAAGGACATGGGCAACAGCATGGCGTTTACTAGATAATACACTTCACGTGTAGGATTTGTGAGTAAACTACTTCGGCTGGAAGAAAGGGGGTCCTCGAAGTGGTCAACTGACATCAGAGGTGCTATGTACAAGCTATAAGAATCCTTGGAGCATTTGAGGACTATAGAACATTGAAGAGGTGGAACCTGTAACAGTCACACCAAAGCCCCCTCCCTCCTTATCCCCTTGCATAAGTAGATTAAAACATCATTTATAGGGAACAAATGGAGGTTGCAGATCTTTCTGAGCTGATGCTTAGAAAAGGAACGTCATTACTGAGAAATGTGCAAATGGTTCTTGCTGACTGAGACTTTAAGGATGTTGCATGAGATTCTAATTTTTTAGATTGGGTTTCTGTTTTCTTTTTGTGTGCCTCTTGCTGGATTGTAACTTCTATATTTAAAATTGAACAATTCAAAACCAATTTAAAGACAGACACATGTGCACATAATTGTGCACTTACACAAGTATGAGTGCATATGTGCACACAAGTTAACACACACACACTCGTGCATCCAGACACACAGCTTCCTTTAGCTTAACTTCTATTTCCTCTCATATGGCAGCTTTCAGAATAATCTCACCCACCTGTTAAATCAGAGAATGTCAAGTTTAATTTATAACAGTGAGTAGAAACAGGATGCTACAGAAAGCATTTTAATTAAAATCCTTTAATTGGATACATGCTTCTTGTGAAAAGGGAGCTGTGGAGAGGGCCTCTTTGTCGGCACCTTTCACTCCAGTTGCCAGAGATTGTTGCAGGAATGGCTTTGCAATTGGAACCAGCCCTCTGGGGTGGTGGAGGTGGGGGTGTGGGGTGGAGACTGAGAGAGGGAAATTGGGAGAAATAGAAGAAGGACAAAGGGAGCCAATGGCCACGGATTTTGTGCAGAAACAGCCTCCGTGTTTTCCGAGGGGGCTGTTCTGCCGAAATCTATTGGTATCCTTTCAAGTTGGTTTCTAGTTAATCCTTTCATCGTACTTAGGATGGGATAGTCTCCAGGGAAATCCACAAATACCTCTGACTTCAGGCACTGGCTTAAGAAATCTTGACAGTGTAGGTCAATTGGTGAGTGTTGGAGGTGGACAGATGACAGTGTGGGGTTGGGGAGGCCCGGCCTTTACACCTGCGGTTCCTTAAGTGACAGCACTTAGCACTCTCCAGCCCACACTGTAGGAAAGAAAGTATTGGGCTCAATTAGAGTCCAGTTTAAGAAAGGGGCTGTGTGCTAAAGTAGGGGGCCCAGTCTGGAAAGCATCCTGAGAGCTCATGTGGGGTGACAGCAGTAGAGTGTGCCAAGAGAGCAGAAAGGCATGGAAGTATTTTACTGGAAACACTCAAAGTAGCTGAGAGAAGTGGGAACTGGAAGTAGTTTTAGTGTCAGGTATGTTGCCAAGGAAACAGAAGATCCTAAACTGAGCTCATTAAAATAGGGAAGGTTGAATGAGTTTTTACCTTCTTGGTTTTTGCTTCAAACTGCTGTGCCAGGAGGTGATTCAAGAGGGTCTAAATGACACTGATTCTTTCCTGTGAGCTACAAAGACCAGCACTATGACATGTGGTACAGAAAATAGATGCACCTGGAAGGATTTTTAGGTGTTATTCATCCATTGCTACTGTTGGGCTCCTAGAGACCTTGGTTGCCAAAGAAACAATGGTAGACAGTGTTGTTTACAACTATTAGTTCCCTCTAGTGCAGTGGTTCTCAACCTTCTGGCCCTTTAAATACAGTTCCTCATGTTGTGAACCAACCATGGAATTATTTTCGTTGCTACTTCATAACTGTAATGTTGCTACTGTTATGAATCGTAATGTAAATATCTGATATGCAGGATGGTCTTAGGCGACCCCTGTGAAAGGGTCGTTCAACTGTCAAAGGGGTCTCGACCCACAGGTTGAGAACCACTGCTCTAGTGGAATGCTGGTAAATGTTTAATAACTGGCTTTGGGTGGGAGAGGTCTGATTGGTAGAAATTTCCAACTTCCATGCTGTAAATATTTCCATTATGCCTTATTTCAAGATACTGATGGTTTAAGAACTAGTTGGACAAATTTCTGAAATTAAAAAATTGGCTGCCTGCCAGCTAATATGAGCAGTTTTTAACAGGCCACTGGCTTTCCCCCGCCCTCATTAAGCTTTCTTGTAGGTGTTTATTTTCCTCTCCCATTGACTTTGGGGTTGGCTATATAACTTGCTTTGGCCAATGGAATATAAGCAGATGACACAAGCCACATCTAACCAAAGGTTTAAATGTGCTTGTATGGCTTGGCTCTGTTTTCTCGACCCCCTTTGAGCTCTTCCTCTCCACTTTGCAAATACTGAGTCCTAGCTGCTGGCTGATTGTTCAGCCTGGATCCCAGAATCAGAAGACAATACTGATGGCCAACCTATCAGTGTTGACCAGAAATCCACTTGGAGTTAGAATTAATAATAATTACTTTTACTGTTGGTTTCTTTCTTTTTTTTACAATGGAGACCTGGCTTTCAATTAAAAAGTTATATGGGGGCAAGTTCTATGCATAAAATTCTAAAGTTCAATAACATTTGCAGAAGTGGGTGCCTTTTCCTCTGGAAATTTCAGTTTCCAGAGATGTCTTCTTTCCTGAGCTTCCTTTAGGGAGAAAGAGTAGTTATTTCTATTGACATATGTCTTTTGATCTAATAAACACGTGAAGCTGGAACCATTAGGAAGGGATTTTTTTAAAGGCAAAACTGAAAAGTTTAATGCTAGATAAAACTTAAAAAAAATAAAAGGTTGATATTTACTCAAACCCTGAACAATCATAAAACAGCAATATTTACATCTTTCCAGGTATCGAATTGTGTCATCCCCTTCAAAAGGAGGATGGATATCCATATAATCAAAATGTGGAACTTGGGACTGGAAGGCCCTTCCCCCCCTCCCCCCCGAATCACCCATTCTAAGGAGAATACAGTGGGGCCTTGACTTACGAGTGTCCCGACTAACGAGTTTTTCGAGATACGAGCCGTCTTTCGGCCGATTTTTTGCTTTGAGTTGTG
>NW_006290034.1:11280344-11313964 GCF_000327345.1 Myotis davidii
ACATATTTAGTGTGTAAACATGTAGACTTCAGTGCTCATCTAGAGACAATCTGATTGAAGTGAAGTGACCCACATGAGGTCATAAATAAGGAGAGATCCAGCTAGTTGCTAGATTTTTCATCCTGTGTGCTTTTCATTAGATCCATGATCCTTGTAATATTTCTTGAGATGCCTCTAGGTAGCTCAATGGTTGGTCTTAGGTAGGACTTATGTTTTGAATCACACCAAAGATGACACTTTACAATTTGGGGGAATTTTTCTTACAGTACAGGATAACCAGCAGTTCTTTAATCCTTCTATGGGTCCACAGGCTAACGATGAGAATTCTTGAGCTAGACCAAAATGCACATTTGATGGCATTTAAATTTAAAAGTTAGGTTTAGTTTTCATAGGCTTGTTAATATCCTATAGTAATTTCTAAGATCAGTATTCTGAGATATTTTAAAAATCATATTGGATACATCAGACAAAAGATTGAAGACATTATGGAGAGGCTATCACACCTATTCTTATCCATTCCAACATGCCCAACATGGATACAAAGGGAAGATCATTCTACTTCTAAGGGTCCTCCCAATAAATGTTTACTGGTTGCCCCCTTGTAGCTACACCACTGTGTAGCCCTTATCACTTCATCAAGTGCTAAGGGACCTTAGTCTATCTCAGATAAAGTTATTTGCCATTTTTCTTCCAGAATAGAGATGTGTAGGCAATATCAAAGAAAAGTCAAAAGGGCTGGTCAACTGAACAGGTCTTTCTGAAATCTAATGCTTCTCTGAATTGGTTTCTATTGCTTTCCTTCTCTCCATCTCATTTGGCTAGTAGGCATGGCCATAAGAAGAATGTTCAAGTTTCAACTCCAACAAATCCCATCTCTTTTAATTAGGGGCTATTAATAGCTGCATATTTCTATCCTCGATGATCTCAAAGCACTTTAAAATTTTCACTGTGCTCAAATACAAACCCTTATTAGAATCATTTTACCTTCCGCTACATGTACCTGCATTAAGAGGTGGAATGTGGCAGCTGCTTAACCCTGAGAGGCTTCCCTTGACGACATGAAGACAGGGAATGAATTAGAATTCTGCATCCTATTTCCTCTACGGTTTCAAGAGACAGAAATCAGAATCTGCCAAGCCTTCTAAACTATTATTATCCAACCAGTAGGAGTTGAATAAATGCAAATGATCAAGACTGTATTCAGCATCTTGCTGCATACATTGGTAAAGGATAGAGAAGAAAGGATTCCAGGTACCTGCATTCACCCCACTGAGGAAATATATGGGCCCAGAAATAATTCAGAAGCATGGAAGAGCACTGATGGTGAACGGTGATCAAAAGAACTCAGGGCTGTGAATACACAGACTGGATGAAGACGAAGCACTGTAGATGAACTCCAGATAACAGAGTCTCTATGGACAAAACCCAATTAAATGGAAAATTTTCCTTGAATTCCATGTGGGTTTTTTTGTCTATGCTCTTTTTCTCTTTCTCACCCTGTTCCCATTATTTGAAAAGTGATACACTACTCTAGTCAAATATTTTGAAAATATTAAACAAAAAATTCTTCACCCACTAGTCATAGTTAATTGTTATCAATATTTGGATGAATTTCCTTGCAGTGTTTTATATGTATATGAAGAAAGATATAAAGGGAAAAAGGAAGGGAGGGAGGGAGGGAGGGAGGAAGGAAGGGAGGGAGGAAGGAAGGGAGGAGGGAAGGGAGGAAGGGAGGATGGAAAGACTTAGTGTCTGTGATTAGTATAGGCACAAAGAAATAGAAAGTGATTGGGACTGTGTGGGTCATCATCCAAATATATTTTCTTTAGTGGAAGAGGAGTTTAGGAGTTAGAAGACCACCGGGGGCAGACGCTCAACGCAGGAGCCTCCCCCTGGTGATCAGTGTGCTCTCACAGCCAACTTCCCACAGCTGGCCAACCTCCCGTGGTCCCTCCCACTGGCTGGCCCTGATTGCCAGCCAGGCCTTGGGACCCCACCTATGTACAAATTAATGCACCAGGCCTCTAGTCAATAATAATCTATAATAAATTATGGGGAATTTTCTCAGTTCTTCAACCCCCCTACAATAGAACTGCCTTATGATTTTTTAAGTATTTATGTGTCAGAGGTTGGTTGAGATAAAAATAAGACAATAATATTTTGAAACTCAGTTGCTGGCCAAGTAGCTCAGTTGGTTAGAGCATCCTCCCAAGGTTGTAGGTTCTATCTCTGGCCAAGGCACACGAATCAACCAATAAATGCATAAATAAGTGGAACAGCAAATTGATGTCTCTCTCTCTCTCTCTCTCTCTCTGTTTCTCTGTCTCTCTCTCTCTCTCTCTCTCTCTCTCCTTTCCTAATCTAAAAATCAATAACAAAATTTAAAGAGAGTATTTTGAAACCCTGAAATAAGAGGAAAATTATGATTTTATTTAGTGTAAATAAACATCTATATAATTATACAACTTTCAGACATATCACCCTTTTATCCTTATTTCCTTTTGGCTTCTTGTGCTTTTGGAAGGAAGAATGGTGGGAATAGAAGGTTTTGTGAAATTGTACCATTTTAGAGGGCTCCAGTTGAAAGCTAAATCAGTTCGGTCGCCTACATTTAGCATTCAGCCTTTATGTGCCCCTTTTTATTCTATTCATCTATCCAAATGGAATACTTGGTAGATATTTTTATTTTCACCATTTTTCCCACAGTGAGTTTGGCTGAAACAATCATAATGAATCAAGAAGACAACAGAGATAATGTATTGATGACAGCTCAAACTAATTATAAAACCTCAGAGATGCCCCTAAGGGTCCTGTTTTATCAAATGCTTATTATGTTAAACTGAATCAAGATGTTCACTCATCATTTCAGGTGCTGGCAAATGTGCTAAATGGTGTGGAATTTTATGATCATAAAAGGTCAAGTTTCAAGTATTTTCTTGTTAAAGGAAATTTCATGGAATCTAAAATGTGAAGTCCAATCATACTGAATTCATTGGCAACCAGACCAGCTTAAAGGTGAAACCTCGTTTCCACAGGGTTTTCAAGTCAGAGAGGAGAAAGTCCCCTCAGGTTGCTCCCCCTTCTGCTAGGTTTCAGTTATAACAGAGAATCTTTTCACAAAATGTAGTGAATTTATATTTCAGGAATTTAAAACATATTTTATTGGCTCATCTGGACATTGGAAAATCTTATATTCTTTCCCAAGTGATTTGGCACATTATTTTGGCATACACCAAGAACTCACACACCTGGCAAACCACCTCGACTTTCCCGATGCTCAGAAGGAGGTCTCCAAACCCAGAAACATTTTGGATGGTGAGCTATGTTCACTGTGTCCAAGTCCAAACAGCATGAAAACAACCACTGACATATGGAGATGGGGCTGGGGACAAATGGGTGAAGAGAAAAGAGACAGAGGCTAAAATGAGAAAAGAAAATGAGATATGGATATACTAATTTGGTCAAAGTTTAGTAAAATCAAAGACTTACCTTAATGAGTTTATATTTGATTTCATTAATGTTCATTCTTAAATAGTTATCCCCTTGTGACTAACTTGAAATCAGGTTTCTTGTCAAGCTTGGGAGTAATGCAGATCTAATCTTCTAACATTAAATAATATTCCCAAACCAATGTTTACTCCTCTGGCATCAAAATTCTGCCAACACAAGATCTATGACTTAATAGTTATACTTGTTTCTATTAGCTGTGACTCAATTATTGGCTTCATAACAGCCAGGAGACTTGGGACTGTAGGGAGCTGGAGGAAGCTCTTGGACACACAGACTCAATGTAATAAAACAGGATCCAAGGAGATCACTCATGCTCCATGTAAAAAACATAGTAATGATTTTTTATGACACATGGAAAGTGTCCAATACAGTGCCTGGAACATAGTAGAGACTCAGTAATGTTGGTTTTCCTATAATCATTAATTACCACTGAAGTGGGATTCAGCACTAGGAGTAACTTAGCATTTCAGTACTAGGAATACACTGTGTATGGGGCTTTTTCTTTTTTGCCAGATTTTGATTACTACACTATAATTCCTGGAAATTCCATAGTGGATGTGTCTTTGTATTAATATGGATAATAGCACTAAGAAGTCACTCAAGTATTTATTGAAATAATGAGATAATTCATGAGTGTATGAATGATTGAAATCAGGTTTTGAGTGGAGGCATAATCTGACAAGTAGGTGTGTTTTTCCCCTGGACTCTAGTTTCTCTTGGACGTGGGTAATTTTACTCTGCACTTGGAGATAACAAAATGCCTGTCTTATCTGTGGGGATCAGTAAGGACTAGGAGGAGATTGGGAATGGAGAAGGGATCTGGGTGTCTGGTAACCAGGGCCAGCTAGTAGGAATTTGTGAGAGAATGGGGGTATCCAGTTGAATCTTGAGTACAGAGCTGGGTTCTGGAGTTTGAAAAGATAGGTTTTCCATAGAATTTGTGAGGTAGCAGTTCACAATTTAAGGGGAAGAGTCAGATTACATTTTATCGACTCATTGAGTTTTTAAATTATTTATCCACCTTTATTCATTCCATAATTATTTATTGAGTATTTATCATGTTAGATATTTCACTACTTACCAAGATACAATAGTGAAAAAGTCAGACATAGTTCTTTAAAGTCTAGTTGGAGGAAGAAGGCAAAGGGACACCATCTTAACTTCTGTTTCCACATCAAGTTCTATATTCCATAGTCTCTAGCCAGAGACAAATATTTCACATGTAGTGTCTCCGATCCCCCACTGGGAAAACTACTCCGGGCTAGCACTTCAATTAAGACATTTCTGGGGTAGAGGTATGTGTAGAATTTCTAATTGTATAAATGGATTTTCCTTTAAGCGCAAAATATAAAACATTGGGTTGCATGGTGTTGTATATGGCCAAGGCCCTTGGTTCATGAGAGTAATCACTGGCAATGACAACAATGGTGTCTTGTGGCCATGGCTAACATACAGAAAAGAGATGGAAGCAGATTTTATTTTAGCAGAAATAGAGAAAGTGGTAGCAGATCTGGTTCTGGCAGGAAAATGGGAGACATGGCAAAGGAACTAGGTATTACAATATCTGCATTTTTAAAAATTATAGACTGTGAGTTATATATCTTAAGTCATAATTAATCTGAATAGGGACTATTGCCTTGGAATGGTTTTCAGGTATTTGGTAATGATCTTGAGCAATATTTGGTACAACTAAATTGCAGAACTTTGAAAGAAGCATTTGAACACACTTCCATGCTCCTTGAAGCTCACTGTCATGGGATTTGACCTAAAAACACTCTACACTTAATCTCTTAGACATTTGTGGAAATACAGGCCAATGCTAGTATACTTTTGTTCTGCCTACCTGGGACTATTCCAGGTGGTGTAAAGGACCAGCAGAAGCATGGCAGCAGTAATTTATTTCTGGTTCAAGTGTGGTTTAATGACTGCAGCTCTACAGAGCTCCATGCTATCTCCTCTATATCTGTCTTTCTCCTATTGATAATTCCTTATGTAAGAGCCATCAAAGATCTAATAGAGCAGAGCAGCATGCATGGAGGGACCATTTATCAATTGGCAAAAATAAGTTATAGTCCCTAAAATATTACATTTCTTTCAATTACTAACTCCTAAAGGTACCTTATTTTAAGATCCATTACTATTCTTTGGCTACTATATCTTACTTTCTGTAATTCTCTTTTTAAACTGCTGTGGGATAAGCGTGGGTCCTGGAAAAACAGTGATGTCAGTGATTTGCCTTCCACTTCCCTGGAAGCCTCGCCCATATTTTTCTGTAGAGTCTTTCCATTTTCTATTTGTTGCCCAACCTCTATGAGAATTTCTTCTCAGGAAAAGATCTGTCACCAATCATTCACACCTTGATGCAAATTTAGACCAGTATGTTACTTCCCCTTGGGGTATATGCACTTTAAGATTTTTCCTCTAAATAGGCAAAAGCATTTTGCCTGTTTCTAGAGGAATTTAAACTCTATTCACCAAGCAGTGGGATTGGTATTTTACTAGGTAAAAGCCCTCCTGGATGACCCTGGTATTCCACCAGGCAGCTCTTATGTATCAGACTGGCTCTGACCATAAACTATACTTGAGTTTCCATCATGACCCAAAGCCTGAACTCAGCCTGATCTAGGCTCCATGGGAACCAAGGAGGCCAATATTTATCTCTGTAATGAGACAGATGGCCCTAGAGAGAGGGAACTATAGCAAATGTGTTGGATATGGCCCATCTTCTTTGTTTTATGACAGCCAGCCTCCAAGATGGCCCCCAATGATGCACACCTCCTGGAACTCACCCTCTGTAGTGTCCTCCCACTTTTTGTTGTTTTTTTTTTAATCTTTATTGTTGAAAGTATTGCATAGATCCTCCTTTTCCCCCAATTAACCTCTCCACTTTGAATCAGAGCTGGCTCTGTGTGACTGATAGAATGTGGTGGAAGTGAAAGTACATGACTCCTGAGAATATGTCAGAACAGGCATTGTGGCTTCTACCTTAGTGTCAAGGTGTCTTCGATCTCTCACTCTGGGGAAAACTAGCTGCCATACTATGACACACTCAAGCAGCCCCATGGATAGATTCATATCAAGGGAATCTGAAGTTACCACCAACAGCTAGAGCTAACCTGGAAACCATGTGATTAAATCACTTAGGAAGTGGCTCCAGCCCCAGTCAAGCTCTCAGATGATTGTAGTTTTAGCTGACATTGGACTGCAACTACATGAGAGGCCCTAGGTAAAAACCTTCAGCTAAGTCATTTCCAAATTCTTGACTCACAGAAACAATGAGAGCTGATGATTTAGTATTATTTTGTTTATACCACTTAGTTTTGGGGTAATTTGTTACTTAGCACCATCTCTCAGCCTTCCCAAACTAGTCACCTATCCTGGAATTCTTGATATCGAATGCAACAAGCTTGTTCCAAAATGAGTTACTTTTCTCCCCCTCTGGGATAGGGTGATTCAGTTAATGGTAATTTGGCTAAATGCAAATTTTTATGAAGCAAGCTGACCAATACAATAATTTTTTGGAATATAAATAGCCTGTCTCTAGGTTCAAGATATGGTATATTTTGGTATGTCATGGAAAGATTTTTGAAACTCTAAATATTTAGGAATTTTTATCTGACTTTCAGAATTTGGAAAGGTTCTACTTTCACTTCGTTTTATTTCTACTAGAGGCCCAGTGCACAAAATTCATGCACAGGTAGGGTCCCTAGCGGCTGCCGGCTGAGGCCTCCCTCCCTTCCCCATCGAGGGGACAATTTGCATACTATACTTTTATTATATAGGATTTCTCTACTGTGACTAGGATTTATTTTGATCAAATTGTTGTCGAACCACTCTATTTCAACAAAATTGCTTTTAGTCACATTGTTTTGTGGTAGTATTTTATGTCCTTGCTTAATTCTCTCCTTGCAAGTGGACTAACTGATCTACATTTACTGACTAGAATATGGCGGAAGTGTTGAAATACACTTGTAATTTATATCCTTCTTTTATAATCTTCAAAATTAGGTTAGAAAAAGACTGTGGATTCCATTTTGTTAATATTCTTTCGCTTTCATTCAGACGGCTCACCTCAGGAAAAGGCAGCTATTATCAGGCATCCCTGTGAAGAGACCTCAATATAAAGATCAGATAAAAAGCAGGTTGGACTGGAGAGAAGACTTAGTACTTAGACTAGTAATTGTTTTTCTGTTTTAATAACAATTATATCTTCAAATCAGGTCTTCCTGAAGACGGGTGGACAGCCTCAGTATTTGCTGTGTCCTTTCCTAAACACAGATTCTCACTGAGTTAGCAGATACTGGGCCTAGCAGAATCCTTGGTGTGAGGGATTGTGCCCTGCTAACAATCACATGAATGAGTTTGAAAGTGAATTCCCCACAGCCAAGCATTAAGATGAGACTATAGCCCTGGCAGGTGACTGCAACCTCATGAGTGAATTTAAGCCAAATATACTCATCTAAGCAGACCTGGATTTCTAACCCAAAGGAACTGTGAAATAATGTTTTTTTTTTAAGACTCTAAATTTTAGAGTAACTTGTTATACAGTAATATAAAACTAATATAGGGGCCAAGAGAGTTGAATTCCCCAGAGTGTCATAAAAGGTGGTTTTTTACTCTTTGCTTTACACTCTCTATAAAATTTAAGACTTATTCTTGACCTTGTCTGATAATTCAGCAAATTGGCTTGCTAGGGTTCAATACTGCTTATTCCTTTTTCCCTCCTGCTCCTTCCCTGAGCTAGTCACACTGTTACATAACATCTGCATCCTGCTACAAAACCACCCTTTCTTCCTTATTCCCTCCTGCCTTTTCTTGTTTTTATTCAGAGTAAAGTAGGGATAAAGTGATTTGAGTTAAAGTGAGACATTAATATCCCTGAAATGATGCACTTGGGAGTAATGTGACAGAATGTTCAGGAGAATATGCTGGGGCCCTTAGAATCTGGGCCAAAATGTGGCTGATGATCACCCAAGACAGCATGCAGAAGCTGGTGGGGTGCAGGGTAGGGACCCAGGTGACAGCTGTTTTTATGGCCTGGCTTTGGTGACAATTTGGGAAGGGTCTGTCCTGTTGGTTTCAGGGGGTGGGCAAGACTTAGGTTTATCCTTAGAATATACAATCCTTCTGGTTAGCTAAGTTGAGACTGGTTCTCTTTCTTTCTCCAGAATCACCTCTGTTCATTATTTCTTGGGTCAAGGGCAGTGGTTTCTAAGTGAACAACATTTGTGCTTCCACTGACTAAATCTTGAGTAATGGTAAGATGCCTACTCAACCAACATACTCCTTTGAAAGCTTCAGAACATATGTCTTAATAAAAATACTTCCATTTGAAAAAGTAAAGGACACTCAGCTGTAGTTGACAGGGATATTCAAAAGACACCTACAGTGCAGAAACTCAGAAGGGCAGAGTTTCTTAATGACAATGATACTCTTTGGTGCAACTTAAGCTCCAATCCATGACCTTGTGACAGAGAATCTCCTATTAAGGGATTACAACAAGGATCAGTGACATGGAAATTAATAAAAGTAAAACGCTAACTACTGATCAGGTATCTCTGACTGGGCTAGAGTTCCAAGGACACTGTGTACAGAAGTGATCTCCTTAAGAACATGGACTTTTCACTTTCTCTGAATGCAGAGTTGGGTCAAATACTTTTGAATATGTCACAGGGCAGTGATGTTGTAGGGTTGGCTGTATGAAGTCAATTTATTTTCCCCTCAGAACACTGCACAGCATCTGGTCTCTTGCATTCAGGAGGCCAATCAGATTCTGTCTGATCTGAAGATAGTCCCATTGGCTAAAGCAGTCAAGTGATCTGTCTTTGCACATGAGATAGCTTCTGATTTTGTCTATATTAATAGGTAGTCTTCCTTTCTACCATCCAACCTATAATGACAAACATTGACACCAAATAGGCTTGGAGGGTGAGGCCAGAATAAAAGAGAACAAGAAGCCAAGAAAAGAGACACAAGGCAAGACAACAGTACCAGAAAGTTGAAATCTCTCCTGCTTTTCTTACATGCTTCCTTTTAGGGGAATTTTCCGTGTTATACTTGTCTCTGAGTTCACAATGGAATAAAAGACATTGATCCCAAGTCCTATGAGCTCTTTCCTACCTCCATTCCTATCAAGGAGGAACTTGACAAAAAGATGATGTAGAAAGCAGGTAGTGATGGGAGAGAAGACTGAGTAGTTGGTCCAGCCCTTGTTTTCCTGCTTCAGTAACAACAAACTCCCAAAACCATGAGGCCAGGATTCCCAAGGACAGGTAAACAGCCTTAGCATTGGCTTGGTCCTGGCCTGCACAGGAGTTCTCACTGAGTTAGCAGACAGTAGGCCTAGCAATATGTTTGGTGTGAGAGGTAGATTAAAACATGGGGCTTCTGCTCTAAGCCACCTGTATCTTGGCTGGGCCAAACTGGACTGACACAAGGAGGACACACAGACAATTGTCTCTGTGGAGAGCAGAGTTTTCAGATTTGCACTTAATCAGGTGCTCAGATCTTTTCATTACGTTTCTATTTTTTTTTAAAAAAATATATTTTATTGCTTTTTTACAGAGAGGAAGGGAGAGGGATAGAGAGTTAGAAACATTGATGAGAGAGAAACATCAATCAGCTGCCTCCTGCACACCTCCTACTGGGGATGTACCCGCAACCAAGGTACATGCCCTTGACCGGAATCGAACCTGGGACCTTTCAGTCTGCAGGCCGACGCTCTATCCACTGAGCCAAACCAGTCAGGGCCATTACATTTCTCTTGATTTAAGGTTGACAAAAGTGATGAGGTCCTGACTAGGTTGTGATTGGTGCTTAAGAAAATCAAGCAAGCAAAAAAATAGACAAAGCAAATGAAAGCAGTGTTATAGCATAAAAAAGAACTTTTGTAGAGACAAAGGCCAGTATTGTAGTTCAGCACTGTGCAACAGATATAAATTTGGGGGCACAAATGTATTTTTTAAATTTCTATTAGCACCATTAAAAAATAAACAGGTTAATTTTAACAACGTATGTATTTAACCTAATTTAATAAAAATATTTCAGCAAGTAATCAAACAAAAATTATTGAGATATTTTAGGTTCTTTCTACACCTAGTTTTTGAAATTCTGTGTGTATTTTATACTATGGCACATATCAGTCTGAAGTGGCCACATCTCAAGTACTCAATAGCAGCATATGGCTAGTGGCTACCATATTGGACAGTGCAGTTTTAGACCAATTTGGCCGGCCACTCACTCACTTACTCATGTACTGTATGACTTTGGCTAAGTCACTTTCTCTTCTATGGCTCATTTTCACATCCATAAAATAAAAGGGCTGGTCTACATCACTTTTTCTCAAACTTTCTTACACAGAATCTTACACAAAATAGCAGTATCTACAAGCAACAATACGAATGAATAGGGTTTAAAACATAATTGTTGGGCAGAAAATTGCTACTTGCACTACTTGTTCATGAATTCCACAATCTTCCGTCACTTTTAGACCTAGCATTCTCTTTCATGACTGACCACACTTCAGGTTTGCTCACATATGTCCAACATTAACCACATGTCAACTCTTGACCACATCTTCTGTAATCCTTATCCCACCTGGTACTGAGAGAGAGAGATAAGAAAGAAAAGTAGGGAGGCCCATATGAATGAGAAAATGGAAGCTGAAGAAGAAAGTGGAAAGAGAGGGGGAAGAAAAAGAGAAAACTTGGAGAAGAAGTTTACACCTGCTTAGATATGGAGCCAAATTAATACCCCAGGAAGAAAGGAGGATCGCTGCTCCACCTCATCCCAATCTTGTGATGCTTTCACAATCCTAATCTGCTGAGAACCACACAATTTAAGCCTATATTTGGTGAAAGAGACATCTTCCTTAGATAGTCACTCTCTCCTGTCCTTCTTCTGTTGAATTAGTCAAGAGACTCATATTTCTCATTTGTTATAAGGCAGACACTACACAGATGCCGGTGGTATACAGACATTTGTAAGAAGTCAGTCTACACAGGCCATGTCATCACTTCCTACCCGGTCCCATCCCATCTTCATGAAGAATGGCACCACTGAGTGTTACCATCTGGGTGGATGTGCTGCAGTGATGACTGCAGGACCAGAAGCAGTTTGCTAAACCAGGACTAAAACTCACAATTATAGGGTCTCATGGAGAGATGGTCAGTGCCCACCACTGTCCCTGTGCTCCTCTGTGTTGCCCAATCTCTCTTTCAGTTAGTTGGCATGTGACTAGTATAGCCTATGGATTGTGAGAAGTGATGCTTGTTACTTCAGGGCTGAGATGGCTAGTATTTGGTAGGCTGTTCCATATTCTCTCCCCACCCCATCTGATCACTGAACAATGCCTGAGCCATAATAGAAAGGCAGCTTAGGTCCCAGAGTTACACTTAAAGGAGAGCCATCTGACCTGTATTGGAATGTGACATCAGTGAGAAGTCAGTCTTATTGTATTAAACCACTAGGATTTGGGGATTTGTTACAGTTGCTGGTGGTACTGTCCTGGTGGACACAGTGGCCCATGGCTGGTGAGTTTGTTCCTTATTTATTTAATTTTATTTCTTAACATGTTAAGCACCCAGCTTGTTTTGTCTTCCAGATGGAAAGTATAGTGTCAGTCACCGGTGACTGACATGGCACTTAATGTGTTAAAATAGGTTTTTATTGATTTCACAGAGCAAAAGGGAGGGAGAGAAAAAGAGAGAAACATCAATGTGAGAGAGAACATCCATCAGTTGCCTCCTGCACACTCCCTTACTAGGGATGGATCTAGTAACCCAGGCATGTGCCCTTTCCGGGAATCAAAAGAGCAAGCCTTTGGTGCACAGGAGGACGCCCAACCAACTGAGCCACACTGGCCAGGGCTCTTTGTAGGCTCTTGTTGGTTATGTTTTGCAGGGAAGGGGGCAGTAACTTGCCAGCAGCAATTTTTCATCATTTCTTCCCATCACACAGCTCTGAGGCCTGCAGAAAGCTGTGTGTGACCCAGGCTTTCTGTAAGTTAGCTAATGATCGCCCAATCCACTGGAGAAAATTGATTGTGTCAAAGCTCATGAAGAGCTGCAGGCTGATCAATGTCTCACCAAAGTCAAATTTCACATGGAACTGCCCAAAGCTGGAATTAAATGTCAGGTACGATTTAGCGCTGATGCCCCAGCAGAGCCTTTGGAGAGGGCTCATTCTGCACGTCAGATTAACTCCCCCATGTAGGCTCCCCTGACTAAGCGATCAGGGCCTGGCAAGCTGCCACACCACAGGTGGGAGCTTGGTGCTCAGGCTGGGCTATGGCCACACATCCTGTCAAAGCTCCAAGGGAAATGTCTCGGGGAAGAAAGGAGAGAGGTGTTGGGTGTCAGGCCTGATTTAAATAAGGCCATGGCATTGAGTGGGGTGTTAGGAATGGCAACTTTTTGGAAAGAATTCTGTCAGAAACAGAAGAAGGCTAATAGGGGAGTTGGAGGAGGGAAGCTTCGTACCATGTTGTGACCAAGCTTCAGGCCCTTTGTGATTTAGTTTTGCCCAACTCCTTGCATTAATGTGCCTCTCATGTTCTTCACATGTCTCCCAATCTAGTCAAGGCATTGGTTTGCTCTGTAAAAGCCACAGTCCCCCATACCTTCGCTTTCCTTTCTCTCTTTCCTCCTTTCTCCATACAGCAAATCCTAACATCCTTCAATGCCCAGGTCAAATGCCCCTTCCTTCATATCTTCCACTGATTCCTTCAGCTTTAAGGAATTCTCATCTCCTAAAATTCCACAGAACCCAACTCTATTATGTCATTTTTATTTCTTTTTTGCATTATAGCTATTGCTTTATGGTATGAATTGTTTAAGATACTGTAGCTATTGGGTCAGGAGGACAGGATCCAGGTCTGATTTATTCCGATTTCCAAATTTCAACATAATATTTTAATTATTTCTAAAATATATGTTGTACTTTTCAAATAATGGGTTTATGATGTTTAATTTCTAAATATTTCTTTTATAATTCTTCACTACGGTCCTGTCTTAGTTCAGGCTGTTATAACAAAGTACCATGGAATGGGTGGCTTATAGGCTCAGATCACAGTGCCTGCGTGGTCGGGTTCCGGAGAGGGCCTCCTTCTGGGCTGCAGACTTCTTGTTCTATCCTCACATGGTGGGAAGAGTGAAATAACTCTCTGGCCTCTTCTTATATGGACAGGAACCTCATTCTAAATACATCCCAAAGGCCCCGCCTCCAAATACCATCTAATTGGGATTAAAGTTTCAAATTTCTAGGGGATAAATTCAGTCCATTGTAGACCCAGAGTTCCCAGTTGCCCTACTGAAAGCATCTGACCTACCATTCTGATGAAGCATTATTCTCCATATCTATGGGCAGCACCTAGCTTCTCAATGAGAGGCTTTGCTCTTTTTGATTACTTGTGCATGAGGCGAGACTGCCCATTACCACAGGTCCTATTTAAGCATCAATCTTGCATTTCTAAAAAATTCACAATGTACCTTTCAGCTTCTTCAGAGGTCATGTTCAGTTTCTCTGCCAACATATTGAATGCTGATACACTGCTGAATGTAACCAAAGGTCTCAAATATGAGGAAGGTAGCATTGTCAAGGGAATCCTCAGGATCAGTCACTAAGGAGAAGTTGTCCACAAGTACCGACTCACATCTCCCTGGCCCATCAAGCTATTCAACAAACTGAAATAGAGTCTTTATATGTGAAAGGCTCTTACTGAATAACTTTGACCAGGTCTTTTAGCACCTGTTTGCATTTTACAACATTTTTGTTATGACTGCTGTACTCACAGAGTGGAGAATATGTGCACACATGGTCTGAATTGTTTAAGATACTGTAGCTGGGAAAAGAAAGGACTACTAATGTTATTAACTGCCTCTGGGATGACTGAAGAGAACAAAGAGATGAGTGAAGGAGCCATGTTCACTGCTGATGACACAAGAGTGGAGAATGACAGAATTTTCACATTGGCCTCTTTCATCACATATGGCCTTCCATTAGGGTCCTGAGAGTGAACTCAAAGCATTTCTATCTGTTAGTGAAACAATCTCTCTAAAAATGTAAACATATCCTGCTGTTCCTGAGTAATGGACATATTAGAATTTTTTATACCTGAGATGCCACGTAAATGTTTCTGCTTCAAACCCTGTTCATCAGCTAGGTTTGATCATCAAACTACAGCCCGCGGTCCGGATCCGGCCCGTTTGAAATGAATAAAACTATTGAAAAAAAAAGACCGTACCCTTTTATATAATGATGTTTACTTTGAATTTATATTAGTTCACACAAACACTCCATCCATGCTTTTGTTCCGGCCCTCCGGTCCAGTTTAAGAACCCATTGTAGCCCTCGAGTCAAAAAGTTTGCCCACCCCTGAGCTAGGTGGTCAACAGTATCCAGCCATTGCTGGTGGACTGCATTTCCCTTGGAGGGTTTTGAACATCAAACAACTTTACAGTTGGTTCCATTTCTGCTTAAAGCTGTTTTAACTATGTTTTTTTCTCTCTCTCAAAGCATGAAGATATCATCAGAATAAAGGTTTCTGTAAATGTCGGTAGCAGAGTTTATCATGTTATCATCACAAAAAAATCCGATTTTGCTCATAAGACTTATTTTTCACTAGAGGCCCACTGCACGACATTTGTGCACTTGGGAGAGGGGTGTCACTCAGCCCGGCCTGTGCCATTTTGCAGTCTGGGAGCCCTTGGGGGATGCCTGACTGATGGCTTAGGCCCGCTCCCCGCACTGCTGTGGACGCTTAGCGCTCCTGTGTTGAACGTCTGCCCCCTGGTGGTCAGTGCATGTCATACCGACTGGTCATTCCACCGTTTGGTTGATTTGCATATTACCCTTTTATTATATAGGATTATATATCTCTCCCATGAAAAGAAAATCAGCCCTAGCTGGTTTGGCTCAGTGACTAGAGCATCGGCCCACAAACTGAAGAGTCCTGGGTTCAATTCCGGTCAAGGGCACATACCTCAGTTGCAGGCTCTATCCCCGACCATGGTTGGGGCACATTTGGGAGGCAACCAATTGATGTATCTCTCACACATTGATGTTTCCCTCTCTGTGTCTCTTCTACTCTCTCTAAAAATCAATGGAGAAATATCCTCAGGTGAGGATTAACAATAACAGCAAAATAAGTAAATAAATTTTAAAAAAGAAAAAAAAGAAACTCAATCAGTGCAAAGTCTAGAGCCCAATTTAAATAATGTGTGATGGGAGAAGTCAGGTCCTGATCTACCACCTTGCCAAGAAAACAAATGGCCTGCCTTTTTTACATATTTAGTATTTCATACAACCCCTTGCTCAACCCCTTGTACCTATGTAGTCTCTGTTTTGTCCAGCAGTTCACATATATTCAATAGCACAAGAGATTCAGAACAAGCTGACTTTGATTGCATTCCTCAGTATAAACTATGTGCATTTGAGTTATATTAAAATTCTGGCCCTAACTGGTTTGGCTCAGTGGATAGAGTGTCAGCCTACGAACTCAAGGGTCCCAGGTTTGATTCCGGTCAAGGGCATGTACCTTGGTTGTGGGCACATGCCCAGTAGGGAGTGTGCAAGAGGCAGCTGATCGATGTTTCTCTCTCATCGATGTTTCTAACTCTCTATTCCTCTCCCTTCCTCTCTGTAAAAAATCAATAAAATATATTATAAAAAATAAACAGTTCCGGCGTGCCCTTTAAAAATATCCAAAAAACAACAAAAAAAAACTCTGAACAATGAAAAAAAAAGGGGAAGAAGAGGTGGAAAAGAAAATGAAAGACAAGAAGATGAAAGAAAAGGCTATTCTGGGACTCTCGGTCAGACAAAATACTTAAGCTGAAACTGGCTTGCTGTGTGACCTCAGGCAAATTCCATAACTTCCCTGAAGAGCTTTCTTTTCTAAAAAATTGGCAATAACAACTCCCTGGTAGGCTTCTTGTGAAGACTAACTTAACTAATGTTTGTAAAATGTCTAGCCAGTGCTTGGCCCCTAATATACAAGTTCAAAAATGGTAGCAATGTGTTAAATAAGTGATTTTTGGATATGGTTATATATGTTTGTTCATAGCCTTTCATTCTTCATTTCTAAGAAGAATACAATTTTTAGTAATTTCATGAGTAAACTTTCATGATCTCAGAAAAAGGGAATTCCTAATTTGTGTGGATGAACTCAAGAAAGGGTTTCCATTTGCACATAACAATAATAAACATTTATTTGTACTTACTATTTCCAGGGGTAGGCCTAAGTATTTACATGCATAATCTTATCTAAACCTTTACTGTGATACCAAGAGGTGGGCACTGTCACTAACCCAATATTCCAGCTAAGGAAAGCAAAGTTTAGAGAGAATTACTTGTCTGAGTCAGCAGGTAGTTCTGAAAGGAGATACAAAGTTTTCTAACCCTAAAGCCTGACCTCTTATAAAAGAAACTGCACTTAAGCTTTCTAGATTTAAAATGAAGATGCTTATATTTACACAGTGCATAACAGTGTAAAAAGTAATCATATTCTTATTTGGTCTTTCCAGCAACCATTTTAGAGATTAGCTAATTCTTAAAGATAAACAGTTCAGGAAAATGAGACCTAGAGAAACTGAGACCTGTTCAAGGTAGCAGCAAACCTGGGAAGTGGCAGGCCTGAATTCAAACTCAGAACTGACTCCAATCCAGGGGCTCCTTTTATTACCCACAGCTATCTTTAGGAAATGCATCTCACTTGGAATTGATTTTGAAGCCTGGAACATCTTCAATTACATTAATGGAACAAAACATTCTTCTCTGGGAAATACTATTACTCTATGTAAAGCCACTGAACACAGTGTTGATCAAAACAAATCATCTTTCTCTGACTGGCTTATTTCACTTAGCATAATGCTCTCCAGTTCCATCCATGCTGTTGCAAATGGTAAGAATTCCTTTTTACTACAGCATAGTATTCTATTGTGTAGATGTACCACAGTTTTTTAATCCACCCATCTACTGATGGGCACTTAGGCTGTTTCCAAAACTTAGCTATGGTGAATTGTGCTGCTATGAACACAGGGGTGCATATGTCCTTTCTAATTGGCGTTTCTAGTTTCTTGGGATAAGCCAGTCAGAGAAAGATAAATATCACATGCTCTCACTTATTTATAGAAAATAATGAACAATATAAACTGATGAACAAAAACAGATCCAGAGACAGAGAAGCATCAATCAGACCGTCAAACCTCAGAGGGAAGGTAGGGGAGGGTGGGGGTAAGGGTGAGAGATCAACCAAAGGACATATAGGCCTATCCAATGGACATAGACAACAGGGGGGTGAGGGCATGAGCTGGGGGGATGGAGGGGATAAGGATACATATGTAATAACTTAATCAATAAAGAAATTAAAAAAACAATGAATCATACTGTTTTAGTAAAACTGGAGGTATGACTCTCAAGTGGTTTTGCACATCTGCATGTATGTGTGTGACTCAGAAAGATGTTTACAAAACAAAGAATAGAAGAAGGTAGAAGACAGACTGCCCTTCAGTGGTTTACAAGCAAGGTGGGAAGAGAAGACTGGAAAAGGTTAACAATATACAAATTTTGACCATTCCATGTGGGTTCTCTAGGATGGTCCTTTGGCTGATTTTCTCCCATGATCACATCATGGGTTCTGATCACTGGTCACTAGACTTTGGTTCCTTGGGATTGGAATAGACAGGTGTGGAGAGACTCCTCAGCGCTGGAGAGCAGCCCACAGGATCCTAATCACCATGGACAAAGGCCATGAATGCTTTCTCCCTTTCCTGCTGGCTCTGCAGTGAGCCTGCTTCCTGAAGCCCACTGAGCCTAGACTGCATGCTAAGAGCCTACAGGAATTCTGTGAAATGTGCAGTTGTTACTACTTTAGGTTAAGCTTATTATTCCTTAAAAGTTTCATATATGTACCATTTAGAGAATGATAAAGCAAAATCTGCATTCACTTCTCAATTTAGAAACTAGAACATTATCACTGCTGAGAAGCTCCATCTATGCCCCTCCCTGACCACACGCCAGTCACTATCTTTAATTCTGTTAATATTTTCCAGCTTTTTACGTAATTTTATTGTCTTTATATGGATCTCTAAGAGACAGATTTTTTTTAGTTTTGCCTGTTTTCAAATTCTATATGAACTGTATCATACTGTGTATGTTCTTTGTGACCTGCTTTTCTTCCTCTAAAATTTTTGCTGTTGAGACTCATCCCTGTTAACACTGTGGGTAATTTATTTCCACTATTCTATAGTGATCCAGTTTATGAATGTATCACAATTTATTGATCCATTTTATTATTTATAGATTTTGTTTTCTTCCTTTTCGTTATTATGAACAATGTTGCTTTGGACATTTTTGTGTATGTCTCAGCACACAAATGTACAAGACTTTCTCTCTAGGGAGTATACATATGTAGAAGTAGAATTTCTAGTCACATGCCATAGGTAAAGTAAAGGAAGATAAGAGTTTTCCGATTATAACGATGTAATGCTTATAGTCACTATCAGGTTTATATTACAGTCTCCTAATCTTGGAAACTATCATGTCCTCAAGGTGACTTTTCGGATCTTTATTATGATACTAGAGGCCCGGTGCACGAATTCATGCACGGGTGGGGTCCCTCAGGGTGGCCTGTGCCACCAGCTCGTACCCTCAGCCTCGCAGCCTCACTGCCTCCCTTCATCTGCTCCACCAACCTGCCTGTGGGACAATCAATTGGGGCTGGGCCCCCCACTTGGCTTGATGTCTGCTGGGCGATTGGTCGAGGCCAGGCCCCCTGCCCAGCTCCCTCAGCGCCTGGGAGCCAGGTGGCGGCCCCACCCCCCGCCACTGGTCACCATCTCTGGGGTGATTGGCGGGGCAATTGGCCTTCCACTCGCACCCACCTTGGCCTAGCGCCACCTGCTCACCTGCTCCACCATCACACCATGGTCCTGCTCTTGTTGGGGCCCATTGGGGCCAGCAGTGCCTCCACTGCTGCCCGCTGCCGCTGCAAGCGCTGAGTCAACAATGCCCACCATGTTCCATCTGCACCGCCCCCTGGTGGTCAGCAAACATCATAGAGAGCAATCAAACTCCAAGTCTCCCAGTGGAACTCCCGGCCCAAAAACCACTCGAGGGGACAATTTGCATATTAGGCTTTTATTATATAGGATGTGGATTGCACAGTTTAATTTTCAGATATTAGTCTTAATACCAATATCTTGGCAAGTAGTGTGTGTGGGGAACACAGGAACATTTAAATTTGATGCAGAAATCAATGAAAAATCAGTGTACCTTTTGGGAAAAAATTAAGTGAAGAATTTGGTATTTTAAAAAAAGATTATGCTTAATCTCACTGGTCCCAGGAAGCCTGCAGGTACTGAAAGCAGTAGCTATGGTGATGAGGAGAATGTAGACAGAGTTTCACCATTGTCTTCTCCTTAAGCGAGCCCTCTATTGTGTCACACATGGCTACTCAGAAAAGTTGTGCCAGTAACACAAGAGCCAGTTGGGTACTTTATTGAGACTTTTGTCAGGGATGCTGGTATATATGAGCAAATCAAACTTTGGGGAGACAATCTTGTTAATAGTAAGGATACTGGGGGGGAAGGGTGTGGGAAGCCAGGAAGATTTAAAAGAAAACCAGTTCAGTCAAGTGTGATGTCTGTTTAATATATTGTCATCCAACTCGAGTGCCTGGCCTTCCTGAGTAAAGCTGTTTGAACACAAATAAAAAATGACTAGGGAGTTAATGGTACTTCTTTAGAATAACCTTCTGAATTATCCAAAATAAGCATTTACACGCAGGCACTTAATTCTGAGTAATTAATGTCTGTCTGTAGCCCAGCAGCTTAATGAGCTGGGGTGCAGCAGGGGCACACTGAGTCACTGGAGAACCCCAGAGGGCTGGCTGTGAACAGCGCCCCTCAGCCTGCCAGGGTTTGGGTAATAGCTGGAACATTTTTATAGGTGCATCAGCTTAAAGGCACATTGGCTCTACACAGGTTTTGACTACAGTACGATACTGCAGATACAAATGCATCTATAGATGAATTGTGACAGTTAACTTCTACGTCTTCCACGGGCAAACATTTTTAAAGCATAATTCTCTTTAGTAAATTAGCCGTGAGCTGAGAGATAGATTTGCCTTAAAAAACAAAGTCATCAAGTAAATAATCTTTGTCACCTCCCTTTGTGGGCTGTTTCTCTGCCCTTTAAATCATCCTTTGGCACACTCCCCAATCCCCAATAGTTTCAACCTGATCTTGATCCCTGTCTAGAGGAATGCTGTAATAGTTTACCAATAATAATTACTGGGTTAGTGTTACACCATCACACTCTACCCAACAGTGTTTGCATTAAAGAAGAAGCTTTGTAGAAAAGGAATCCAAAGGAGTGATGTATGGTGGATTCAGGAACTATATTCATTTATGGAACATTAATTGAGACTCTGCTGTGTGTCAGATGCTGGAGAAATAAGGATTAATAAGTTATGGTTCTAACCTTTGAGACTTTCATGGTCCGGCAGGGGAGACAGAAATATAAAAAATTATATAATAGAATATGATCAGTTTTAATCATAGAAACAAGGAGGGGATTTGACTTATTACATTTAGAGCACATGAATAGAGGAAATCATGAGAGGCTTCATGGAGATAGTGACATTTGAGTTAAATAATCTATGGTGATCAATAATAATGGGGGATTTTAAGCACCCAACACATCTAAAGGGTGAAGCTGATTATCTTCTGGGGGGGCGGGGGAAGAATTTTGAGCTTCATGACTCCCTTGGACCTTGTGGAATCATATTGGGTAGATGAACCCTTTAATCTTTGTGCCCTGAAACAGGACCAAGAGCAGCAAACCCTGAAACTGACAGCAGAGCCAGAAATGACAAAGAGCAGGAGGTGTTTTACTTAGCTCTTGCTGAGGGAAATAGCAATGTCCATAACATTAAAAAAATGTTGGGAAGGCTACTCTACGCCCTCATAAGTCCAGATTTATTAAGTGCATGAAAATGGTGCTGCCAAAAGGAAATAACTGGAGAATTTTCTGGAGCCAAGGCAGGCAGAATATGCAGTGATGAGTAGTTGGAAAGCAGCATTATCATTTTCCAGACTGGATTTCACTTTGTTCCACTTCAACCAATGGCCACGTTGGTCCAACACAAAATTTAAAACAAGACCATAGCAAGCTTTTGTTCCAAATGAGAAGATGGAAAATAAAAAATACAAAAGAAGAAAGAAAATCTTTCTGCAAGCGTACTTGGCAGTAAAAGGTGCTAGGGCAGGGCAGGGAAAAGGTGGAAGAGTAGAGAAGAACTGAAACCATTGGCTTTTAACATTTTACATGGAGGTTTTGTGTGATGGTTGCGTACATTATTGAAATGCACAATGGTCAATTATTCCTTACATCGAAATTGTTTACTTGCATAATTACTTAGTAATCTTAAGCCCGCCTCCTGTGTCTGAGGCATCCCTCAGTAGGAATGAGGAGGTGGTGGCGGGTGAAAGGAAGGTGGGGCACTATGAACTTCATTGTTTGTGATACTTAGGCTATGTCTATAGAAAAGCAAATGTGGAATCTAAAATGGTTTATCTACTGTTTTTGTTAAACAGAAAGACGGATACATACATTGGTCTGCTTGATGTGAACCATAAGCCCTTTAAGCTTAATTTTTCTGCTTGTCTGAAGAATTTCAAATGAACTGTCTTTGAGTTCACCAAGTCTTTTTTCTGTGCTCTAGTCTGCTGTTGAATCCCTATATTGAATTTTTCTCATTGTTATTATAGTTTGGTGCTTTTTAATTTATTTGTTGAAATTTTTACTTTATGCATTGTTCTGAGCTCATTAAACATTCTTATTATGGTTATTTTGAATTTTGTCAAGTAATTCATATATCTGTTTCATTAGGGTCAATTTTCTGGAGTTTATCTTGTTTCTTTGTTTGGCTTTTGTTGCCCAGTTACTTCATTTTCCTTTATTCTGTGTTGATATCTGTGCATTAGAAAAAATTGCCACCTCTTCCAGTCTTCACACATTGGCACATGCAGAAGAACTTCACCAAGGACTCGACTAGAGTTTCTGTGGGCCTTTCCAGCCTTCATGCTAATCCAAACTGCTATCATTGTTCTTAGTGGCTCCCAGATTTTGCCTCCAATGAGTTCCATCAGTGCTATACATTGGGCTGGGTGGGATCAGTTTTAAGGGTGCTGGTGTTCTAGTTCAAACCTCCTTCTTTGTTCTCTGTGGCTCTAGAATATGCTGGATCCCATCAGTGCTCCAAGATAGAAGTTACCCATGGGGCAACCCCAGAAAAATTTGAATGTTTGATACACAATCCAACACTTTTCCTCCCCAGGAAGAAGCAGGCAGATGGGGGTTTCCCTGATCGTATGGCATTGTGCTTAGACTAGGGATTATGGTGAGAAGGTATCTCTAGTTTTCCTACCAGTTTTGATGTGTCTGGGATGCGGAAGCCTCTCAACTAGTTTCTCAATTTCTCACAAAGGGAATTTGCTATTGAATCAGTGTGTCCATGAGGGAAGGAGAGTCCAGGGCTTCCTATTCTGCCATCATGCTGACGTCAACCTCAATGGGGCTTTTAGTCAAGATATTGTTATAATCAAAGAGATGGTTTCTGAATATTCATCTGGCATAATTTTATGGGCTTGCTAACAAAGTTCACTTCTTTTCATTAAGATTAGGTCATAGAAAGTATCTCAATTTCATTGGTTTCAGTGTATACTAATCATTAGGGATGGTTTATGCAATGAAGTTTCCTTCCTTCCTTCCTTCCTTCCTTCCTTCCCCCATTTATACATCCATCTGTTTATCCAATCAACAATTATCTCAAAGAAATTAATACTTTTTTATGTGTCCAAAGCTGTAAGTCCTGATTGCTTCAATTCCTAAATAATCTAAAATGCACAAATGATTTCCAGGAATTTATAAACATAGGCAAATAATATCAAATTAATATGATCAAGCTTGAAGGCAAAATCAGATGTTCCAGTTAAAAATTTTTTTGACTAGAACAACTCAAATTAACCAAATAATGAACAGACCAAGCCTTCGGTTTTTGCTATGGAGACCAACTAGATCAAGCAAAGTGAAGTAGAAAGAATTAAGCAATCCAGTCCCCAATTTTCTATTTTTTTTAAAAAGTAGGATTTAAAAAACATTTGGAGTGGTGAGTATTGTGGATTGACTAAACTTAGACTATTTAGTAATTATTTTCAGAATAGTTTTTTTGTTCAGTTTTGCCCAGATAGACATTATAATGAATAAAATGCTTATTTAGAGGATATATGGGTTTTTAACATATCTTATTTTCTGTCTGTGGAAAAAGTCATGTCCCATATGGTCACTTGGTCCTCAATGGGTCAATGATCCCAGAATGCCTCCTCACACCCATTCTCTAGGAAACTCCATAAATATAACCAAGATTTGCTCCTGAAGCATCCCAGGGTCAGGCCTTGGACCTTTTCTCTTTTCTACCAACCTTCTAAGTGATCTTATCTAGTCTCAGAGTTTTAAATACCCTCTATAGCTGATGGCTCCAAAATTTGTATCTATACCAGGATGTCTAAAAGGCATTTCAACTATAATCAATTGGTCAGGGCAAAAATGTTGTCATCCTTGTTTCCTCTCTTTCTACACCACTTTCAATACATTAGAAAATTATCTCAGCTCTACCTTTAGACTCTGTCCAGCATTTTGGCCACTTCTGTTAACATTCTAGTTTACTCTATTATCATATCTTGCCTTGCTTATTGCAATGCTGTCCTCAACTGGTCTCCATGTATCTGCCCTGGACCCCCTACAATGGTATTCAATTCAGTAGCTAGGTTGAGTTGCCCACATGGAATAACTGCAGGCTTCTCATCTCTTTAGCATAACTTTCTTGCTCTACAGAGGCTACCTACCAAGCTCTGTTCTGGTTGACACATTAGACCTGGATTGGTGTGGCTCTGTGCCCAGAGCAATCTGGTTTTATTCACTAACAGCAGCTTACAATTTCATTTGTACCATTAGAGAAAAATGTATGGAACGTCCCAAACAGTATATTACTACAGCATATTTTCAAAGGGTGCAGCATTCCTTTCAGAGTCTTCCATATGTGACCAGCTAGGATTTACTGACTCTTGGTCCATTTCACTGAGGCCAAACTATGGGCTGGCTGGATAATTTCAAGAGGCCAAGCTTTGTTGTTCACCGACTGTGTTCACTTAGCATGCGTTTGAGTACTGTCATTCCGTATTAGCTGGTGTCTGTGACATAGGGTTATTAAAACTATTGTCCTGACCACAACAACCTATGCTAGGAAGTTCTCTTGATATTTATTCCAGGAGAGGTTAGATTGCATTTGGTTCTCATACATCTTAATAAACTATGCAAATGCCAACTGCAGTGTGCTGTCTCACTGTATGTACCCAGTTTGTGTGATTGTATGCCATTAACTAGGGGAATATGTCTGCCTCTTTCACATTTAACATGAGCATTTTCCTACTTAGTTTTCAGAGCCCCTTGAGATGTGGTGTCAGTTGCAAGACATGTAATCTGACAGGAGAGGGATCAATCAATCAAATATTTATTGAGTGCTTACTATGTGAAAGGCACTGTGCTAAGCTGGGTTTAAGCAGAGTATTACGAAGGGTTGGAGGAAAAGTGTTACTTTTTTAAAGGAAACTCTCAGAGGCTCAATGTCAGACGAGAGGAAAGCTGTATAAAATACTTGTCCAGACTGTGAAAAATTGTGAATTAGGTGTCTTCACCTCCTCAATTTAACTCATTTCTCTTTCTTGCTTCCTTCTCCATCACAAGTTTCCCTGTTTATCCTGGCTCTTCACACTACACACTACCCAGTACCAGCATTATTTTCTTCAGCTATACTTAGACCATCCTGAGGGCCCCACAAACACTTAACCAAATGTCTCATTTCTTTAATGCCATCCCACTGGGTGACAACCTGTTCCCCTAGTTTCACTAATATATAAATAATCAACACCATTTAATTCACTTATTTACTAAGGGCATTTACATTTTAATAGATATTCTCTACATGACTTTACTTAAAAAGGTAAAACCTCTAATGATGACATTGAAACACTGACAGACTGGAGTGGGAGGATTTTTTAGGCGAGTATGTATTTCTGGAATCCTTCAAATCACACTTCTGTCGGCAGCCGCCAATTTTGTTCAGAGGTGTAATTAACTGTATTCACTACTCATTTACTTTTTTTTCCCATGGATTCAATTTAAAAGAAACTTGCAACTGCTTAAATTACCTAATTTCCCTTTCACATTTTCCTTTAGCAGGTTGTTGAAAAGAAAAAAAGGGGAAAAAAAACACCTTTGCATTTTAAACTCCAAGACTCCAAGAACTCTGGAGTTGTTATTTTTCACGTACTTGCAATTTATTTGTTGATGTGCAAGTGATTGTGTTTTTAGATTTTCAATAATTAAATCTGCATTTCCCAAATCTGAAGAATTTTCACAGGAAGGTCATGCTCAAATAGTGTTGGGACTCTAAGGTAAGTTTTGAAACTTGTGTTCTGTGTATAAAATTGATTATAATTTTAGGAAAAGAAGAAAAGAGACAGTAAATATAGGTGAGCTACATGATGGATGAGGGTGGGGAGTCACACAGAAAGACGTTGGCCAGAGAATTCCTGGACTACAGCAGACCTTCAGTGGGGAAGCCTTGTGGAAATGACTGTCTTCGCCTATATCTCTTGTGTGATCACCAGAAGCTGTATGAGAAGTGTGAGGATGGACGGGGGAGCTGTGCTCTGACTGTGAAGGGAAATCCCAAGAGAGAGTCCTATCTAGAAAAGTAAAGAAAGCAAGGCTTTGATGAAGGCTGAGAGTGTTGAACTTTCATAGAATGCTCTGAAGCCCAGAAAGCTCAAAGAAATCCAGAAGCTGAAGATAACGTCTGGAATATAAGAAAAGCCTTTCCTGAGACAAGGCAAAGGGACTAGTACTTTCAAAAATGTAAACTGAACCCGTCCAGTGCATCGCGCAGGTTGAGCATTGACCTATGCACCAGGAGGTTGAGGATTGATTCCCGGTTTGTGGGGCTGAACAATGATTCTCTCTCATTATTGATATTTCAATTTTTTTCTACTTCTCCCTTCCTCTCTGAAATCAATAAAAAAATATATATATTTTAAAAAGTTAATAAGAAATTGACAGTAGACAATAGGAACATGACTGGATTGTGTTTCTTTTCAGTCTTCCTTCCTCATGGTCTTTTATGAATAATCTTTTAAAATAATTTGAACAATAATCAGTAATTTTATAAAAGAAACACTATGAATTGGATTTTTTACATTTTCTTCTTCTCTGAGTCACCTATTGCTGCAACGTCGGACCTCGACTCCCATTGATGACAAAACTTTTCCCCTTATGGTGGCTACAGAATTAGGAGACTAGTAACCTAAGAGCTAGCATAACGTGTGTTTCAGTTTGTTTAGCAGATCTAACTAGTAAAGGATAGTAACCTAAAATCCCAGAACACTGCTAGAGCCACTGTTGCTAGTGGGCACATTTCAGATATAAATTTGAAAACTTTTGAGTATCTTAGCCAGAAAAACAGCCAGGCATCCTGGTGTGTGTGAGTTTACAGATGCCTGGCACTGACAGTATTTGCCCCATTGTGGCGGTCGGAGTGAATGTCATGCAGATAACAAATGTGCTTTTCATTCTCCTCTAATAATGTTCTTGAGACCACAGGTTCAGACCACAGGTCAGAAATCAAGGCAGGGCTCAGAGTGAGTGTGCAACTGATTTAAGGTATCCTGCACTCTCAGTAGCCGGCTCTTCTGGGGATTGAGCAGTTAAAGGAACTTTCTCCCACATGACAAAGGAGCCAACTCCACCAGAATGAAGTCTACATGTGATAGTTCGTCCTAGGTGCTTTTTGGTTTTAATTAAGTGAATTTTTTAAAACTATTTTGTCAGCGACCTAAGTCCTCTAGCCTCATCTCTTACAAGTTCCTCAAGTGTATGTTTATTATTTTTTCGAGATGAGTCTTCCTATAAAGAAAAACATTTGTGTCATAGAGTTATGTGGATTATGAATGTGATAAGGTAACAATGTTCCAGGAGCAGGTCTTGGTATATAGCAGGTACTCAAATATTGGAGCAAAAATAATTCTTTCCTCATCCTTCAACTTTTCCCTTTTCCCTATTTCCCAACGTAATCCTGTTCTTATTAGCTCTTCATATGTAAAATAAACATACCATTTGATTGCCTATTAAACAACCAAAAATGAATAATAAAACCATAGACCAGGGTTTCTCAATTTTATTACTGTTAACATTTTGTACTGGATATTCTTTGTTGCGGGGCTTTTTAGTATGTTTAGCAAGCATCCCTGGCCTCTACTCACTAGATGCCATTAGCACCTCCCTAGTATGACATCCCAAAATATCTCTAGACATTATCAAATGTCCCTTGGGGGGAGCGAAATAGCCCTTTGGTTAAAAACCACTGCTTTAGACCCATTGGATTCATCACACCCATCCCTTTTTGCCTCTCCCCACTCTGCTTTTGGAGAAAAAATAACTAAACAAACAAACATCAAGCATTTGATTAAAACAGTTTATAGTCTAAAATGAATTAAGAAAATTAAATAACACAATAATAGTAACTTTGCCAGACAGTACTGTCTTTCCAGGGGACCCCATGCATGATGCTGACACTCTGGAGCCCAGTTTTCAATGTGAATGGTGTCCTCTGGGCTTGGCTAACACTGGGGCCCCCAGAGGATGGCTTGAGACTAGGACACAGGCAGCCCAGTTCTTTACACCTTTCACCTGGAGTCCTGGGCAGTGAGGAAAAGCGGGATGCACATTTCCCAGCAGCAGGAAAACCCCATTATGTTTACCAGGCTGTGAAAAATTACAGGAAATAATTTCCAAAAATACAGATAAGAATTACAAGGGTTTTCTGGGTAATTTTCAGTTTATCAGCATCCTTAAAACAGAATGACTCATTCCCTGAATATGCCATTTATTTGAGAGGGTGGTTATTGTCTTAATAATAATTGTTCTCCTATGATATTTTGGCAACCAGTGGATATAAATCCGGGTTTTGGAATGGGGTAGTTCATTGATTGACATTTGTTCCAGGATAAATTACTATCCGATAAAATCCACAATTCTAAATCCCGTCAGCAGTTTCAGGTACATCTGTTTGCAATTATCCTATCATTTGCTAGTTATTTCTTCTGATGGTTCACAGCTCTCTATATTCTCTGTATGTGTTAAAAGCCAATGGCCTTCTCCTTAGCCCAACTATTCCTCCCCTTTAGTCCCATTCCTGGCACCTACATAAGCCTCTTTAATACAGTAAGCTTCTGAGTCAGTGGTCTCATTAACATTCAAACAGCCCTCAATTTGGTGTAATCTACAACTCTGAGGTAGTAGAGCATCTTTTTTTTTTTTTTAAATCCTCACCCAAGGATATGTTTATTGATTTGACAGAGAGAGGAAGACAGAGGGAGAGAGGGAGAGCGAGAGGGAGAGAAGCATCGATGTGAGAGAGAAACATCAATTTGCTGCCTCCTGCATGTACTCCAACCAGTGATTGTCCCCCTAACCTGGGTATGTGCCCTGACCAGTAATTGAAATGGCAACCTTTTGGTGCATGGGATAACACTCAACCAACTGAGCCACACCTGCCATGCTGGGGTCCAGCCCCAGCGGTCCAGGGGTTCCCAAAGGTGTGGACGGAGTTGGCGAAGAATGAAGGACACGGAGACAGTGTTCAGATAATCAGCATAGTTGGGTTCTTTTTTTATTGTCCTGTTACATCTGTATTTTTTCCTATTCTATGGCCTAAGTAAGGATTATGTAGCTTAATCATGATTGTTCGTAGTTAAGGTGATTAACTATCTGCCTGGCACTTAGTTAAGGAGTTTTACTGATTTATTCCGTTCCCTAGCCCCGTTAATCCCTAACTCCAGGGAAACATTCCCACCTGGGGAAACAACCTTTCTTGGGGAAGTGGCTTTGGTTATAACACATAGTGCTAAAAAGGGGGAGCAAACATATTAAGAACAGTATGCCATACGCCAGGTCCCTTGAAACATATGCTGTGCAGATGTTTCTTCCCTGCAGCAACTGTGTCAAGCAGCAAGGGTGGAACAGCTTCCGGCACCACCAGGGCTGACCACCATCTTTTGTTTCTGATTTCTGTAAACATTTTTCTAATTTAATTTATTCAACAAACATTTTGGCCAAGGGACTTAGAAATTCTGAATCCTGCCTTTGGCCACTGTCTTATTCCTGAGATCTCTCAGGGAAATACACAGAAGACATAAGGGGGTACTGCTAAACTCATAAGGATATAAAGAGAGAAGAGAAGTACTACTGAATTGGATTTGTGAACCAGAAACCATGAATTCCATGGTGGTAAGTCCAATGTAGTTTTGTATGACCACAACCAAGAACAGTTTAAGTTCTCTGTGACTATACTTCTTGCTGCTTCTCCCCCATTCTCATCATAAAAGGAAAAAGCATGAGGCAAATTCTCTAAACTATTTGGGCCTCAGTTTCCTCATGTGTTCCTGGTGAAAGGTGTAAAGAACTGGGCTGCCTGTGTCCTAGTCTCAAGCCATCCTCTGGGGGCTCCAGTGTTAGCCAAGTGAGGATGACATTTCAGGAGAGGTCTCTGCCTTGGCCTGACCTCCAAGAATCTGTGGCGTTAAATCTCACTTAAGAGTTTACATGGAGGCAAAGCCCGTGCATTTTATACCTTTCCAGCAGGTAGTTCTTGGCTGTTCTGTGAGCTGGGTAGTGAGGAACCTAATCAATCTCCCCAGGCTCTCTGAGAGAGGCAAGATGTCTAGGGCCCAAGAGCAGTCCTCAAAAGTCCCAAGGGCAAACTGTTTGCTACCAAGCAAAATTATATCCCTCCAGTGGGCATCAGCAGGGTCGGCCCCAACTTCTCTTCTCTGGGCCTCAGGGCTTCATCCATATCATAAAGTGGTAGGATTTGATGACCTCTTAGTAATATCATTATGTGGTTATAAATTCTTCAGATCTAAGATTACTTTTAAACTCTTTTGGGAATACTACTGAAATTACAGCATAACTATATAGTTTAAACAAAGAATTATAGACCAGTAGAAAAGCAAAGGTGATACCATGAACTGGCCAGATTGCTGTTGGCTAACACGGGAAGGCATCTAAGAGGCTTTGTGTCTCCTGGAGGATGCACAGAGGGAATGCGTGTTACACATGGGAAGAAACAGGCTGTGAAACAGCAAAGGACTGAGCAGCTGTTAGAAGATGGTACTGTGTAAAAGGGTTGAAAGCCAGTTACGGAATGCTAAATGAAAAGTGCTCAGCCTTTGTGACCACCATGGCACCTGTTCAGACAAACTGATGGTAGTGTTTTTCTCTCTTGCCTAGAAAAGGGTAGGCTCAGTTTCTCTAAGAATTAGTAGCTATTGGAAAATTTCACCCACCCTTCTCCTCTATCAGTACACCCTTCTCCTCTATCAGTATATACTAAGCCTGCCTTGAGGCTTGAGGCCCTATATTCCTTGACACTCATCTTCCACTGGGCATCCTCCCCAGCCTTCTTCCAAGCAAAACAGGAGGATGTCTTAAGGCCACAACCTGGATGTTTGTAATGTAACCCAGAACTGAAATTCTAGACAATGCTGACCAGGTGGGAGAAGAGTGGAAAAAGCCACAGAAATGTGAGCATATGCTTGAGTTACTGTCTTATTGAGAAGAAGACAGAGAGAGTGAGCTAAATTTGAGAAACATTATGTTTGAACCTAGGGTTGAAGACAATCTCTGCAAAAATAAAATGTAATTTAAAAGTGTTTAAATCACTAGGAAAACAAATTTTGTTCACTTCACTAGAAAGCAATAAAGAGAAATAATAAGTCTGGGATATAGAATATGTAAAGTGAGATGGTAGTAATATAATAGTAATGACAATGAATTAATATAGTTAATGGGTTAAACTCAACACTTAAAAGATACTCTTAATTTGAATTGAAAACCTTGAAAAATATCATTCAATGTCCAAAAATAGAACTTAAAAGGATATAGAAACTGAAAAACAAAAAAAGATAGAACAAGAGACTACATTTGGCCAATGGGCTATAGTTTGCTGACCTCTGATTTTAAAAAATGAAATGACATAGCATAACCCTGGGTGAAAAAATTTAACATATAAAAATGCCAATTTCTCCAACATAATGAATAGATATTCTGGAAAGATAATTGCATAGGAATAGCTTAAAAAATACTAGTGCAACTGAAGAGAAAGCCCAGATATGTTTTTCTCTTTCTTCCTTCCTTTCTTCCCCCCTCTCTGTTTATTCATTTAGAAGAGAAATAAGATCAGATATTTCTTTACTCATACTGATGCAATATTTAAAATGAATTAAAAACTCTTAGAAGAAAATTGTGGAGAGCATATGTAATATCTAGGTTTGGAGTGAGAATTTTAAAACCAAGATAGAAAACCTAGATGCCATAAAAGGAAAGACTGATTTTTTTATTACATAAAAATTAAGAATTTTTATACAGTAAGGGATATCATAAGCAAGGTAAGAGGTAAACAAGAGAATGGGTATGACTTATGTGCAATGCATGTGAGAGAGAAACAATATTTAACCATACGAAGTTCTTTCATATCAATATTAAGACAAACACAATACAGAGAAATTCATAGAAATGCAAATTCAAAGGGCTCATAAAAACATGAACATGACCCATATATATATATGCTATCTACAAAAAAGAGCCACCTCATGCCCTAGCCGGCTTGGCTCAGTGGATAGAGCGTCAGCCTGTGGACTGAAGGGTCCCAGGTTCGATTCTGGCCAAGGGCACATGCCTAGGTTGGGGATTAGGGGGTGTGCAGAAGGCAGCTGATCAATGATTCTTTCCCATCATTGATGTTTCTATCTCTCTTTCCTTCTCCCTTCCTCTCTGAAATCAATGAAGAAATATATTAAAAAAAAGAGACCCACCTCAGAACAAGAAACTCACAACAAGGGACTTACACAGACTAAAAGTGAAAGGATGGAAAAATGTCTTCTAGGCAAATGGAAATGAAAAAAAAAAAAAAAGCTGGGGTAGCAATACTTACATCTGACAAAACAGACCTCAAAGTGAAGGCCATAACAAGAGATAAGGAAGGCCATTTCATAATACTAAAGGGATCGATACAACAAGAGGATATAACCCTGGTAAACATATATGCACCCAATGCAGGAGCACCCAAATACATAAAAACAACTTCTGGAAGATATCAAGGGAGAGATCGACAACAATATAGTCATAGTAGGGGACATTAATACACCAACGACATTACTGGATAAATCCTCTAGACAAAAAATCAGCAAAGAAACAGCAATCCTAAATGGCTCACTAGATCAAATGGACTTAATTGACATCTCCAGAACATTTCACCCAAAGCCACGGAATATACGTTCTTCTCAAGTGCACATGGGACATTTTCAAAGATAGACCACATATTGGGTCACAAACAAAGTATCCCCAAATTCAAAAAGATTGAAATAATATCAAGCATCTTGTCAGACCACAATGGCATAATATTAGAAATAAACTACAATAAAAACAATCAAAAAATTCAAACACTTGGAAGCTGAATAGCATGCTATTAAAAAATGATTAGGTTACCAAAGAGATCAAAGAAGAAATTAAATATATCCTGGAAATGAATGACAATGAAAACACAACAATCCAAAATCTATGGGACAGGGTGAAAGCATTCCTGAGAGGGAAGTTTATAGCTCCACAGGCCTACCTCAAAAAGCAAGAAAAAATGTTAGAAAATCATATAACTCTACAACTCAAAGAATTAGAAAGAGAACAACAAGAAAAGCCCAAAGTAAGAAGAAGGAAGGAGATACCAAAGATCAGAGCAGAAATGAATGACATAGAGACCAAAAAAAACAGTACATAAGATCAATGAAACCAAGAGCTTTTTCTTTGAAAGGATAAACAAGATTGATGAACCTCTAGCCAGGCTCACCAAGAAGCAAAGAGAGAGGACCCAAATAAACAAAATCAGAAATGATTAAGGTGAAATAACTACAGACCCCACAGAACCGGCCAGGCTGAGGGAC
>NW_006290034.1:11314201-11321644 GCF_000327345.1 Myotis davidii
CAGCAAAGTGGGAATAGAGGGATCATACCTCAACATAATAAAAGCCTTATACGACAAACCTACAGCCAACATCATACTCAATGGGCAAAAACAGGAATGAGATAGGGATGCCCACTTTCACCACTCCTGTTTGACATAGTACTAGAAGTGCGAGCCATAGCAATTAGACAAGAAGAAGAAATAAAGAAGTATCCAAATTGGAAAAGAAGACGAAAAACTGTCATTATTCACGAATGACATGATACTGTACATGGAAAGCCCTAAAGACTCCATCAAAAAACTATTAGACTTAATAAATGAATTCGGCAATGTAGCAGGATACAAAATTAACACCAAGAAATCTATGGCATTTTTATACACCAATAGTGAACTTACAGAAAGAGAGATTACAAAAACAATCCCATTTACCATTGCACCAAAAAAATTAAGATACCTAGGAATAAGCTTAACTAAGGAGGTAAAAGACCTGTACTCAGAAAACTATAAGACACTGAAAAAACAGATAGAGGAAGACATAAACAGATGGAAGAACATACCATGTTCATGGATCGGTAGAATCAACATCATTAAAATGTACATACTACCCAAAGCAATCTATAGATTCCATGCACTCCCCATTAAAATACCAATAGCGTATTTCACAGACCTAGAACAAACTCGCCAAAAATTCATCTGGAATTAAAAAAGACCCTGAATAGCTGCAGCAATCCTGAGAAAGAAGAACAAAGTAGGAGAGATCTCAATACCAGATATCAAGCCACTGTTGTCAAAACTGCCTGTTACTGGCACAAGAACAGACATACAGACCAATGGAATAGATAAGAGAACACAGAAATCAACCCAAACCACTATGCTCAATTAATATTTGAAAAAGGAGGCAAAAGTATACAATGGAGTCAAGACAGTCTCTTAAATAAGTTGTGATGGAAAAATTGGACAGAGACATGTGAAAATATGAAACTAGACCATCAACTTACACCATACACAAAAATGAAGTCAAAATGGATAAAGGACTTAAATGTAAGATGGGAAACCAAAAAAATCTTAGAGGAATCCACAGGCAGCAAGATCTCAAACATATGTCGAAGCCGTATCTTCACCAATACAGCTCCTATGGCAATGGAAACTAAAGAGAAAAGAAACAAATGGGACTACATCAAAATAAAAAGCTTCTGCACAGCAAAAGAAACCATCAACAAAACAAGAAAGTCCACTGCATGGAAGAACATATTTGCCAATGTTATCTCCAATAAGGGTTTAATCTCCAACATTTACAGGGAACTCATACAACTTAAAAGGAAGATAAACAACCAAATCAAAAAATGGACAACAGATCTAATTTGATACTTTTTGAAAGAGGACATAAGGAAGGCCAAGAGACATATGAAAACATGCTCTAAGTCACTAATCATCTGAGAGATGCAAATCAAAACGACAATGAGGTACCATCTCACACCTGTCAGAATGCCTATCATTAACAAATGAACAAATGACAAGTGCTGGCGAGGATTCGGAGAAAAAGGAACCCTCGTGCACTACTGATGGGAATGCAGACTGGTGCAGCCACTGTGGAGAACAGTATGGAGTTTCCTCAAAAAACTAAAAATGGAACCCCCATTTGACCCAGTGATCCCTCTTCTAGGAATATATCCCAAGAAACTAGAAACACCTATCAGAAAGGATATATGCACCCTCTGTTCATAACCGCACAATTTACCATAGCTAAGATTTGGAAACAACCTAAGTGCCCATCAGCAGATGAATGGATTAGAAAACGCTGGTACATCTATACAGTGGAATACTACACTGCTGTAAAAAAGAGGAGGAAATATCACATGATTTCATTCATTAGATTATAATAAACAACATAAAGTGATGAACAAAAACAGATCCAGAGACAAAGAAGCATCGACCAGACCGTCAAACTTCAGAGGGAAGGTAGGGGAGGGTGGGGATAAGGGGGAGAGATGAACCAAAGGACTTGTATGCATACATATAAGCCTAACCAATGGACACAGACACCAGGGGGGTGAAGGCATGAGCAGGGGAGTGGGGGCGGGGGTTAAGGACACATATGTAATACCTTAATCCATAAAGAAAAAACAAAACATGAACATATGCTCTGCCTCAGTAACAGAAGCATCTCCTCTATCAGATTGGCAACATAAGGATGTATATTGCAGTTCTCTTTGTGATAGAGAGGAAGACAAAAAACCAGAGCAAACGCTTATCAATTTGAGAATGCTGACTATATTGTGATGTTTGGACCTAAATATTATGTGGAAATTAAAAAGAATGTTAGAGTTTCTAGTTTGATTTGAGGGATTTCTAAATGTACAGAGTAAAGCAAGCTGTAGAGGAATATATATCATGTGGTCTCCTCTTTTCATAAACTGAGTCTCCCTAATCTCATGTACATAAGTACGTATATTTATATATGAATTATATGAGCACAAAAAGCTGAAGAACACTGATTACTTGGAGAGATGAGGATGCAGAGGGGGTGGAAGAGAGCAAGGCTCATGCGCACACTCAGTTTGTAGGGGAAAATAGTGCTCATAATTTAAAAAATCTCACTTATGTAAAATTTTATTTATATATCCAGAGGTGGCATTAAAAATATTTAACAACCGGTATGGCACAGGTACAGACCAATCAGAACGGACGCTGGCTGGGACACTGCGTGGGTGTGTGCTCAGTGAATATTTGTCCTGTTTTTTCCCTAGATTCTCGTGCCTTTATTTCTGTGGGAGAGACTCCTAGGAGTTGGATTGCTGGGTCAAAGGGTATGTGTATTTCCAGTTTTAAAAGAAATCGCCAGATTGCTGTCCAAAAAAGACTGCAGCAATTCACATTTCTTCTAGCAGTGCAGGAGTGCTCTCCTCCCCTCCCCGCCCCTTTACCCCCCACACACATCCCAATAGCAGTGGGAATATATCAATCACTGAGCAGGGAAATATTCTAAGATAGGCAAGTATTCTCTCGCTCAGTTGGAAGCCTCAGCTGTTGAAAAGAGTGAAAGGAGCTTGTGGTTTCAAGGAAGGTCTCTGACAAGCTAATCTTAAATTCCCAATACTGCGTGCTCAAGGTAGAATGTCTACCAGCTGCTTGGCCTTCCCCCACAGTAATCCCCACCAACTCCAATTTAGGCCTTGTCCCTCCTTCCTAGGCAGAGGTGATAATTTTATTGCAGCGGATGTTCCTATCTTGGAGATATGTGGTGCTATTCAAAGCTTTTACCACTAAACCCAGAGGATTTGGTCCCTCAGCAAATGGACAGCATAACAACTTATTACTATTTTTAATGAGCCAAAATACAAATCAGATAACTCGAATGACAAGGACATTGCTGGGGGTAATGCAGACTCATGGTCTCTCAACTTGTGTGGAAATGGTAAAGAAGAGAATAGTTTCTCCTTAGGGGTTATAAACATTTGTAAGTCTTTGGTTAGGGTGTTGGCTCGCTGAGCCTGCAGAATGTTTAAAGGTAGGGAGGAACTGGAAATTTTTTTCATAGTTGAGGGGGTGAATAATATTATTATTTATAAAGAAGAGCCTGGACGTTGTAACCAGGAGATTAGGGTTTGACTCAAGGTTAGGGCACATGCCCAGTTGCAGGCTTAATCCCCAGTAGGGGGTGTGCAGGAGGCAGCCGATCAGTAATTCTCTCTCATCATTGATGTTTCTCTCTCCCTCTCCCTCTCCCTTCCTCTTTTAAAGCAACAAAAACATATTAAAAAGAATGAAAAGCTTTTTTAAAAAAATTAGGGAAATTAAATTTGGTTCTGAACATTAAATTTCATTCACTAACAGCATTTATTAAGAACCCACAATATTCTGGGTGCTGAGGATATACACAGATAAATGCCACAGTCCTAAACCCTGAGGACACTCTAAAGCTATAAATGGACAATTAAAGCCTTTTGTGTTTAGTTTAGCTAGAATGGAAATTCCAGGATAATATGGGAGAACAGAAAAAAGATACCTAGCTCTAACTTGGGGCCCTGGGAGTCTTGCTGGTAGTGGTGATGCCTGTATTTATACTGGGAATAGTGTGAAGCCAGCGAGATGCAAGGAAATGGCATTCTGGATGGAAGGAAAGCATGCACAAAGGCACTAAGGTAGGGTGAGTGGAACAGGTGTAGGAGAAGACAATTGGTTAGGCATAGCTGGAATGTGAGTGAACGTGAGGCAGTGGCAAGAAATAGGTTGAAAAGTAGCCTCATGAAAGAAGATCTTCCAAGCTATGCTGAGGAATTTGGGTTGTACCCTGTAGTTGAGACAGAGAATAATTAATAAAGCAAGTGAGTGATGACCAAATTTGCATTCATAATTGACCATGGACCTCTGAAGGGAAGGTAGATTTGGGAAAGAAAGATAGTGGGACTGGAGACATTGAAACCCCATCAGTGGGGCTGCAAGCTTCTCAGCAAGACACAATAAGATCCTAAGGCAGGTGGAGTGCCCCAGGCCATGGGACACAGGGTGGTGCTCCTCCTTGCATCAGTGTCCTCATGACACCCCTGATTGTCCCAGGCTGTCCCCTGTAGTGCCCACTCTCCATTCTGCTCTTCCCTTCCTCTTTCTCACTCATGTTTCCATCCAGCAAAGCTTTGTTGGATATTAGAGTAAGCAATCAATTTGATTGGCTGATGAATAAGTCACAGGTTCATTTTAAGAGGACCACCCTTAACTCTAACTTGGTGGCATTTGGGGTAAGGTTACTTAGTTAGAAGCATAATTTTTGGCTGTATGAGGGTGTTATTTACCCTTCGTACTGGCCACCTGCTCTGCCTGCATATAAAACCAGCTTTGTGCTGCACACACAGCACACAGCATGGTCAGAGGTGAACAGTGAGATTTTTCTTCCCCACCTTTGACAGGGTCTCTGTATCAGTTTCTTATAGAAACCAAAAGCAACTCTGGCTAACTTAAGCAAAATTAAGTTGAGGGTGAGGCAGGGTGAATGTCTTAGGAAAGAAATGTGCGATTTCACAGAATCAAAGGAAAAAGTGAGCAATCAGGTTGGGGAAGTAAGTGGCCTCAGGGATCTTCGAATCTGGAACTGATAAACTGTCCTTCTGGGACACAGCCACAGAGGGGACTTGACTCCAATTTAGATCCCATAAGGAAAGCCCTTGATTGGCTCACTTTACTTAATAAACCCATCCCTTGGTGAGGGCAGGATGAGGGTTCAGAGTGCCATGGTTCAATCCGTAGGAAACTGGAGTCTTCACCAGAAGAACAAGAAAGAATGCTGGGCAAGCAAATACAATAGACACCCACTCTAGCACCATCCTGCACATTTGTAAATTGAGGGAACTAGGAGATTCTAAGCCTTCTTCTTCCTCTAAACTTTGAAGTTTGGGAGTCAAATATGGCTCAGTACCCTTGCAGTCAGTGAGACAATATCAGTTTTATTTTTATTTTTATTTTATACAGAGTGGACGGGAGGGGGAGAGACACAGAGAAACATCAATGTGAGAGGAACACATCGATTGGCTCCCACCTGCATGAGGCCCCAGTCAGGTCGGAGATCGAGCCTGCAACCAAGGTATGTGTCCTTGACCAGAATCAAACCCAGGACCCTTCAGTCCTCAGCTGATACTCTATCCATGCAGCCAAATCAGCTAGGGCGAGACAATTTCAGTTTTAGATGCTTGGCTAGATGGGGTCGGAGGAGAACTACCAGTGTGTGCATGCTGGATATTTCTAATTGGCTTTCGGGTTAGTGTCTAAAGAAGAAAGCACAATGAAAAAAATCTTCATCAAGGTGACAGAAAGACACATTCCATAGCTTCCCTGCAGCACAAGACCATTTCAGGAAACTAGCTTTGTTTAAAATATGTGGAATCTTTAATTTTAGGGATTTCTACTTTCCCTTCCATTTCAAGACCAAGAATGTACAGTCCTAAGATGTGAAAAATACAGTTTCTCTGTCTCTGATCAGACAAAATGTTGACCAAATAGTTGATTGATGCTGAAGCTGCTTAATCAGTTCACGTGTCAGTGGTGTGGCAACTGCCATAAGGACATTTCCAGAGACCCTCCAACAGGGTTCTTCTTGGACTCCAGGCAGCCAGGGTCTCTGGCTTGCTCAGGCCCTGGCAGCAGCCTTCACTTGCCTTTTTACAGTAATAACAGATGCTTGGCACCAACTGATTTTTGACACCATACGTTTCTTTCTTCTCAAGACCATAAGATGCTTTCTGGCCCCGTTCCGGGTTCACTGTGGAACTTTCTTTCCTCCATTAGAGATGGGCCGAATCCTAGTGATCTGAGTTCTGGCTTTGATTTGGGAAGTAAATTTCAAGGAAAAACGAAGTGTGCACCTTTGATTTCAAACTTTTCTCTATTACTTGTGACTCCAACTGAAATTATAGCCTTTTATTATGTTCCCCTTGAATAATTTTTGACCTGCTTCTAACAAATAGGGAAAATAAACTAACCAGCACAAGAAAACCAGTGTCAGCATTAGGAAACCATGTGTAAGAGCAAATGGAAAACCAACATCCACGACTCATAAAAATTAATGGCAGGGTGTGGCACACAGCTGCCCAACTGACGAGAAAAAAGCTGTATTGTGAATTGCTAGGGAATTAACTATTGTAAGAGGAGAAGCAGAGTAATAGTGATGTGAGCTGGTACCATCGGCAGGGAAGGAGAGAAATATTTAAGCATTTGCCGGAGAGTTAGTGGCTTTCTTTGATACACAGATATTTTTTTCACCATGGAAATACTAGTACCCATTCAATGATGACTGCACTGGTTCTGACATAAGATCTGGTGGGAGAGGAAAACTAGAGTGCTCTAAGGCAAAGATTTAGATTTGAGACATTTTAAAGGGCTCTAAGAGGATCTCATTATAGACACTTGGACAGAAAATCAGAATTTCATTCAATTATTTGTTAAAAATCATGGGGAGGAAAATGCACTCCTATTAAGAGGGCTTGGTAAAGAGATGAGCAAGCATTTTGAGCAAATAATTCAATCTACCATATTTCTGGTTTGATTTCTTTAATTATCAGAGATTTTCAGTTTATTTCTTCCCTTTTCATTCTTTCCCAGCTTTAATGATATTTTACTGATATATAACATTCATAAGTTTAAGGTGATAAATATGATGATTTGATAAGCATATGCACGATGAAATGTTTACCACAATAAGGTTAGTTAACACATCCTTTACCTCACATGCTATGGTGAGAAAAATAAAAGCTCTACCCTATAGCCACCTTTGAGTATAAAATACAGTATTGTTAATTATAGTCACCATGCTATATATTTTAGATCTCTGGAACTTGTTCATGATAACCGAGTTTTTGTAACCTTGACAAACACCTTCCCACCCCTCAGCCTCTGGCAACCACCATTCTACTCTGTTTCTATGAGTTCATAGTTTCTAGATTCCACATTTAAGTGAGATCATAAAATATTCCTCTT
>NW_006290034.1:11321667-11332759 GCF_000327345.1 Myotis davidii
TTTCCCTGACTTACTTCAGTTGAATAAATGACGGATGGCTGCCAAGTCCATTTATGTTGTCTCATGAAAGAATTTCCTACTTTTTACTGGTTGAATAATATTCCATGTTATTCTTTCTCAAGTTGTTTCTATTGCTTTTTAGAGAGAAAGAAAGGGAGAGGGATAGAGAAATGGAAACATCAATGAGAGAGAAACTTCACCAATTGGTTGCCTCCTGCACACCTCCTACTGGGGACTGAGCCCACAACCCCAAGGCATGTGCTCTGATCAGAAATCAAACCATGACCTTCTGGTTCATGGGTCGATGCTCAACCACTGAGCCACACCAGCTAGGCCTCAGCTAAAACTTAAAAGGATAAGTTCACCCTGCCTTTCTGTGTATCATGAGATAGAAAGTTTTTCTTTAGAATATTGTATCCACCATATTGCTGGAAATGGAACTGCTACCAGTTTTTTGTTTTTAAATTTCATTGAAAGTGTTTGAGTCAAAAACAATGTTTTCATGAAATCAAAATTAAAAAATATTTCTTTTTAAAAGCACTACTAATTATTTAAAAAAATTTTTAAATTTACTAGGGTGACTATAATAAAACTATGTAGGTTTCAAATATAATCTATATAGGTTAATAAAATTATTTAGGTTTCTAGGATACATCATCTGTATATTGTATTGTGTGTTCACCACCTTTTATCCCCCCCCCTTTACCCTCTTCTACCTCCCTGAACCCCTTTTATTAAATAATTCAGAACTAGCAAACCCCTTGATGATCATTTGCGTGAATATGACTGGGTTTAGGGAGACAGTTAAAAAAAATAGAAATATTCCCACACTAAAGTATTATAACTATTAGAAATAAATTTTATGTGTGTTTCCAAGTATAATCAATGTTACAGATTAAGCTAAAAGAAAGGAATGGCAGCAGAAATTATAGGGAGGTGAAGCCTCCACTTCTAAGTGCTCACCTAGATGACACCTTTTCCTCTTTTTCTTAATAAGTTCTCAGAAGTCATAGATATGCTGGCTATTTGCAAGCTCATAATAACCATACCAGAGGAAACTTAGCTGGTGTCAGGTAATTATTTGTCATTCGAATCTAATACATTTTGTCCATCTTGCCAAGTCATTTTGATGTGTCCTACTTGGTGAAAGGAAAATCATAAATACCTTTGCCATCCATCACTGCTGCAAATCACTGAAGTGGGATCCCTTTGCCTGTGTTTATCTAGCAACCAAAGTTGTGTTGCTAAGTGGGAAGGTCGCCCCACATGAAGCCATCAATCATTGGACAGGACCTTTCAGCCTTAACATTTGTACTGAGATGCAGTAAACATCTGAAACTCTCCCCTGGATCTATAAGACTTCACATAAAAGAAAACAAAAGACATATCCCAGACACACACACACACACAACCAATATATGAAAACCAAGCCCATACCCTTCCCTGTTAATCTAGCAAGGACAACAGATCTGTAAAATATTTTTTAAAATTTAAAAATGACATTGTTTACCAATATTATTTCACGCTCATATATATATATAATAATAAATACCAGCTATCCTCTAAATAGACTGCACTATGTAAACTGTGGTCTAAGATTAAATTATTGTAATCTGTATCCTATTTCATCTTATAGAAGAGGACTTGTGCTTATCATGTAACTACATTACGTACCTGCTCAATGCCATTTAAAACACGCTACTCTCTTCCTTAAAATCCTTCAGGGGTCCTCATAACATACAGAATGAAGGATAAAGTCTAAATTTTTAAGCATGGCATCAAGACTCTTTATCTGATTTCTTTATGAATATAGTTTCTATTTTCTCTTTAGGATACTCCTACTTCCACTTTTGCCTCTTTCACTCTTGTAAGCCTTTATATTTACCCTATTTATCACATGTTTGTAGTAGGCTACATCAAATATTTGTCACTTGTATTCCTCATGGTACCTTGCAAACTTTAAGTTTGTGCTGAGTAACCAACCATTGGGGATAACAAAGATCAGAATAATCATTTTGTACACTTTAAAGGAATGCTTATTAGAAGTATGTCAACACTAGCCAACATTTCTTTTCACTCTTCCTCTATCATTTGAGTGTCATACATCAGTTATGTTAATATACTTTTGGTTATTTGGAAAACAATGCCTTTCCCCTCAAATAGGAATAGAGTATTTAACAAATGACCTTAGTGTGGTTACATGCATTGGCAATATTGGTCACTAGATGGCACACCACAAGCTCCTGTGGGAGAGTTACACAAGCTGACCTTTTATTTGAAAAAGGACTGCAAAAATTTAGAGCAAGTTGCTTTGGGAAAAATAACATCAGAAGTGATAATCAGTAAGTTTGTTTCTAGGTAAAAATTAGATTTAAAAAGGATAGTTTGCATAGTTATGACATGTCAAAGTGAGCTATTCATTCAATAAATAATTACTTTAAAGTTATTTTTTTATATTAACATTCTTTTTTCACCTATATATGTCCATCCATACTTTTTTTCTCTTTCTTATTCTTGAATTGGTTGGGGTGACATCTATAATAATAAAAGTGTAATATGCTAATTAGACCAGATGTTGTTCTGGACATCCTTCCAGACAACCTTCCGGATGAAGTCATGGATGCAAGGGAAGCCCAGGTCTCCGGTGCCAGAGGGAAGCCAGTGTCGGCAGCCGGGGGCAGGAAGGCCTACTCTTGCATGAATTTCATGCATCGGGCCTCTAGTTATTTAATAAAATTATATAGGTTTCAGGTACACAATTCTATAATACATCATCAATATATTGTATTGTGTGTTCATCACCACAAGTCAAGTCTCCTTCTATCACCACTTATTCCCCCCTTTATCCTCTTCCACCACCCCCCGCCTTTCCCTCTTGCAATCACCATACTGTTGTCTGTTATTTACTTATTTTTGCTTAATCCCTTCACCTTTTTCACTCAGTCCTCCAATTGCCTTCTGACAGCTGTATCTATGAGTCTCTTTCTGTTTTGTTTGTTAGTTTATTTTGTTCATTACATTCCACATATAAGTGAAATCATATAGTATTTATCTTTCTCTAACTAGCTTATTTCACTTAGCATAATATTCTCTAGGTCCATCCATGCTGCCACAAAAGGTAAGATGTTCCTTCATTTTTATAGCTGCATAGCATTCCATGGTGTAAACATACCACAGCTTTTTTCTCCAGTCATTTACTGATGGGCACTTATGCTGCTTCCAAATCTTGGCTACTGTAAATAATGCTGCAGTTAACATAGAGGTGTATATATTCTTTCCAATTAGTGTTTTGGATTTCTTTGGATATATTATCAGAAGTGGAACTAGTGAGTAATAAGCAAGTTCCATTTTTAATTTTCTGAGGAAACTTCATACTGTTTTCCACAGTGGCTATACCAATATGCATTCCCACCAACAACACACTAGGGTTCCCTTTTCCTCACTTCCTTGCCAACACTTACTAATTTGTGTATTTATTGATGACAGAGCATTCCAAAGGTCCCTGCTGGGTGCAGCCAACAGACCTTTCTGCAGGACTCAATGGCAGGGTAGTGTCACCAGTGCTAGACCCTGGGAAGATGGCGTCTGGGTCTCTAGCAGACTCTCTTCTCTTCCAGGTGGACTGAGTCACCACCGGATGCTATGGGGGTTCCTCTTCCTGACTCCGGTGCTTGGGGTTGGGGGGGGATTTTGCAGTTGAGATACCCCTCCACCTTCTCAGCTGCTACACATGGGTGTGTGGGGGGCAGTCCTTTCCATGTCTCTACCCTCTTAACAGTCTCTATGTTTTTTCATGTAAATCCTTACTTGTAATACTTATGTTCGGCTAGCCTTCAGTTGTTTTTTCAGGTTGATCTCCAATTTAGCTGTAAATCTAGTTTGGTGCTGGGGGGAGGTGAGTGTAGTTTCTACCTACTCTGCAGCCATCTTGGAATCTCCTCACTTAAAAATTTTTTTTAATGTATTATTATTATTTTAATCCTCACCTGAGGATATTATTTTTTTATTCACTGATTTTTAGAGAGAAAGGAGAGATCAACATGAGAAACACTGATTAACTGCCCCCAAATGGGGATTGAACCTATAACCCAGGCATGTGCCCCAACTGGGAATTAAACTCACAACTCTTTGGTGCATGGGATGACACCCCAACCCACTGAACAACCCAGCTAGGACACTTTTTTTTCTTTTTAAGAAACTAGATAGTAGACATTGTGTCAGATTCTGAGGAAGACTACAAGATACTAAGATCTGAGCCATGCTGAAGTTTAACAGAGGAGCTAAGAACAAACGCCTCCACTCTACTGGTATTTAAAGAACTAAAACTAACAAAACAAATAGTAGATTGCTTAACTCCTGAGGTATAAAGTAAAAGAGTAGTTTGATGAAATAGTCACAGTGACCTGCAGTGTTTAAGTCAGTGAGAGAGTTTTGTACATTCATGTGCCCAAAGCAAGCATGCAATATCACTGAAGATTTAGACTGGTTTCAGACTCCAAGTACATAGGACTCCATAGTTCTCTGTGCAGGATTCTAAATTACACATGCTTTGTGTAATCGGTACACAGGACATCAACAACTCACAGTGTAGTAAACCTGAAATCAAATGTACATGTTGATGTTTGCTGTGGCTTCTGAGGCACAGTATGACTTGAACACCTTTGCAGAAGGAAACATTTCATTCCTCTACTCAATACTACATTCACAGAGGCAAATGATCCCTATGTCTTTCCTCACACAGTGGGTTATATGCCCTCAGCCTCATCCATGATGACCTCACACCAGGCTTGCACAAATCTAGGCTTTCATTCCTCTTAGGACCCAGTCCCCTTTCATCAATGGTTCTCAATGTTCACAAGGCTAGAATGCCCACCGTAGCTTTTATCTCCAAAAACTACTTACTCCTAACATACTATGCATCTCGTTCTCTTTTCCCCCTTTGCCACTTCCCCCAAATATCTGACTTATAGTTATTTCTAATAATATGGTAATTGCTACAACACATTCTTAAAAATTTTTTTAAGTAATTTAATTTTTTTCCATCATAAATGAACACATTTTTGGTAGAAAATATGGACATTCAAATAGGAAAGTTCTAAAATTGTCATTTTTCATCCCATATTATTGTTAATATTTTAGTATATTTACTGCCAGTCCCTTTTCAATCATGGTAAATCTACATGCTAAATTTTTATTAAATAGTATAACATTTTTTCTCTTATATGCATGTATGCATTACCTATGGACACAGACAATAGGATAGGGAGGGAACTGGGTGGAGGGGAGCTATGGGGATGAAAAGGGGACATCTGTAATAATCTCAACAATAAAGATTAATTTAAAAAATTATAACATTTTTATTTTTATAAACTCAATAAAACATAAATAAAATGTTCAATTTCTAGTTTACTAACTCTGTGTTACAGAGAGAAGGCTATGTGTTCACTGTACTGCTTTGTCTGCAGCACACAACAAGATTACATTCACTGTCTTATAGTGAGGTGAAAGCCTAATATGACTGGGCTACAGCCTATGGGATGTGGGCAAAGTGTGCAAGTCTGCTAGGCCATCCTTAAAATACTCGGCATGATTCATTAGCCTCATATTTTCTCTTCCCTTGAAATGCATTTATTCCAAATATCATGGCTGTTAATTATAACAAGGGTCTGGATTCCTGAGTCAGGGCTTGGAGAGGAGCTGACAAAAAGAGCCCTTTAGCTTACAATGGATTGTACCTTGCTTGTGTTAAACCAACAAAATTTTAGAGCGATTTGTTAGTATGGCATATTTGCCTATCCTGAGTAATATGCGTATGACCATTTTTGGTAGCTGTTTAAAATTTTTTTTTGCTACATGATTACCTTTTGAACTGAATTTTTCCCTTTTCTATTTTAGATTATTCTCCTTTGATACATATCCAGAGGTAAATTTGATCGAAGGCTATAAACTTTCATATTTGTAGTTTTTTATAGTCTCTTTATAACAGCATTATGTATTATATTTACACTAGAGGCCCGGTGCATGAAAATTCATGCACTGGAGGGGGGGAGTCCCTCAGTCCGGCCTGCTCCCCTTACAGTCGGGATCCCTCAGGGGCGGGAGGAAACTCAGCAATCAGGAGAAGGCGACACCCCATCACACCTCTGTAGCTGCCACTGCTGGCAGCACAAGCCTCGGCCAGTCCTGATTACCTGTTTCAACACCTCAGGCGGCCCTGAGCGGTTAGGCAGCTTACATCCGAGGCTTGCCTGCACCTTGGGCTGGATCTGGGTGTCTGGGATACTCTGGAGGCAGGCGCAGGGCAGGCCTGGCCTTGCTGCGCTCCTGCTGCCCTGGCGGGGCTGAGAGGACTGGGTGCCACCATCTTGTGGCTGTGGGCACCGCCATCTTTGAGGGCGGGGAAATTAGCATATTCCCTCCTTACTGGCTGTGAGCACTGCCATCTTTGCTATGGTGTGAGGGTCAATTAGCATATTCCTTCTTTATTAGATAGGATAATAACTAATTAAGAAACTCTCTCTTACTCCTATGAGATTCCAAGTTCCTCAGCAGCAGAGTTAATATTTTATCTACTTTTGTATCTCCTATTACGAGTACATAGTGTCTTTCAGGCTTGAAAGAAGCATTTACAGCACACATGAAGGAGGAGCTATGGATTAAGTGATAGCTATACTGTGGTTATTTCCATGATTTTGGCCTTGGTATTGGAAAATTCTATTTCTAGAGCAGTGGTTCTCAATCTTGGCTGCACATTAGAATCATCTGGGAATCTTTTTAAAATCCTGATTTCTGGGCCTCATCCTCCTGAAATTCTGTTTCTTTGTTATTAGGTGGGGCCATAACATTAGTAACAAAGAAACAGAATTTCCGGAGGATGAGGCCCAGAAATCAGGATTTCAAAAAGATTCCCAGGTGATTTTAATGTGCAGCCAAGGTTGAGAACCACTGTTCTAGAGGCTTAGTATGGTACTTAAATTTTTTTTTTTACCAAAAGTACCATACAACTAATCTTGACTACTAAGCATTAGGGCTTAGGTGAAAATATATTTAAAATTACAGATGAGGCAATTCTTTCTACCCATTGTATGCCTCTGACTTGAATTTTGGCTACTTCACTTTTAATGTCCAATAAAGCTAAAGACTATTTACATGATATAATATAAAAAGGAATATGTTTTAGATTATTTGAATAGTCAAACTTGAAGCCGAATTTGAATAATTAACCAAGGTGGATTATATGGTTAATCTAGATCAATGGTTTAGTATTTGGTCAGGATATCCTAAAGGACCAATGGTTACATTAATGAGTGTTCAAATTTCACCTGAATAAAAGAGTGATTCATTTTCTATCTATAATACTGTAATGATTTTATTAGTACATTAATAAAGTATATGCTTATTACACAGATTTAAACACATAGTAGATCAATTCATACTTCTTGTGTTCTTTAGGCTATATAATTATACTAGAGGCCTAGTGCATGAAATTCATACATGGGTAGGGTCCCTAGTGGCTGCCATCTGCCAGCCAGGACCTCTCTTCCCCTGGCTGCCTGCCACTGGCTGAGGCTTCCCTTCCCACCATTGGCCTGCCGGCCATGCCCCCTGGTCGAACTCCCAAACTCCCAGTTCAGGGGACAATTTGCATATCAGGCTTTTATTATATAGGATATGTGGCAAACATCAATCACATTTTTATTTACCCATATACAGAGATGACTGACCTTGCTCATGAGACAAGACACACCTACACAGATGGAAGGGAAAGAAGGGAGAGTACAAGCAAAAATACATTTCTAGATATCTTCTACGCTCTCCACGCAGATGAAACCATTGCTGACAGTTGGAGAAGTGGGGTCCATCTTATTTGTTCTTCTGTGATCCTCCTCCCCGCATCCCCACCCCTGTAACCTTGCTTCTTTTTGTTCTTGCATCTTCAATGCATCTCTTCCTACCTATTTCTTACATTCAGACTGTAAACAAGCTCAAGACTCTTCTCCAAAGGTTCTTGACTCTCATCCTCTCATTCCTTTCTTTGTTTTTAGGCATAATGCTCTTATGCAGCTTCTGGGGCACCATATTACCCTGGATTATGTTATCCTATTTGACCTCTGCTTTCTTCTTGAGTTTTTTTCTGATATTGTTTCTCAGATTCTATCCTCGTTGTTCTCATTCACTGCTGCCTCTCTGACTGTAGATCTCTCAATTTTAGCTGTTGTCCTAACTAAAGTTTCCACAGAATACTACTGAGTGTAATTAAAATACTCTTAGTCTCAGAAATAGTATGTTCAGAAGTCCCCCTCCTTCCTTTCTCTGCTTGTATTATACTAAACCTTACCAAATAAAGTGAGACTTTTAATCCCACCAAAATATATGCCATTCAAAAAGAAATCTTATTATATTACATAATACATCACAGTACAAAGAGGACCAGAAAGATGAAGATACTTATCACATTATTTTTTTACTGCACTTGGCACATGGGATTCGAGTACTTCACATGCAGGAGGAAGCCATAAAAACCACCACCATGTCACCAGCTCCAACTTATGTAAGGAAACTATTTTTTTCCCTGAGATATTTAATACAGGCTTAAGATAGTATGGAACCTGAAAAAATTGAAAGGAGAGAAAGTTCGCATCAGAATGTGAAGAGCAGTGACATCTATCAGACTTGGACTTTACGAAGTTTACTTAGGATGGAATATAAAAAGGAATGTAAAGATTCTTCACATGCGTGTCTGAGAAAACACTGAGAAAAGACCAGAATTTTTAATTTAGAAAGTGGAAGGTGTTGAAGTCTGGGACAGTCTGTTTACTTGATGATGCTTGAACTGTGAAAGTCATGATTAATTTCCTGACCTCACACAGTGCTGACTACATCACCCTCTTGCTTTCATTTTCACTCTCCAGTGATGATAATATAATAGGACTTTAATCACTTTGACTTAAAAAAATAACAACTATAATTCCTCTAATTGCCACGATTACTCAAAAGCTCTGCAGGAAAAAAACGTATTTTTAAAATGTACTATAGGTGAAAACCCTTGTTATAAAGTCATCAGGACTTTATAATATTAGGAAGCCTACATAATTCAATGCATTAATATTTGAGAGAGTTTCCTAAAGAAATTAGGAAGAAAATGGTGGTGTTGATAGGTCAAATTAAACTCAGTAATTTCTCCTTCGATTATATTATTTGTATTAAGAGACCACCATCATGAGATTCCTCTAAATGAAGCACATTGAAAATTCAAGTAGAATTAGTGAACAAGCCAGTGGTTTAATCATAGGTGTGTCCCTGTGCTGGCCCCACTGCTTCATATTCTACTTTAACAGATTGGGGTAGGACCTGGAACTCTATTACATTTGTTTTTTAAAGTTACACAGAGGATTCTGATGGGTACCCCTGTCTGGCAACATCTCCAGGCTATGCTGGATATCCTGAGCCAGCCCTGAAGATTAACAAGGGACAAAAATGTTAGGAAAAGTAGCATAATTTCCAGGTCTGAGCACAGAGCATTGGCAAGTTTCACTGTGGAATGTAAAGGTGTATACAAAATATCATCAACATGAAAGCATTACGTAAATAAAGTAATGTACTGCATTGGTTCCTAAATCTTTTCATTTCACAATGCAAGTGTCTTTTCCTAAATTGACTGTAACTCAAATGGCTCAAGAGCACATAAATGATAAATAATTTAATGTTCAAAACATAGCTCTATGGTTCATAACCATGTGGTCTTGAGCGATTTATGACCTCATTTGTTTTTCAACTTTTTTTCATTTGTAATGTTAATTTCAGGAACTCTTACCTCTTAGGATTGTAGCTCAAATAAATGAATGAATGAAAAAATTTGAATATCGAAAACACTAAATAATCATTAAGCACTGTTACTATTCTTTTGGTGCTTAAGCTCATTAGCTTCAATTTCACACACTATAGCTATTGATATAAAAGTCATAGGAGATTATCCTGAAAATTTGTCTCTTTCCCCTAAAAATCATTTATAAAGAATTACCACTAATTGAAAAATATAATTACATGAATTCTGATTAAGAAGGTAAGTTATTTTATTATTTAGATTAATCTATGAAATTACTGATTGTGGTAAGACACATAGGTTGCAATCCATTCATGTATTCAATTCATTCCCTTTATAAATATTTAAGGCATGCTTACCATGTACTAGAAATGCGATGACTTAAATAATAAGGCTCTTGCTTCAGGGATTCCCAGTCAAATGGAGGACACAGACAAATAGAGAATTATAGCATTGATGCCGTTTCAGTACAAATGTATAATTCCAGGTTCCTATTAGTATACTAAATTCACTACAATGATCCAGATTAAAATAAAATATTTTAACTACAAGTGTGGCTAAAATTGACATAGAAGTTCTTTAATTTCACTAATGTAAATTTTCCAACGTAAGATTTTGTGAAATCAGACATATTAATTTTGACTATTAATTTATAGTAATATGATTTGCCATGACATGGTTATTTAGCTTTGTAATATAAGAACAGTATGCTTTGTAATGTCACTTAATCCTCTTTTCATGTTTTTCTGGTCTAATTTCCTGTGAAATCCCTCAGTATACCCTGAAATTCAGTTACATTAGATTGTTATTTTCTGAGCACATTACACTTGGGTGCTTTTGCCTATGCTCTTTGCTTACCCTGGAATTCCCTTTTCTGTCCATCAAGCTCTTGCTTTTTTTCCAAGAGCCAGCTCAAACACCACTTCTTTGTTTAGTTTTTTCCAGTCCTCGAAGCCAGAATTTAGAGCCCCCCACTTAAAATTCCCAAGTACTTTGCTTATTCATTTGCTTTAATATTCACCTAATTATGCCTTATAGTTATTTATTCATAATAAAAGACAAACATGCAAATTGACCATACCTTCGCTACACCTTAAGCCACACCCACCAGCCAATCAGAGCAACTATATGCAAATTAACCCAACTAAGATGGCAACCGGCAGCCATGGAGCTGGAGTGAGCAGGAGGCTTGGTTGCCCCAATGATGGAGGAAGCCAAGCTTCCAGTCTGCCAAGGCCGGCTCTGAGCTCCACTCAAAGCAACACAGAT
>NW_006290034.1:11332911-11347468 GCF_000327345.1 Myotis davidii
AGGGTAATATGCAAATTTGCCCTAACAGCAGAACGACTGGGAATGACTGGTCACTATGACACACACTGACCACCAGGGGGAAGATGCTCAATGCAGAAGCTGTCCCCTGGTGGTCAGTGCACTCCCACAGGGGGAGCTATGCTCAGTCACCAGCCAGGCTGATGGCTGCCAGCACAGCAGTGGTGGTGGGAGCCTCGCCCGCCTCAGCAGCACTAAGGATGTCCGATTGCATCTTAGGTCTGCACCCTGCTGGTAGGTGGACATCCCCCAAGGGCTGCTGGGCTGCCAGAGGGATGTCTGACTGCCAGCTTGGGCCCGATCCCCCCCAGGGAGCGGGCCTAAGCCAGCAGGTGGACATCCTCCGGGGGGTCCCAGACTGCAAGAGGGCATAGGCCGGGCTGAGGGACCCCCCCTGAGTGCACAAATTTTTGTGCACCGGGCCTCTAGTTTATTCATAATGTAACATCCATTAATTTAAGTTTTTTGAAGGCAGAGACCATATCTTTTTTTTGTTTCAGTATCTCCTAAAATATAGTATCTTAATTGCATTTAATAGAGGAGGGGATTCCCACTTAATTCCTAATTAATTTGAAATCTCTGGAAATGTGGTATAAACATGGCATTTTTGAGAAATATTGTTATTAAATTTCTACAATTCCATATATAATTGCTTTCTACATATCATTTCTCATTTAAAAACCTTCATTAGTTTTCCCATGACTAATAAAGTATGAGTTTGGGACCCTTAACCTAGTACTCATGATTATTCACAATCTGGCTCCACACTCCTTTTCAAGTCTCTTTTTAAAAAAAATATATATTTTATTGATTTTTTCACAGAGAGGAAGGGAGAGAGATAGAGAGTTAGAAACATCGATGAGGGAGAAACATCGATCAGCTGCCTCCTGCACATCTCCTACTGGGGATGTGCCCACAACCCAGGTACATGCCCTTGACCGGAATTGAACCTGGGACCTTTCAGTCCGCAGGCCGACGCTCTATCCACTGAGCAAAGCCAGTTTCGGCCCTTTTCAAGTCTCTTATCCTACACTTGCTGATCCCCTATGTTCCACCAGAATTGATAGCTCACAATTCTGTGAATGTGGGTTGCCTTTGTTCATGCTATGCCCCCAGCTGGAATATTTTGTTTCTATCTACCTACTCTGCAAAATGTTACTCAGATGCAATCTTCTTAAAAGTTTCTCTTGTCCTGGCTGGTTTGGCTCAGTGGATAGAGATTCTGCATGTGGACTGAAGGGTCCCAGGTTCAATTCCGATCAAGAGCACATGCCCAGGTTGCGGGCTTGATCCCCAGTAGGGGGCGTGCAGGAGGCAGCCAATCAATGGTTCTCTCTCATCATTGATGTTTCTAACTCTCCCTCTTCCTTAATTTCTGAAATCAATATATATATATGTTTCTCTTGAGTCTCTTCCTATCTCTGAATACCCATCGCTTCATTGGTAACATGTTTAAATAACATGTATAGTCTTCTTTGTTCTATATTTAATTTTTACATGTCATACTTCTTCCATATATTCTTTCAAGGGTAGGTAACATTTCTTATGACTTTTTGTTCCCTACAAGGCCAACCATGGTTCTAGGGACTCAATAGTTGATTAAATATATAAATTAGTGCGTGAGTAACTAAGTCTTATTGCACTCACTGACTAACCCATATGTTTTGTATATTACCCAGAAGCATTTAGTCATCCACTAGTATTTGCCAACACAAATCTAAAGATCATCTGAGAATAGAGAAATCATGTAACTTTACAGAGGTTGAAGTCAACCCTCCAAATGTCTTCATTAGATCTAAATTTGCTCCAGCAATCAGAGTATGACATGTGACCCAACAGCCCAAATACCAATGGGTGAGTAACTGAGCAAAAAATATTAGCTTGATTATATTATTTTTCTTTAATTTCAACAAGTATTTTAGTAATTTGGGAGACCCTGGGACTACTCAAATGTCTCCCCATAGAATTTAAGAATATCTGAAATTTTACTCCCTTTGAGTAATGGGGTCATCAACTGTTAAAATGCAAATATCCTTAGGAGGGAAAAGCCATCTCTCATCTAGAAGACTATAAACTGCCTCCTAAATGGTTAAACACATGTTCAACTTTGCTTCCTTCTGATCTGTTTTACTCAGAATAATTTACTGAAATGTAAATGTGATCTCTCCCTACCACCCACAAACATTTTGTCATCTCCCTACTACTATGAAGACAATCACAATGTAAATATTAGGAAGTATGTGAAAGGATGAGGAAAGGTGAGGAAAGAGAACAGTAAGACCACTTAATGGTGCTCCTAAGCCCTTCATTTCAATCATTTGATCTGCATTTGCTCTTTTGAATCACATCAGCACACCAAGGGACTCCAAATGCAGAAATTCATACATGAATGTTGTTTTTAAAAAAAGTCTTCAAGGTATTCTACAATGGCTCTAACATTCTGACAGAGAAAAATTAGATGGCAGAAGGACAGCTGTGAGAACCTGGGGTGCAAGGTCTAATTTCTAGCATATTATATGGCCAACCAAAAATTCTCTTTGCAATAAGTCAAACCATTTCCCTTGCTTGTGTGCTATCTTTCTATTGCATCATCTGTGTGGGAACTCAGTGACCCACAGGAAAGTTCCCAACACATCCTGACTTCACCCAGGTGATGAAGCTGAGATGTAGTAAGAAAAATAAATAACTAGGGTCTTAAAAACATTCTTCTTGAGAATTTCTTTGTTTCTGTCAGAAGCTGAAGTGGGCTATTAAAAACATTATCCAGATAATTAATGCTCTGCTCCTGTCCCCACCATGCCCTAAGATCTCTTTAATAATCACAAATTTTATTTAAGAGAAGCTTTAGGTTTATAGAAAAGTTGAGCAGAAAGTACAGGAAGTTCCCATATCTCTTCTCTTGTCCCTGTATACAGTTTCCCCTATTATTAACATCTTGCATTAGTGTGGTACATTTTCTACAACTGATGAGCCAATAGTGACACATTATTGACTAAAGTTCAGCTTACATTAAGGAATAATATTTATGTTGTATAGTTTTATGCATTTTGAAAAATGTACTATTATCCACTATCTATAATAATAAAAGCATAATATGCTAATTAGACTGGACAGTCACAAGACCTTCCGGACAAAGCTGGGGCTGAGACAAGCCGCCGTGGCTGTGAGGGCCGAGCCTCTTGCACGAATTTCTTGCATTGGGCCTCTAGTTATTATATAATACAGAATAGCTTTACTGCTGTAAAAGTACTCAGTGTTCCACCTAGCCACTTCTCCCTCCACCTGAACTCCTGGAAAAAAACACTGATTATTTATTATCTCCATAGTTTTGTTTTTTTAAGAATGTCATATAGTTGATTCTATTGGAATAATTTCTTTGAACGTATCTTGCAATGCTGTTCTGCTGGTTAAAAAGCCTCTCAATTTTTATTTGTCTGAAATCTTTATTTCTCCTTCACTTTTGAAAGGTAATTTCACTGGATACCAAATTCTAGTTTGGCTTTTTTCTTCCTTTCAACACTTTACATATTTCACTCTACTCTCTTCTTGTTTGAATTTATTCTGAAGTGATGTTCAATGTAATTCTTATTCTTATTCCTCTATAGGTAAGCTGTTTTAAGATTTTTTTCTCTTCCTTTGTATTCCATTTGTATACGACATACCTAGTTATAGATTTTTTGGTATTTATGCCACTTGGTATTCTCTCAGCTTTCTGTATCTTAGTTTGGTGTCTGTTACAAACTTGAAAAAAAGATATTCTTTGAATATATCTTTTGACCCTTTCTTCTCTTTTGGGATTCATAGGATTAGATATTTTAAGGCAAAGTTTAGAGTCAAAATTAATAGTAATTTTAATCAACTCTTCTTATTTTCCCTCTCTTCTACTTTCTTCTTACTGTACACAGTATCTTTTATTTACTTCAAATTTACCTTTAAAATTTCAGCATTTTTTTCTTTTTTATTGTTTAAAGTATTACAAATATAGTACATATGTCTTTTGTTTAATGAGAAGTTGGTTAAATGGAGGGACTTTTAGGCTTGTTTTAGGCTTGTGGTCGAAGGATCTGGAATGGGAAGGTGGCATGCACCTGGCGACAGGAATGTGATGCGACAAATTACATGAGATTAGAGTTTTGAACTAGACTGGACTGAATTTTTAATGGATGGAAGTGATTGGAAAGCTATGAGTTTTGCCCAATATGTAAAAAAAAAAAAAGACAGATAATAGGAGATTTGGAAAAGATAAAACCATTCCATGCTTATTCTCCAAGGTGAGGCCAATCAATACTGGTTATATTAAAATCAGAAAAAAGCACAAGCAAGGATAAAAGGGGATATTACATAATGATAAAATGAAACATACACAAAATAAATTATTATGAGCATCAATATACATAAAGAGATTAAAGAACTTATATGCATGTATGCATAATCCATGGACACAGACAATAGAGCAGTGAAGGTCTGGGGAGGGGAAGGGAGCAGGGATCAATGGGGGAAAAAAGAGGACATCTGTAATACTTTCAATAAAGATACATTTAAAAAATGAAGTCTTGACAGAAAATATAGTCAAAGATAGCTCAAGAAAAAAAATTATAGCCTATTCTGATTTGTAAATGTAGATATTCAGAAATTTTAAAGAAATTATCAGCAAAATAAATCACTATTTGTATATAAATTATACTTGGATACCAAGTAGTAATCTGAAATTCAAAGATGGTTCTGCATCAGAAAATATGCCAATTAAGATCAATACATTGACAGATTTAAGGAGGAAACTATATAATTATCTGAATACATGCAGGAAAAAAGAACTAAAAGGTTCAATTTATTTATGATGAAGAAGGGTGGCGAGGGGATCTAGAGGTGGAAATATGTGCTAGCTAGAAACTTCAGAAGTTTCTTTTTTAAGTAAAGCATTTGCTATAGTTGAGATACTTTTTACCAGATTGAGGATGTTCTCTTCTAATCCTAGTTATCACTTGGCTCTATGCCATAGATGCCTAGGGTTTACATCCATGAGACCCCTTGCCCACTGGTTTCCAGTTGTCATCAGATAGTGTGGAACCTCAGATCTGAGAGAGAAATCACATCAGAGTATGTATTTCCCTTCCATGCAGTCATCCTAGGGCAGCTGTGGGCAAAGTACGGCCCATGGGCCAGATCCGGTCCCTTTGAAATGAAAACTAAAAAAAAAAAAAAGACCGTACCCTTTTATGTAATGATGTTTACTTTGAATTTATATTAGTTCACACAAACACTCCATCCACTCCGGTCTAGTTTAAGAACCCACTGTGGCCCTCGAGTCAAAAAGTTTGCCCACCCTTGTCCTAGGCTGTCTCTGCTTCTTAATTCAGGCCATTACTCTTCTTAAAAGTGATTTTCTTTACATGACAAATATTTTATTGCATATATTATTTCATCTATTCATGCATATACATATGTTGCACCTCAGTAATTTCCTACTCTAATTGGTGATTTATAGTTAACATTGCGGACAGATCACAAGAATTCTCGTGTTTTCTGTTCTAATGCTTGTGACCAATCATGAGAATTCTTTAAAAATATATTAGCTTGTAAGGACATGTAATAAATAATTCAAAATACAATGTGATTTAATTTTAAAGCGTGCCTTTAACATTTATGTAAAACGTTTTTTGTACCCGTTCAATAGAAACTTAACTGGCCACCGGGTAAAGCTGGCAAAAACTCCTGGTCCACAATGTGTTAATTATGTAAGAATTATGAAATCAATTGTGTTCTGTGATATCCATGATCACCACTGATATTTGCTATATCCTTATTTGCATAAATGAATTACCTATAAGTAACCAACAAGCCAAAGTGAGGCTGAATTTTTGCTGATGTTATTCTCACGAATTCTGATTTACTACTTAATGTATCCTCAGTAAATGATATTCATATCAGTGTAGGAGCTAGACTTCTGTTTTCTGTACTCTGTAGTAAAATAACTTGTAAGTTCAAAACCGCTGAGATTTTTACACCAAACTAATATTTATTTGCTCAGTTTTATAATTTCTTCATTGTCCCATGTTCTTCCTCACATTTCTATTTTTGATTTCTTAAAACTTTATAATTTGTACACCATATTATCTCAAGTTCATGCTTTTGTGTGTTTTTTTTGTTCATTTTCTTTATTTCTCTCATCCATTTCTAGTTTCAGTTTTAATATTTCCCTGGCAAAATTCTGGATTCTGAGTTTAGTTTCATGCTCCTCCTGGGAAATGACTCAGTGTTTTGTTCTAAGAAGCCTTTGGTACATATCACTCAACTGCTGATTTGCTGGGGGAGTGCACACCTGCAATTTCAAGTCCATTATTCTTGTGACTAAGAAATAATCCCTGTACTTTCTACCTGTCTTCTACTCTCATTGTGTTTTGACTTTGAAGGCTGGAAGGACTCTAGCCAGAAGTTTCTGGAAGACCTTTTATCCTAGAGCTTTGCAAATCAGAACATTGAGAAACAAGCCCAATAGCAAAAAGAACATAAATGATTGTTTTATCTATGATAAATTGGTTACTTTGAAAGCCAATTTGTTAGTCCACAGATAGCAGTATTTAGGTCTAGGACTTACGGTCACAGTTTGGTTTTCAATCTATGTTGAAGGGATTTAGACTTTTATTGGGTACCACACATGAAGATGATAGTATTTTAGTCTAGTCAGAAGTAAGAAGATTTTCCTCTTAATTGAAGAACAATGATAACTTTATGATGAAGGCCAGACTTACCATTGATTTGGAAAATATTTATTGAGTGCTTTACTATGAGCCAGAAACTATTCTTGGTGCTTGCGACACATCTGTGAACCAAGATCCCTATCTTCTAGAATTTACAATCTAGTGGAGAGGAACAGAACATAAACAAACTATAGCATAAGGTGATAAAATGTAACATAAAAGAAGTAGAACAGATAAGGGGAGTGTTAGGTGGCTTGAATTTTATAGTAGGGTGGTCATTGAAAAGGAAATATTCGAAAAAAAAGGTCTTGAACGAGGTCAGAGAGTTGGCTAAGCAGGGTATTTAAGGCAAAATTATTCCAAAGTGAGGGACCATCCATGGCAGAGCCCTCAGGCAGGCATATGACCTGATGTGTTATAGGAACACAAAGATGCCAGTGTGGTGAGAGTGGAACAAATGAAAGGAAGAGTAGTTTGAAAGTAGCCCAGAATGGTAACAAGGAGCCAGACAGTCTAAAGCCTTGCTGGCTATTTTAAGAATTTTGACTTTTATTCTGAGTTATATAGGGAGCTAATGCACAGTTTGAGGAAAAATGTGACCTGAAGGAAAACCAAGTAAAAGTTTACTGCAGTAATTCAGGCAAGATATTATGGTAGCTTGGACCCAACTGACAGCAGTGGTAGTGATGAGAAGTGGTCAGATCCTATATATATATTTCAGAGGTAGAACCAACAGGACTTGATTGGTTGAAAGTTATTAGATGTCTTACAGCTCCCTCCTTAGACGTATCTCAATTTTCCTAGATAAGTATTTAGTTTTGCCAGTTATTATTTTTCCTCTAAAGAAAAACTGTAACTTATTGAAGCTGATCACTGCTGAGAAAGGGCTATGTCTTTCTACTTCTTTACATTTCCAGAGAAGGAGTCCTCTATTCCCTATGCCTTCAGGGCAAGTATAGGAATGAAGGTTTCCATTTTCTCCCTCAACTGGTTCCTCTTACCAGGAGAGGAATAACTAGCTAATGTGATTGTTCACACATTGGCATTTATTGGGCCTGTTATAAGTAGGGTTACTTCCCTCAGAAGCTAGAAACTCTGTCTATTCAACTGCCTGCCTAATGGAGTAGTAAGAAAGGAGCTGGCAGTTGCTAGGTGATCTGGTCCTTGTGAATGTCTATTAGTCAGAAGCTTGCAGGTTGAAAGGAATGGCATTAATTCTCACCATAAAGACAGAGCCTCTTCCAGATTGTAAATTTTAAGAAACAACCTGGATGAATTCTTTTTCTTCATTTTTTTACCCTTGGTTGTAGGGACAGGCCATTCTATTGGAACACAAGGACAGCTAGTGAAGGGATTTGTCCCATTACCTGATGAAGACTTTGACCAAAAGAGATCAAAAAGTAGACATGTCATAATTAACAGGGTACTAATTTAACATTTGCAAACTAACTTTTTGCTCTAAGATGGAACTATTCTCATATCCAAATAATTAGTGGTACTCTGGTCAGTTAATTACTCATTACATTTTATCTGGCTAAGCAATTAGACAATAAGTATTTTCTATTGGCTACTTGCATTTGATTTGGAACTAAATGAATATCAATAACTTTTAAAGTATTTATTCAGATATGTAACTTTTATTTTTATTTCATTTCTTCTTTTGACATTTCTATTCAGCTGACAATGCTACTTAGAGATTAAAATCAAATCCTTCAGTGGCTCCTCACATCTTTTTACAAACAAAATTAAAACTCCCTATTTTAGGCACTCTTGGCCTTTCACGAACACATTCCTGATATCTTCCTCACATCCAGCTAAAAGGGTGTCCCAAAATTCATGCAAGAAGTAATTTTGATAGAAAACACAGGTTTATAATTAAAAATTGCAAATTTTTTTATTGATTCATAAAGTATATAGTATAGGGTTGTGTATGGAATAGCATATTGGGTATATGGCCTCCATGGCTTTGCTGGCACATACGCACTCTTTTGTTGAAATTTTCCATGACCATTTTGCATAAATGTGGCTGAATTTTGTTGATACAGTGCTCAATTTCCTCCTTCAAGGCATGGGTGGTCGTGGGCTTGTTGGCATAAACCTTAGACTTCAAAAATCCCCAAAGAAAAAAGTCCAACAGCGTTAATCGCATGATCTGGGCGGCCAATTCTGAAAACCAAAATGGGAAATTACACGACCAGGAAATGACCTGCACCAAACAGTGGCAGGTTGTGGATATTTTGCCCAATATGCTATTCCATACATAACCTTATACTGTATACTTTATGAATCAATAAAAAATTTACAATTTTTAATTATAAACCTGTGTTTTCTATCAAAATTACTTCTTGCGGGAATTTTGGGACGCCCTTTACAAAGAATATTTAAAAGCCAGTTCAGCAACAGTGTATGTCTCAGGAGCAATATTTTTCCATGTCCTTCTTCCTACTTATCTGCTCAAAATTTTTTATATGCTCCATTCCCCCCTACCTCAATTCTTAGGGCTCCACATCTTTGGCTTTATAATTGGGTATGGTTTCCATTTATGGCTCTCCTATATCTGAGAGACTAGCTTAGTCACTCCTCTCTGGCTTATGAGCCTGGCTTCCATGCTTGATCTTGAGTATTTGACTTGCTTTCTCTTGTTTTCAGCACTTCAAACAAGTCTCTCCACAGTAAAAGCGCCCAGTGCCTACCTCATAACTGTCTTTGCAAAAGTAGTGGAATCAGGTGCTTGGTAAGCATGGAATTTAAGAAATGGTTCTCCCCATCCAGAGTGGCTCAGTTGGTTGAGCATCATTTAGTGCATCAAAAGGTTGCCAGTTAGATTCCTGGTCAGGGCACATACATGGATTGCAATCCAGGTTTGATCCCCAGTTGGGGAGTTAAGGAAGGCAACTGACTGATGTTTCTAAGATAGATGTTTCTCTTTCTCCCTCCCCCACATCTCTTGCCCCCTTCCTTTCTCTCTCTAAGCATGTCCTTGGATGAGGATTAAGGGGGGAAAAAGTGAATTCTTTGGAAGATATTAATGGCTGGTGCCATCACCCAATGTACTATAAAGGAGGACCTATCAAAAGAAATGGACATTTGGGTCCTTTGTCCAGGCTGTCTCTTTTCTGGACAGAGCTGGAGATACACACAACAAAATCTCACTCATTAGCTCCCCTTTACTAACTTTCCTTCTGACCAACTGCTGATGTTATCACCCCTATTTTTCAACACACGAGAAAATATAATTGATGAGGCCACAATTTAGACATGATAATACAGATCCTCTCCTGAAGTCATATACTGGTTACTTTAATTGTAATACAGAATATGGGCTTGTGGAAAATTCTTTATCATTCATATATGTATTATTTTGCAGAGAGCAAAGTAATTTTATACTGGCGGAATGACACCATGGCAAGCTTTGGGGATTCTTGTCTTTAGATTCCCACTAATAAGATATGCTGAAATGCTTCTTAGAATCACTACCATTCTTGTATTTGTGTAGTATTACAGCTAGACCTAGAGGAGAATGAGCATACCATTATGTAATATAGAAACAGCGAAAAGAGTAGTTTGCTTTGAGGAATATACTCAATGACTGAACTAGCTGTTGCTGCTTTAGATAATTTTGTGGCTTTAAATAAAACTGCCAACATTTGTTCTCATCTTGCTCTCTCCAATAGCTCCTGCCTTGGCTCCATCCCATAATTGTTGAAAAGGGGCTTCATAAATAAATGTTGTGTAATGGCACTGGTATGTGTTTTGGGACTCTCGGATGTTATTTCTTAACCTCTCATCATATTTCATTGTGGACTACGATTTTTTAGCAAAGCAGTGACCCCAGTGAAGTAGCTCCCCAAAGCAGCTCTGATTATTCCAGACTTGGCAAATCTCATGGCAAGATCTCAGAGTGAGAACCAAGAGGTGAGCTCACAGAATTGGCTAGCAGGTGGCTCTGGAACTGGTGTGAGATAACAATGGAGATGCAGACTACAGCATCTCCATTTCCAAAAGTAGTGGAATCAGGTGCTTGGTAAACATGGGTAAGGTAGTCAACACGAAGAGGAATAGTACCCTTCTAGAAAAGTAGAAGAACTAAATAAGCACACGTCTTTTCCAACAGCTCTGACTTTGAAAAACAAAATAAAGTCTATAAGGCAGCAAAACACAGAGGAGCCAAACTAACTTTCCAGTCACAAACAAGTCAATTTAAGCCAGCTGGCTTAGGCCTCAAGGAGTTCCCTGTTGCTCTAATTAACTGTTTCTATTTCCCAACCCTTAAAAGAGATCTAATAGTTTTTCTAAAAAAGGCAGGGCAATGAAAAAAACAACTTTAAAACACTATTTACTAAATACTTGTTTATGAATTTTGTCCCCAAACTTCAACCTAAGGTCAATACCGTGGGACTGCCTTTGTTTCCTCATCTCCACTTCCCCCATGTTAATGGATCGTATTTTTGGAGAATGAGGATCTGGGGGAAAAAAAGCTTATATTTTTAGTCGCTTTCTTCTATCTTTATCCTCTCTAGAAAGTAGTTGTGAAAAATCAACAAAATATTATTTAAGCTTAGAACTATGTTTAAGCTTAGTACAGTGTTATCTGAATGTGCCAGTAAAACTAAACAAAAGCCAAGTGCTTAACAGGCTCCTTACTAAACACAGCAACACATTACTAGGCTCTCTTTTACTGGCTAAGACTTCACTCAGCATTTAACACGTTGCCTTTGGCACAAAGTTGGGGAGACTGTGAAATCTGAGCATAATTGACTCTCAGTCTGTGAGTCTCATTTTCTTGGCTGTGTCCCATAGGCACCCCACTCTCATCTTCTGCCCCTACCCCTCCATCACTCTACTAAACTTACCACCATCTCTCTACATATTAGAGTTACTGTAAATTCACACTTTCCATCTTAACAGCCAGAATATACAAATACTTTCCAATTGACACCAATCTCAGACTTTTTTTTTTTTTTAGAACTGGATGCAGTAAACGTTGCAAAAATTGAAGCTTAAGACATTTAAAACTTAAATGGATTAAAGATAAATTTCTTTCCTCTTAAAACCATGATAGTGGCTGGCTTGAGATGCACACCTTATTCGCACACTTCTGAGACTCACAGTACCTGAAATTACCAGGAGTTTCATTTGTGTTGGGGCAAAGTCTGAACCTGGTGTGAAATACGTGGATATGTGCACTGAAATCAGGTATTTCTTAAAGAACTCCATAGTGCAAATGAAGATTAAGCACTATTTTTCCTTTGATTTTCCAAGTCCCATTCTATGTAGATCAAAATTCTTGCTAATAGGACAGTTTCATAAAATATGGCTGTGGAGTCTGGGATCTGGGTTATATTTGGGGCTGGTCCCAATATATTTTGAGGTCTTATATTTTGCTTCAACCTCCTGGTCAGAAGCCCGAAAAATACACCTTAATACTGCACCTTACTAGGGAACATTGAATGGAAAAAAAAACCAATTTTGACAGGGGGGATCTATTACCTGATAGAGCACCTAAATTAATCTGAAAGGTAATCATACTATTTTAAACATTATAACACATATATTTATATGAATAGGGGGTTAAGTTTTTCTTAAGTTTCCTTTTCAAAGCCTGTGCAAAGCCATTGAGGTGACTCAGCTGTGAATCCAGCAAGCAGAACTAATAAGCATGGTCAGAAGGACCCACCGGGAGTCAAAACATGTTATCAACATCATCTCATCACCTGATGACAATAGCTTCTGTCTGCAACCCCCAGGACTGCATGTAGCACCTTAGCCCCTTCCCCTTTATAATCCTGTCCCTGTACCTTGCTGGGCCCTGTCTTCTTGGTTGGCTAGACTTCTCAATAAACGCCTAATATGATTCAACCCTGCCTGTTATTGGACATAGCGACAGATAGCCCAAACCCGACCAGGGGTTTCCCAGTAAGGATTTGAAGGAAAACAAAACCCAAAAGATACCATGTGTTATGTCGTAAACAGAAGCCACAATGTCTCATCCATAGGAAGTATTCCCCCTTCCTTCAACTACAGTCACCAGAGGATAAATTCTCATATTTGGGGATCAATTAGATCACTAGCTTAGCCTTGTTCTATATTTCATCCCCTTTTATGGAAGTCTTCCTTGTGAGGGTTCCTACCAGAATTTCTAATGATGCCAGCTACACTGCATATTTATCTTTCTCAGAGCTCCACCAATGGATGAATCTAGTGCCTTCCCCAAAACAATATACACTCTCTGTTTTGAGGATAAACAACTCTCCCTGGACACTCTCAACTTCACTAGGGAAATTTTCCTTTTTCCTCTAGTGGTCATCAATTCCTATTCTGTCCTTTTTGGCATGTTGCCTACCTCCAAAGTAAACATTATATCCTCTTGAGTCTGTCCCCTAAAGACAGTGTCTTGGCCTCTAGGCCACTGAGGTAACTCACTCAAATCTTCTGTCTCTTCAGTTTACAGTGAGAGATATTATTGACCAGCCCAGTAAATGTGTGGTTTTGGAAATATAAATTTGGCCAACTGTATACTCAAGATTTCTAAATCTATTTAAGCAAAACCTTTCCCTGAACTCCAGATCAACATACTAAGGGTAGCAGATGCCATCACTGCCTCACTGATAGCCTCTTGGTTACACGCTTAAGACTATTTACAGGAAGCACCTGCCACCCTCCACCTGTAAGATTTCTTATTTTTTTTTTTGCTTTATCCTGTGCATGAGGCAAGCTAGCAGAGCTGGGAGAGTTCATGACCTCAGAAACAGCCTTCAAATAATGCTGGTGGAGATATGGCAGGTAACAACCCCAACATTTACCCCGCAGGTTGTGGTAATGCTATAAGGTATGTTCTACATTATCTCCTAAGTTTTATCAATGATGCTAAATTTTAATTTCCTCACCTTTGGTGGTTGTAACTGACTTGACAAAGCACATTTGATGGCTTTCTCTCCCTTCCCAACCTCATTTTCTAATTAACCTACTGATGTTTTTCAGGACCACCTCCAAAATACACCCATTTGAATTCTTGTTGTCAGTATGTTTATGAGCTTACCCAAAATAAAGCATCAAGCAAATTACAAAACGTTTTTCACCTGGCTTTATCGCTGACATGTATCTCAAGAATAATTCATCCAAAACAATTCTATCTTCTACTTTCAACTTGTTCTTCCTCTTTTATGCTCAACTCTCTACCCAACCAGTTACACAAGTGCAAATTCTCTCAAAGCCAGTTTGTCAAAAATCCTACTATTCTACCTTGGGAATATTTTCCAAATCTGTCCCTCCCTTTTCATCCCCACTACGGCTGTTCCATGTCTTGTTCTTACCATCTCTAACTGAGTTTATTTGTTCTTTTTTCTAGTTCTTTCAGGTATAAGGCTAGGTCCTTTACTTGAAGTCTTTTTCAATGTAGGCATTTATCATTGTAAAATGGTGATATAGGAGAACTCAGCTTCCCTATCTCCCCACACAGCTCAATGATGGTCCAGCTACCCATAACAAAAATAGCTCCGGGAAACCTCTAGAGTCCACTTCGGAAGTTTTAGCAACGCCGTGAAACAAACACACGAAAAACCAAACCAACAAAAAAAAACCCACTGGCATAATTACACAAGAAGAAAAGGAAAGAACCTTCACTTAACTTACATCACCCCATCCCCATAGCCATCATGGGGACCATATTCAGGGCCAAGAAGAAACCTCTCTAGCCAGAAAAAGTTCCACTCACCAGAAAAGGACGAGCTGGTTAAAAAATCAGCTTCTTCACCCTCACTGGTGCAAAGGTCCCGCTGGGTCGACTGGGAACAAAGAAGGACGCAGAGGCTACTAGCAGACTCGCAGCGGTCCCCGGTAGG